>NW_006408733.1:1310486-1355841 GCF_000296735.1 Chrysochloris asiatica
AGCCATGATTAGGATGCAATATAGAACACATGTAATTAAGCACTAAATTATGTGGTGCACACAAAAATCAATACCTCCTAAAGTGGTCTTGAGTAAGAGTTGTAAATACTATATGATAAGTTCTATTTGGCTGTTTTTCATAGACATGGATGCTGAAATTAAGGTAGGGATATAGTCATAGTGAAAACCTCCCACCCCCCAAATAGATGGTTACTTGGATATGTGGAGTAAGCTGTGTCCTCATTTCCTTAGCACAATGCTTTGTACATTATAGGTACTTGTATATTTGTGGTACGTGACCCATAGTTTTTTCCATCTTTGTAAATTTTTGATTACCTTAAATGATCCATTTCTTTTCTAGGGCTTTAGACTATAATGTTGTCAAGTGAGCTTCAGGAATTAAAGATACTTTGCTGGATGATTTTAGGTTCCTCATTCTGTTACGTGTGGCATGGAGAACAGCAGAACACCAAGAATCCTTACAGATTTTTGACATTCCATTATTCGTTGGATGCTTGGATTCTACTAGAAGAGAAACTTGTTGTGAAACAAAAAGATTGGACCTCATAATACCATTTTGAAGCTCACAAGCATGGCTAGCACAGAAACTGAATCATTAGCTACACATGGGGTGCTACAGATTTGCTATAATTCCTCAGTAGCATTTATTGCACACTAATTATATGCCTGGGGTTCCTGGGTGGTGCAAACTGTTAAGGACTCAACTGCTAGTCAAAGGATTGGTGGTTCAAACCAGCCCAGAGGTACCTAGGAAGACAGGTCTGGTGATCTGCTTCTGAAAAGTCACAGCCTTGAAAGCCAGATAGAGCAGTCCTACACTGTACACATAGGGTTACCGTGAGTTTGTGAAGTGACTTGATAACAGCTAGCAAAACTGTTGTATACCTGACTCTACATGCTTACTCAGGATACTGTTCACGGATATACCATAACCTAAGAGAACTGAGACTGCTGTCTCAACCAGAATTTATGTTCTAGTTGTAGTACTAGGTGGCATTTCAAGTTGGGTTTCTAGATGTTGTTGTTGTTAAGTGCCAACTCATACTGACCCGGATAGGGTTTCCGAGGAGCCTCTGGTGAGTTTGGACCATCAACCATGTGGCTCAAACTGACCTTTCAGTCCAGTTCTTTATCCCACAGCACCATACCATGACTCCAGGGTTTCTACATAATAGCTAGTCTTTCTAGAGTTCTTACAATGTGTCGGACCCTGACTCCATTAATCCTCACAGCAACTCTACCAGGTATGTATCATTGCTTCCATTTTAAAAATGAGTAAACCGAGGTTCAAAAGTAGTGAACTTCTCCAAAGTGAAACAGAAAAGTGGGCACCGGGATTTTGACTTGGGCTAACATAACATTTGCTATGCTTTGAAATGCTCAGTTCTGAACATTTGTCATTTTCTCAACAGACACAGCAAAATGAAACCAGGAGGAGTTTGGTTGCATCTCACACTGCTTGGGGCCTCCCTGCCAGCTGTGCTGGGGTGGACAGATCCAGGGATCAGCAGAGACCTGAACATGGGTGTGGAGAAGTCACAGGCAGAGGTACAGTCAAATAACAGCTTTTCGATGTTTCCGCTCTCTGATTTCTCTTCCACCTTTAGTTTCAGTCAATTAGATTGAAGAGTGAATTAACATTTTACTGCATTTTGGTGAGGAACAGAAAGAAGCAACATGTGTTGATGTATATAGGGGTTTCTCTTTGGCACTCATGCCTCTCAAATGCTGAAAATATATTCCAAAGCCAAGGTTTAGTTACATGGTTTGTCTTCCACAAAGACCCTCAAGAGAACCATCTCTTGGTATATTTAATAAAACTCTGAAAATGCACACTAATTGGTGGAGCACACCCATGTGAATTAATGAAGTATTTTAATTATAAAATATACTTTAAAAGCAATGGACAACTTTTCAGGTATATAGATAAAAAGAACTTAGTGGAGAAAGAACTGGCAAGTAGGGGTCCTAAGGGAGTTTGCTTTAATGAACAGATAAGAATGATTAATGGCATGCTAGGTTTATATAAATGCTTCTAAAGTGCTTGAAAAAAACTTGTTCTCAAATACTTCCCTGGAGATTCTCAATATACTGCTAATTGCTGGGTGAACTCTGGTCTTTAGTATGGAAGTGGTTTCATAAACTGCAATCTAGCCCTGCTCAAGGCAGTTGCCCTAGGGTTGAGTCTTAATTCATGGCAACCCCTGTGGGTCAAAGTAGAACTGTGCTCCAGTGGCTGAATTTTTTGGAAGTAGGTCACGCACCAGGCCTTTCTTTAGAAGTTCCTCTTGGTGGACTTGAACCTTGAGCTTTTTGAGTATCAGCTAAGGTGTTAAATATTTGCAGTGCCCAGGGGTTTGCTCAAGGTTAATAGGCCTCATGCACTTGGAGTTCATAAGGGATGCAGGCTTGGTGCAGAACATGTTTTGTATATGCCAAACCATAGATAATGACTATACCCTTAAGTAAAGCAACCCAGGGTTTTCTTTGTGATGTGACAAATACTAATTCTTGGTGGTGGTGGTTATTTGCCGTGGAGTCAGTTCCGACTCATAATGACCCTGTACAGGGTTTCCGACGCTGTAAATCTTTACGAGAGCAGAAAGCCTCATCTTTCTCCTGAAGAACAGCAGGTAGTTTTGAACTGCTAACCTTAAGGTTCACAGTCCGATTTCTAACCACTACACTAATTCTTAGCAGATAATTTTTCAGAACATTTTACTTCCATTGTCTTCCTTGATGCAAACCCTTTTCCTTTTCTCTATACCTGTTTCTTGTCCAGTGGAATGAGAAATTAAAAACAAAACAAAAAAAAAACACCTCAGAAAGTCAACATGACCAGAGAATGAATAATGATATACCGGTACACCATGTATGGTAGGATTAGTGCATTATTTGATTAAAAGACACAATTTTGCTTTCATTATGACTTAATTGTAATGCAATCCCAAACCTACATGCCTTAATCTTCTGGGAGCTTCTAAAGTAATTTAATGCACACTATTGCTGTTGAAGTGAGTGTGGCTTCCTTTGTGGAGAGCAGATGATTAAATAGAAACACTATCTCTCCCATCTAAATCCATGAAGGATGCAACATAATGCTCTTTTGAAAGAGTCTGGAGGCTGACTTGCTAGCGAGAACAGCATTTCCCATATGGGAATGAATGACTTAATCATTATATGCATATCCATACTGAGGACAAATGTTCACTTAAAGGCTTCACATAAATTTCTGAGTATTTAATGGCACCGCAAACAGGCAAACACACAGGTCTAACTGTTGGGGCTCATTGGCCCACTGTTTAGAATAATTTATGTAAATTAATAAAGGAGTTGAGACAATTAAGGTGGGATTTTATTGCTGTTAAGTGCCATTGAGTTGGTTCCAACTCATAATGACCCTATATAGGGTTTTCAAGGAGTGGCTGGTGCGTTTGAACTGCTGACCTTAAGGTTAGCAGTCCAGTGCTTATCCTACATTACCACACCAGGTGGGATTTACTTGGAGGTGGGATTTAGCTGGAGGTAAACTAAAGGTAAATTAATACCAACTGAGGGCCTCTTGGTCTTAACTGTTAATAACCTAACACTTTGTGCACCAACAAGAAAAAGCAGGTGCTGCTGATTCTGAGGAAGTAAGGTGTTTATTTTGGTGTTCTTTTGTTTTTGTCTTTGGTGGTGGTTTTGCTCCACCCTTACCCACTTGAGAACAGAGCCCAGGAGATGCAATTGCTTCCCAGGTCCAGAGATGTTGCTTCTTCTGGAAATGGAAGTAATGATGCCGCAGACTCCAGAACAGTTGCCCTATTGATCAAATTCACTTTGCTCTAGACTTAGCTTTTTGCAGAGTGTTGTAATTTCTCCTCACTGAGGCTGCTGCTATCAATGATCAAATGAGATGATAATCATGTGGATAGAGCTCTTACACAGGATGGCCCAGTAAGTGTATAGGTAGAGCACATTGGTTCTTTTTAACTGATTTGTATGCTGACCTAGATCTCATCCTGTGCATGACCTCGTCTGTGTTTGCACCCTGCGGCCTCCCACCTGGGGTGCTGTCCCTTTCTCCCCAGGTGGGAGTCTTCCCCTCCTCCCAAGCCTCAGCTCTGGTTCTTACCTTTTTCCTAGAGCCCTCTTTGATCATTCTCAGGCTCTTTCTCTGAACTCTTAGCCCAAGCTGTCATGTTTTTTCTTTTCGTTTCTTGCTCTTAAATGTGTATTTAACATACGATGAAGAGCTCATCTTATTTATATTTCTCTGTCTCCCAGTGTTTACTAAATTTACGGGCAAAATAAAGGCTCAATGCGATACTTTTGCAAAATCTAGTACTGGTCATAAAGTCGTTCTGATGTTTTCAAATTCAGATAAAATTGAGAGAAATATTTAAAGTCATGGCATACCTCCCTGCACATTAGGCTAATTTCTAGTGGGTACATGAATGGTGTCCCCAGAAATCCTGTAAGTAGCTTGCAGGCCACCCTGGGCTTGTGTCTTCTCAACATAGAAGATAGTCCTTGTGTGTAATTGATCCTTGACAGTTTCTTCTTTGAGTTGTAGTTACCAGTGTAGCCATACATCACTGTGTGAAGCATGCTAAACTCATTTAGCAGTTATCCTGGGCAGTCATGTTAGAATGTTTCTGAGTATGTTTTATTTCTGATAGCAGTACTTCACAAAATATTCAGTGACTTAAGATTTTTTTTTTTTACTTTAAAGCACTTAGAAAACATTAATAAGATTTGATTTGCCTTGAAAGTTAGTTTGCCAATTACTTGAGTGCCCTACGGGTAAATAAGGATTAAATGACCAATATGTGTGTGTGTGTGTGTGTGTGTGTGCATAGATTATTAAAGCAATTACAGCAAGTGCAGATTTTGTTAAATTATTGTTTTATGTACAAAGACTGCAGTTGAAATAGCTTCGAGGGGTTTGCCATTTTACAAATGTAGATAAAAAGAAACATAGCAGGTGGAGTGCCTCTTTAATAAAAGTTAAAAGTGGTAGAATGTGGTGGAGAATGCTAATAGGATTCTGCATTGGGAGGAAACAATTCTGATAGATACAGTACATTAGAATTCTGGAATACAGTTAGATTTTTCGCATTCCCAATGCTGTTGTTATTGTTGTTAAGCACTGTCATGTTGGCTCTGACTCCTGTCTCCTTTACACCCAATAGAACAAAATGTTGCTCAGTCCTGCATCCTCCTCATGTTCATTAGTATGTTTCAGTTTACTGTGGCAATTGTCTCCAGTAATCTCATCCACGTTTCCCCCCATTTTTGCTGACCCTCTACTTTACCAAGCATGATGATGTTTCCTGATGATATGTCCACAACAAGCAAGCACAAATCTAGCTATCCTCACTTCAAAGGAGTGTTCTGGTTGTAATTCTTCTAAGCCTGGTTTTGATTTCTTCATTCTTCCGGTTGCCTGTGGTGTATTCAATATTCATCACCAACGCCACAATTTGAACCAACAAGTTCTTCTGTCTTCTTTTTCCGTTGTTCAGCTTTTGCATGCATATGCTCTGGCCATATATAGTAGTAAAAACAATATTGGAACTTTATATTTTGGGGAACCAGGAAAGTAGCAGACCTAGAAGGCCTCTTAAGGACCAATCATTTGTTGGAGGGGCCCTTTCTTTGGGCCTGGGGGGCTGTGTTCTACCATCAGTGTTTTACCAACTTATTTGGTGTCTGGGATTGAATAGTGATCATTACAAAGCCTCATACATCCTTCATGCATCTGACTAATACTTTTCAAAATGACTCTTGGCCATCCTATCTAACCATGTACTAAATAACTATGTTGTTGTTGTTAAGCGCCGTCAATTCGGTTCTGACTCATAGCAACCCTTACAGGGTTTCCAAGGAACAACTGGTGGGTTTGAACTACCATCCTTGTAGTTCACATTCTAGTGCTGATCCACACCAGCATACATGTCAACTACAGTACCACACCAGCATACGTGTCAATACTGCTTCCTTTAAATATTTTTGGTATCATATGCCTCAGATGATCATATTTATGAACAAGAGGTGTACTTTGAATTTACACACTGTGTTTTCAATATTTGTAAACTCTCTCATGGGAAAGTCTTTGCAAATGAAAAAAAAAAAAAAAAAAAGTAGGGTAGCGTCAATTAACCTCCTCTCTAACCTCAAGGGTCAACCGGAAAAAGCATTGGTCTACCCGGTTGGTTGACCTTTTCTGCGTTCTATAGGTAACCCCAGATTGCAGACATGGACTCTCCTGTTTCTACAAGAGAGATTTCTCTCTCTCTCACTTTTTTTTTAAATAGTTTTTTTTTATTGTTGTTGAAAATATATACAGCAGAACACACACCCAATCCACATTTTCTGTATACACAATTCATGAACATTGATTACACTCTTTAAGTTAAGCTGTACACCCATTTTTACCCTCTTTTTCCAAATCAGTCCTCTCCCCCTAACGTAAGCTCACTGCCTCCTAAGTGTCCTATCTAATCTTTTGAGTTGCTGTTGTCAGTTTGATATATATAGGTCTTTAAAAGAGCACAATAAAACATTATTCTAACAGCAGAACCCTTAAATGCTCACTGTCTTACATCTGCCTTGGTTGGGCGTTCAGGAGTACCCAGGTTAGCACTTGCTAGCCGCCATTGAGTCAGCCCTCAGGATGACAATGAAACAAAACAGAGCTCTGTCCTGCACCAGCTCTATGATTGGCTGTGGATTGGTCCTTTGTGATCCATAGGGTTTTCATTGGCTGATTTTTGGAAGTAAGTAGCCAGGCTTTTCTTCCTAGTTTGTCTTAGTCTGGAAGTCCTGCTAAAAGCTATTCAGCATTATTGCTGTTGTTAGGTACTGTTGAGTCAGTTCTGACTCATAGTAACCGTAAGCACCACAGAATGGAACACTGCCCAATCCTATGCCATGCTTATAGTTGTTATATTTGAGCCCACTGCTGGTGTCAATCCATTTCACTGGAGTCTTCCTCTTTTTCCATTTTACCAAAAATGTTGTCTTTCTGCAGGGACTGGTTCCTCCTGATAATAACATGTTAGAAGTATGAGAGACAAAGTCTGGCTTCTAAGGAGCATCCTGGCTACACTTCCTCCAATACAGATTGGTTTGTTCATCTGGAAGTCCATGGTACTCTTACTATTCTTCTCCAACACTGTAATTCAAATGCATCAATTCTTCTATGGCCATACTTATTCGTTATCCAATTTTCACATTCATATGAGGTGATTGCAATACCATGACTTAAGGCAGGCACACCTCAGTCCTCAAACTGACATTTTTACTCTTGAACACTTTAAAGAGGTCTCTTTCCTAATGCAATACATTGTTTGGTTTCTTGGCTGCAGCTTCCATGAGTGTTGATGATAGATTCAAGCAAAACGAAATCTTTGACAACTTCAATCTTTTCTTCATTTTTTTTTTTGTCTAGCTGTGAGGATTTTTGTTTTCTTTACATTAGGGGGTAACACACTGAAGTCTGTGTGTCTGATTTTTTTTTTTTTTTTAAGTTTTTATTGTGAGGTTTACACAGGAGAATATCAGCTTTACACTCATTCTATCAGATTTCATTTCATTGCAATGATTATAATCCCCTCTATGCATCATCAAATAACCAAAGGATACAACACACAGGCCCGCCCTCCTGCAGCCAGCACACAGCCCTTCTCCCTCCCTGAGTCTAGTGTCCCCAGCCACTCCATCTGTCCACATCATCCTTTCTTTCTCCATCCCTGGAGTCACTGCCTCTCAGGGTAGGGTCCCGCTCTCTGTTCTTCTCGCTTGATGGTCCCAGTGACCTCCGCTCCTGGGCTGCAAAATCAGGCACTCTCCTCCTTTAGTCAAAACAAAAACTACCTCTATATTTCCTACCCTCACAGTCAGTCCTGATGGCAATTATTTACTATTGTACCACAAGAGTTTTATCCCCATTTCCTTTCGCCAGCCTGGTCCCAACAGATTGGAATTCATTCAGTGGTGATTCTCCCTTCCCCTGCCCTATCTGGAACTAGGCTCCCTCTTGGAAGCTTGGAAGCCAGTCACTTCTTGCCTTTATAGGTTCCCCCATTTTAAGTAGCCAATGTCTAAGTTGCCCATCCCTGTCTACCCTGTATACAGAGGGGGTGGGAATAATCCTTGCTATAAAAATTTGTTCCATTTTTTGAGCCGCAACATCGATATACTTTACCTATAAGTATAGGTAAAGTTCATCAAATTGTAGCAGGTTACTCTCTACCCCACCCCCCTTTCTTTCTTCTTCTAGTTGAGTTCTGATCTTCCAGCCATTGAAGCCAGGTCAAGTGGATGCTATCTGCAGGTATGGGTATTCTCATGCATCTCGCCACACTTCATATAAGCTGGATGCTTCACTCTCCGCTCTCTAGTCCTCTGTGGCTATGTCACTGACTCTGGGCCCAGAAGTCCCCGGGTCTTGCCATATTGCTGGCCACTAATGTTCTCCCATGTAAACTATCACATAATTCACAATAAAACATTAAAAAAAAATCAGTTGGCTGTATGTGGATGGGTTAATTTCTGGATTTTCGATTCTGTTCCATTGATCAATGTATCTTTCATTGTATTAGTACCAGGCTGTTTGGACCACTGTAGCCATGTAGTAGATTTTGAAATTGGGGAGTGAGAGGCTTCCAACCTTGTTCTTCTCTCCACTGAGAGTGTGTAGGCTGTTGGTTTGGTATATATGCTCTTGATTACGTTGAGTAATTTCTCTTCAGTTCCTACTTTGTTGACTGTTTTTATCAGGAATGGATGTTGGATTTTGTAAAATGCCTTTTCTGCATCTACTGATATGATCATGTGGTTCTTTTCCTTTTTCTTATTTATGTGGTATATTGCATTGATTGTTTCTCTAATGTTGAACCATCCTTGCATCCCTTTTATGAAACCCACTTGGTCATGATGTATTATTATTTTTTTTTTTTTGATGTGCTTCTGGATTCTGTTGGCTATGATTTTGTTGAGAATTTTTGCATCTTTGTTCATGAGGGATATTGGTCTATAATTTTCTTTCTTAGTGATGTTCTTCCCTGGTTTTGGTATGAGGTTTATGCTTGCTTCATAAAAAGTGTAAGGAAGTTTTCTGTCCTCTTCTATGTTTTGGAATAATATCAATTGAACTGGTGACAGCTCTTCGCTGAATGTTTGGTAGAACTCACCAGTGAAGCCATTTAGGGCAGGGTTTCTTTTGGTTGGGAGTTTTTTGATGACCTGATCAATTTCTTCCATTGTTATGGGTCTGTTCAAGTTTTCGACTTCAATCTGTGTAAGTTTAGGTAAGTCGTGTTTTTCTAAAAATATATCCATCTCGTCTAAGTTTTTTAATTTTTTGGAGTACAGCTCTTCATAGTATTCTGTTATTATCCTTTTAATTTCCTTTGGTTCCATTGTGACATAACCCAGGTGGTTTCTAATGCGAGGTATTTGTGTCTTCTCACTCTTTTCCTTTGTTAGGTTTACCAATGATATGCCAATTTCATTAATCTTTTCAAAGAATCAGATTCTTGTTCTGTTGATTGTTTCTATAGCTTTTATGTTTTCCATCTCATTTTTTTCTGCTCTTATCTTTATTATTTATTTTCTTTTGGTGACTATAGGTTCCCTCTGTTGGTCTGTTTCTAATTGTTGTAGATGCTGTGTTAATTTTGATTCTTTCTTCTCTTTGGATGTACACATTTATCACAATAAATTGTCCTCTCAGCACTGCTTTCACCATGTTCCAAAGATTTTGGTATGTTGTGTTTTCATTATCGTTTGTTTCTAGGAACTTTGTGAATTCACATTTAATTTCTTCTTCTACCCAGTCGCTTTTCAGCAGGGTGTTATTCAGTTTCCATGTGTTCAACTTTATTGCCTTGGTCTTCTTATTGTTGATTTCTAGTTTTATAGCATTGTGGTCTGAAAAGATGCTTTATAGTATTTTGATGTTTGCAAATTTATGGAGGCTTGCTTTGTGACCTAACACATGGTCAATTCTGGAGAATGTACCATGTGCACTGGAGAAAAATGTATATTGTGCTGTTGTTGGATTGGTTGATTGTGCTGTTTAGTTCCTCTGTAACTTTGTTGAGTTTCTTTCTTGATCTATGAGGTCAAGTTGGTTTATTGTGTTGTTAGTTCCTCTGTAATTTTGTCGAGTTTCTTTCTGGTTGTGGTATCTCTTTTCAAAAGTTGCATATTAAAATATCACACTATAAATGTAGATTTATCCATTTCTTTCTTCAATTCTAGTAGGGTTTGCTTCATATAGCTTGGTGCTCTTTCATTGGGAGCATAGATATTTATTATGTTTATGTTGTCTTGCTCAATTGACACTTTGATCATGACATAGCGTTCTTTTTTTATCTCTTATGCTGGTTTTTGTCTTAGCGTTTACTTTATCCGAGATTAGTACTGTCATACCTGCTTGGTTATTATTGCAGTTTGCTTGGTATATTTTTTTCAATCCTTTATCTTTTAGTTTGTTTTTGTCTTTGTGTGTAAGGTGTGTCTCTTGCAGGCAGCATATTGAAGGGTCTTGTTTTCTTATCCATTCTGCCATTTTCTGTCTGTTCACTGGTTCATTTAATCCATTGACATTCACTGTAATTATTGATAGGTATGAATTAATTGTTGCTGTTATGTTAATTTTTTGGTAGTGCTGTTCTGCATGCCTTCTTGTGCTAAGTTTGTGGTTATTTTATGCTATTTCTCATCGGTTACTTTTTAGTTTTCATGTTTCCTTGTTCGGCTTGGATGTTCATTTTCATGGTAAGTTGTGAAGTATTAAGTTTCTTTGGGGTTACCCTATAGTCTATTAACTCCTCCCTCCATTTAAGACAGTCTATCATATCCTGCAATCTACCTGACCTCCTCACCACCTAGATCTCTGTTCCTATATTTTTCCCTTCTTTAACATTGTTTTGATTTTGATTTTCAATTGACCTCCCCACTCCTTTGAATTTGTTGTTGTAATTTTGTTCTGTTCTGGACTCTGCTATCTGTTGACTGAGTTCCATATGGTGTTGCCATGTCTGTCAATCTCTAGTTATTGTCTGTTCTTGTTGATTTTCAGTCCAAAGAACCCACTTTAGGATGTTTTGAAGTGCTGGATTGGTTTTGACAAAATCTCTTAGTTTCTGTTTATCCTGGAATGTTGTGATTGCACCATCATATTTGATTGACAGTTTTGCTGGATAGAAAATTCTTGGTTGGCAGTTTTTTTCTTTTTGGGTTTTTTATATGTTTTCACATTGCCTTCTTGCCTGCATGGTTTCCTCTAAGAAGTCAAGCTTAATCTGATTTGCTTGCCTTTGTAAGTAACACTTCTCTTTTCCCTTGTTGCTTTTAGGACTCTCTCCTTGTCTTTGATTTTGGAAAGCTTGATTATGATATGTTTTGGTGATTTTCTTTTGGGGTCTATCCTTCCTGGGGTATGTTCTGATTTTTGAATGTTTATCTTCTCATCCTTCAAGATGTTAGGAAAATTGTCTTCCAGAAGCTCTTCAACTATCTCCTCTGTGGATTTCTCTAATTCTTCCTGTTCTGGAATGCCAGTAATTCTTAAGTCATTCCTGTTCATTTTATACAGTATGAATTTTAGACTCTCTTCAGATTGTTTTTATCTTTTTTTTTTTTTTTTGCTTGTTCTTCTATCTTAGCAGTATTGAGAGATTTGTCTTAGAGCTCACTTGTTCTGGCTTCCATCTCTTCTATTCTGCTCCTTTGCCCTTTCAGTGTATTATCCATTTCTGATATTTTATTATTAATCATCTGGACTTCTCTGCAGATTTTGAGTTGTTTCCAATGCTGTATCAATCTTGTTTGATTGTTCCTGTAGTACTTTCCTGACTTCTTACTTATTTTTCTCCACCCCTTTGTGGAACATTTGAATTTGTTTCCATATAATTCTTCTGAATTCTTTCTTAGGCAAATCCAAACCCTGCTCTTCATCTTCCGGAAAGCCTTTCTCAGCCTCCAGCTCCTTTATCTCAGTTACTCTTTTCTGGTTTTGGGCATGTTTTGAGATCTTTTGTTGTGTTTTTATTTTGTCACTTTCAGTATTTCAGTAGAATTTTAATGCTTAAATGGATGTTTGTTACTGTGTTGTTAAGCGTATTTGAGTGGCTCTTGGTGAATATGATCATGCGATAGGCTTCCCTTTTTGTGTGTAATGCCTAGCAGCTGTTATTGGCTCTTGTGTCAATGGTAGAATATTATGGGGTATGCTTGTGACTTGACTATATGGCCACAATTGGTGTTTCTTCTTGAGTAACGTAGGGAGAAACAGCTTCCACCTCCAGGAAAAAAAAGTGTGATCAAAAGAACCAAAAACAGAAGTAATATAAAAGCAGAGACAAATCCCACCACTCTAAAACAAAAATAAAACCATAGCCCACTGACCAGTCACCTTTGCTGCTGTGTGTGCACTGTTAAAACCTCCAGCAGTGGGTGTGGGTGTCTACTCACTCAGGCCCCTCCTCTACTCACCACGGTAGAGGTGCCCAGATAGATATTGAGAAGTTAATGGGAGATAGATTGTCTACTATTTTTGTCTCTGAAGATCAGTTAGGTATCTGCGTGTGCACAGCATAATTCTCAAAATAGTTGCATCCTTTTATGTTGGGGTTTTATAGAGTGTTCATAAGGTTTGTCTGTCTAGCCAGACCTGCGTTTGTCTTGCTGGGTTGTTAAGTACTGTGGAGTCGGTTCTGACTCATAGTGACCCTGGTCCAGGGTTTCTGAGGCTATAAATCTTTACCGGAGCAGAACGCCTCATCTTTCTTCCACAGCACTGCTGGTAGTTTCGAACTGCTGACCTTCAGGTTGGAAGCCCAACTCATAACCGCTATGCTACCAGAGCAGGAATAAAGTGTTCCGCACAAGTTAACTTTAGAGCTGAGTCCCAGAGTCAGATGTCATAAGCAGCCACCAAAGAATTAGCCCATGAGACCAATGGGGCTCTTCCTTTCTGTGCCGTGGGTACTCTTTTGTGGGTATGCGCTCCCACGCCTGAAGGCATCCTGGCTGGGCAGAGAAGGCGTGCCAGGGAAGAGGAGGGAATAATGTGTTGAATCCCCCCCACACCTCCTTTTCCAAATGCTGCTATGCTGGGTTTTAGTGCTGGTTCACTGTGGAGGTCCAGCTGTGGCCCCGCCCTCTGAACTCAGCTGGGGCTGGGTGGCCACAGAGGGAGTCTCGTGTCCTGATCGATTCCTAAGTCACAATATTTTCCTCTATACAGTGATTTTTCCACCGGTGGGTGTGAGAACCTGATGCCGTGCACCTTATGCTTGACCCAGAGCCCTGTAGCTCTTCTGTGAAAGCAGCTTCTCTGAGTTTTCAACCCCTCCCCAATGGAGGCTGTCCTACCTGCCTCTGCCACTGCCAAAACCAGAAGTCCATGTCAATGTGTTTTTGCAACACTTTTTCAATTATTTTCTGTAAAATTTTACTTATAGGTAATATTATTGGTACTGTTCCGTGCTTTCCACATTCCACTGCATCACCTCTCCTCGGAATGGGCGTTTGGTTGGCTAGGTAAATGACTTCTAAATTTCTTGGCACAGATGAGTGAGCGTCTCCAGTGCTACATGAGTTTGTTGAAATATTTCAGTTTGTATTCCATCAGTTCCTGGAACCTGGTTTTCACCAATGCTTTCAGTGCAATTTGGACTTCTTCCTTTAGTATCATCAGTTTTTTATCATATGTTAACTCTTGGAATGGTTGAACACCTACCATTTCTTTTTGCTACAGTGACTCTATTTATTCCTTCTAATATTTTGGTGTTTTGTTGTTAGTTGCCATCGAGTTGGTTCCAACTCATAGCAACTCTATGCACAATAGAATGAAACACTGCCCAGTCCGGCGCCATCCTCATGATCATTGTTAAGCTTGACCACTTTGCTGCTGCCATTGTGCTAATCCACCTCATTGGTGGTATTTGTCTTTTTCGCTGTCCCTCCACGTTACCTAGCATGATGTCCTTCCTCAGGGACTGGGCCCTCCGATATGTCTGAAGTATAAGAGATAAAGTCTCAGAATCCTTGTTTCTAAGGAGAATTCTAGCTGAACTTCTTCCAACACAGATTTATTTATTCTTCTAAAAGTCCATGGTACTTTCAATATTCTTCTGCAACACCATAATTCCAATGCATCTATTCTTCTACAGTCTTCCTTATTCATTGGCCAACTTTCATATGCAAATGAGGTTATTGAAAATACCATGGCTTGGGTCTGGGGAACCATATCCCTCAAACTGATATCTTTGTTCTTGAATACTTTAAAGAGGTCTTGTGCAGTAGATTTACATAATGCAGTACATCGTTTGATTCCTTGATTGTTGCTTCCATGAGTGTTGATAGTGTATCCAAGCAAAATGAAGTCTTTGACAACTTGAATCTTGTTTACATTTATCACCATGTTATTTATTGCGCCAGTGGTAAGGAATTTTGTTTTCTTTACATTAAGGTGCAACCTGTACTGAAGGCTGTGATCTCTGACCTTTATAAGTAAGTAATGTAAGTCTTCTTCTTTATCAGTAAGCAGTGTTGTATCATCTGCATACCACAGGTTGCTAATGAGTCTTCCTTCAATCCAGATGCACATTTGTCTTCATTAAATTCAGCTTCTCAAAGGATTTGTCCAGCATACAGATTGAATAAGTATGGTGAAAGAATAAAACCTTGATACATACTTTTCCTAATTTCAAACCATTCACTGTCCCCTTGTTCTGTTTAAACAACTGCCTTTTAGTCTATGTACAGGTTCCTTATGAGCACAATTAAGTATTCTGGAATACTCATTCTCTGCAATGTTGTTAATAGCTTGTCGTGATCCACACAATCAAAATATTTTGCATAGTCAATAAACACAGGTAAATATTTTTCTGGTATTTTCTGCTTTCCACCAAGATCTATCTAACATCAGCATTAGTATCCCTCATTTCACATCCTTGTCTGAATCTGGCTTGACCCTCTGGCAGTTCCCTACCAATGTACTGTTGCAGCCATTTTTGAATTATCATCAGCAAAATTTTACTTGCATGTGATATAAATGATTTTTTTAGATGATTTCTGCATTATATTGGGTCCCCTCTCTTTAGAATGGGTACACATATAGACCTCTTCCAATCTGCTGGCCTGGTAGCTAGCTGTCTTCCAGATTTCTTGGCTTAGATGAATAAGTGCCTCCAGTGCTGCATCATTTTGTTGAAAGATTTCAATTCCTGGACCCTTGTTCTTTGCCAGTACCTTCAGTGCACCTTGGACTTCTTCTCCCAGTACCATTGGCTCCTGATCACATGTTACATCTTGAAATGGTTGCCCATTGTCCACTTCTTTTGGGTACCATTATTCTGTGTATTTCTTCCAACTTTTTTTGGTACTTTATGTATCATTCAGTATTTTGCCCATAGAATCCTTCAATATTGCAAGTCGGGGTTTGATTTTTTTCTTCAGTTCTTTCAACTTCAGAAATACTGAGAATGTTCTTCTCTTTTAGTTTTTAACTTCATGTCTTTGCACATTTCATTAAAATACTTAACTTTATCTTCCCAAGCTGCTGTTTGAAACTTTCTGTTCAGTTCTTTTACTTCCTTCCAGTTGATTTAGCTTCTCTATTCAGATTCTCTTCTGATATCCATTTTGGTCTTTTCTTGTGTTTTTTTTTTTCCTGACTTTTTGTCTTCTTCCTGTCATCCTGCAATTTTTCTAGCCTTCAGTTATTAGTGTCAAGTGCATCAGATCTGTCTGTAATGGTCTCTAAATGCAGGTGGGATATGTTGTTGTTGTTGTTAAGTGCCGTCGAGTCGGTTCCGACCCATAGCGACCCTGTACAGGATTTCCGAGGGTGTAAATCTTTACGGGAGTAGAAAGCCTCTTTCTCCCGCGGAGTGGCTGGTAGTTTCGAACCGCTGACCTTAAGGTTCGCAGCCCGATTATACTCAAGGTCATATTTGGTCTCTCGTGAACTTAATACTGAGCTTCTCCATTGTCTCGTTTCATAGATGTAGTCATTTTGATTCCTGTATATTCCATCTATTGAGGTCCATGTATATAAGTTGCCTTTTTTGTTTTAAAAGAGTATTTGCAATGAATAAGTCATTGGTCTTGTGAAATTCTATCATGGAATCTCCATCATTATTTCTATCTCCAAGGCCATGTTTTACAGCTACTGATCCTTCCTGTTTGTTTCTAACATTCATATTCCAATTACCAGTAATTATCAGTGCATCTTGATTGCATGTTTTATCATGCTCTGACTGAATACGTTGATGTTGTTGTTGTTGTTGTTAAGTGCCATCGAGTCGGGTCCGACCCATAGCGACCCTGTACAGGGTTTCCGAGGATGTAAATCCTTACGGGAGTAGAAAGCCTCATCTTTCTCCCGCGGAGCAGCTGGTAGTTTCGAACCGCTGACCTTAAGGTTCGCAGCCCGATTCGTAACCACTACGCTACCAGAGCTCCTTGAATACGTTGATAGAATTCTTCAATTTCATCATCACTGATTTTAGTGGTTGGTACATGAATTTGAATGGTAATGGTATTAACTGATCTTCCTTGTAGGCTTATGGATAATATCCTACCACAGACAGCATTGTACCTCAAAATAGATCTTGACTTTTCTTTCTGATGATGAATGTGATGCCATTCCTTTTTAATTTTATGTTCCTGGCATAGTAAACCATATGATTATTGGATTCAAAATAGTCAATAACTGTCTATTTCAGCTCAATAATGCCTTGAATATTGGTCTTTATACATTTCATTTCATCTTTAACAACTTCCAATGCTCCTAGATTCATACGCTGTACATTCCACATTCTGATTATTAATAGATGTTTGCAGCGGTTTCTTCTCATTTTGAATTCAGCATCATAGAAATATGCAGACTATCACCAAAAAGACAGGTGGTGGCTGCTCATGAGATGCTTTGGCTTGTCTCCCACATGGAAGGTGAGAATTCTATCACTGAATCACCAATGCTTCCTTAGCTGCCAAGAATGTACATTATTGTGTTGTTTTTTTTCTTAATAAGTGTCATTGTTCTCACACATCTTACTGAATGTAAGGTGATGACCCCCCTTCTTTCTAGTAAACTTCTTCTCCCCACACCCTGCCCCTGGCTCTCTTTTGAGGCCCGATGTCTGCTGGGAAAGAGCAGCTCATAGGATTTGAAGTCTGTTCATTGGCATATATTCACCCTTGCCCCTGATCCTGCTTGTGAGTGGGTACAGAGAAAGCATACTCCCTTCTCCGTGTGAGCAGACAGGAATACCTGGCACTTCCTTAAGCTCATCTGCAGGTATCTCTTATATGTGATTTTTGTCTCGTTGCCCCTCCTAAGCATTCACTGCTGAGAGCTAGACATTTGACTTGCTGTCACAGAAGATGGGACTCTGAGTGTTGTCTCATAACAAGTGGCAGTAATTGTTGTTTCACCAGGGTTTCAGGCACTGGAATTCCTGAATGCACCCTTTTATTGGAATCCATGACTTATGTATGTGTGGGACTGGCAGGTGGGGCTGGGTGGCCTCCTTTGAGTCCAAACAAATGGCTGTGGCTTTCCAATGATTCTTCTGTGTCACTGGATTTGGATTTTAGTTTCTCATGTACAACGTGGGAGAGCATGATCTCTCCTCTGCAGATACATGAGTATGTCCATAATTTTCAAGGTGAAAGAGCTTGACAAGTGCTCCTAGTTGCCAGGGGCACTGTGGTAAAGCTGTTCCCATCTCCAGAGCTTGTGTGGATTGTGCCCTGCTCCAATGCCTCCTGAACTTTAATGTGCTGGCTACTGCTCTGGGGGTGGGTGCAGAATGAGGGTCTTATTAAATTGCAGATTCTGATGCAGTTGATCTGTGGTGATTCCTGAGATTCTGCTTTTTCTCACAAGTCAGTACTACCATCCATGGAGGACACTCTGGACAGAAAGGTCCTTAAAGGCATCCTCTTCCCCCTACCACATACCCAAAAAAGAGGAAACCCAGTTGGTGATTAACTGCTTTCTATTTTTAGTTCTTGCCAACAGGATGACACCAAGTACAGTCAGGAAATGTGCAGGCTGCAGTCATGCTGGGTAAAAGCTTGATGAGACAGGCATGGTGGGTGGGGACAGGTAAACTTGTAGCCATCAAATCACTTCTGACTCATAGCAATACTAAAAGGACAGAGTAGAACTGTTCCTCAGGGTTTCTGATGCTGTAAGAAAGCAGACAGTCTCATCTTTCTCCCATGGAGTTGCTGGTGGCTTTAAAATGTTGACCTTTTGGTTAGCAGTCAAACATTTTAGCCACTGCTAAAGGAGCTTTGGTAGCGTAGTGGTTACGAATGGGGCTGCTAACCTCAGGGTCAGCAGTTCGAAACTACCAGCCGTTCCGCCAGAGAAAGATGAGGCTTTCTGCTCCTGTAAAGATTTACAGCCTCAGAAACCCTGTACAGGGTTGCTATGAGTCGGAACTAACTCCACGGCACATAACAACAACAACAACAACAACAACATCAACAACAACAAAGGCTCCTGGGGGTATGAGGTGGAAGGTAGTGGAGGAAAGGCAAGTTTAAGCAACTTGAGTCCTAGGGTTATTTCTACCTATAATTAATCAGGTAGGACAGATTGGAGCCGGGATTCCCCACGTTGTGGATCAGACTGGTGACTACGTGTGTCAGAACAGAACTGTGCCCCATCAAGTCGCAGTGGTGCGATCATTCACAAGTTGTCATCAGGTCTTTCTCTTAGAGAGGCACCTCTGGGTAGATTGGAACCATCGACCTTTTGGTTAGTAGCCAAGCACCTGTTTGTGCCACTCAGGGATTCCTCAGTGCTAAGGGCAAGCCCAATGCCTGGTGCTCTATATAGTCCAACAGCATATAGTCCTCACCACTACCACCATGTCACCTGTACTGTGATCTTGCCCAATCTCTGCCTCAGGACCACATTGCTGGGTTGGTGCTCTATTTTGGAGCTTTATTTTTCTTTTTCACCTTTGGACATAGGTACTCACTGTTCTTTGTGTTGGACATTTCTCATTTGTCACTGTTCCTTGTAAGCCTTCACTCTGTCCCAGTTACCACAACTGCATGTCCCTTTCTATTCTGAGATCACAGTTGACAGAGTTTTAATTGGCCCCTAAAAAGTTCTGTGGCCCAGGAAAATGAGCATTTCTCAGAGTTCACAGAAAAGCATTATTTCTTTGCCTTTTAATTTAGCATTTACTCATCAGACTATTTTATTTATGCCTCTGCTGCTAAATAATCTATGCTCTTCTAGAAAACTTCCCACCCTTGTAATCAGGACATCAGGCCATGCATTGTAAATGGGACTCTGATTCTCATTTTTCGGGGAGTTAGCAGCATCAACCCTGCCAAGCCCCAATCATCTGCTTGATTTAGCCTCTATGACTTATGGCTTATCTCTCTTGCTTCCCATTTCTGAGGGTAGTAAATGTCATGTTGGTGTCAGGAAGACTCTAACAGGCCCCACGGGTGTGGGCTCGACTTTTCTGTCCTGCCAAGACTGAGTCATTCTCCTTCTGCCTCCACTGTTGTGGTCTGAGTTATGAGACTCCTGGGCCTTGTCTTGTCACCAGACACATGTGTTGTGGAGGACACTGGTTCCAGAAATGGAGGGCTGGGATGATACAGCCTTGCGCTCCGGCAACACCTGAGGAAATCGCAGTGGGAGCTGTCCTGGTTGGTGATTGGTAGAGAAAGTTGCCTTGAAGACATTCGTCCTTTCATTCTGAACATACACACGAGTTCCAGCTTGAGACTCTCCCTTGAGTCAGGAAGGTGTGGACCAAGAGAAACACAGTCTTTTTCCTCTTGGGATCCTGTTTCTAATACCAACACAGTTTTCTTTTTCTAAAGTAAAAACTGGGTATTGTCATTTAACACTTCATCTTGATGGAGCTGCAAGTTAACCCTGGGGACCAGCCATTGCTAGTCCCATGCTGTGCTCAGATACTTCAAGGACTATAGTGAAATTCAGGAAATAAAATTAACCTTATTTCAGAACGATCTTCCTGACAGCACTTATGGACTTAGCAGGGGGTGGTGACAGAGACCCCAGCCACTAATGGCCCCCTGCAGGGTAGAGAGGAGGGTAAACTCTGTATCTGGGGTTGGGAGGTTCAGCTAGGAGTTTACATGTGCTCTTTCTGAAGGATAATTTCACATAGCTGTTTTCTGGAGCAGACAAGTCCCTGGGGGAAGGAGTTTGGTTGTAGAGAGGTCAGGCAGGAATGGAGGGTGGAAGAACAGAGCTCAGAAGCGAGACCATTGAATCAGTGGGATTGCCCAGTTCCAGCTGTGGGAGATGGGGACAATACCTAGAATGTATGATCAGTGTTAGCAATCTACCTGTGTTTTATGGGTTGGCTTTCTTTATCCCTTTAATTCTGTGTTGTCCAGAGTAAAACACGTTAGCCATTTTACCCATCACCAAGAATTGGAAGATGGCCCAATGTGGAGGACCAAGCAGAGTCCCATAAGCACTGCCGGAACTTCCTAACTCATAGGCACAGCTGCCAAAAGCTTGCTCATTTCAGGATGAGAACTCAGGATACTCCATTGGGCTCAGAATTCTAGGTATAGTCTGGTTCAGACCAGTTCTGTGACCTAGAGGTAGTACTTTCTCTTCTCTGGTCTTCAGTTTCCTCGTGAACGTGAGTGAGGTGGTCAGAAGGCCAATTTGGGTCCCCTTCAGGTCTTCATCACATCTAAATGCTCTCACTGATGACTGGGACCCTTTAAAACTTGTGAAGAATGCTATAAGAATTATCTCCAAACTAATTCTACTCTTTGTTATTCCTGTGTAATTGAATAATATGTGTGAAGTCTGAAGGTTCAGTCCCATCTTCAGTTCTTTGTATGAAGTCATTTGGTGTGTTCTCCCTTTGGGAAGGGTTAGCAGTTGAGTTTTCTAACACTTAAACCAAAAGTGGAGTCATATGGCATCTCTTTTTCAGACACACCTCTCTTGATCCCTCAATGCAGACCCGGGGTCAGAGATTGCTTAGTACACAGCTGAGTGCTGAGACCACGTACTCTCTGGTGAATTGCTAGTGTTTGGGGAGAGGAGGCAAGAAGAAAGGTCACTTGATTCTTTCACTTGCCTTTTAACAAGGGTTAGGTACCCACTGTGTGCTGTAAACTGTGCCCATTCAGAGAAGTGTTCCTAGATTATTTTTATTTCACAGAATAGGAAAACATTTTTTTTATCCCTTCTTTTGCCAGACAAGAGGATTTTAAAGATAAAATCAAGCTTACATCTAGAATTCCTACCGCCTCCTTATATCTTTTTTTATACCCCGCCTCCAATCCCCTAAAAGGAGCAAAGCCATAATTTGGGAATAAAGGCAGCCCATGCTAGAACGGTACAGTTGGCAGCCTTCCACTGACATGCACAACATTGTCCATGTATGTGTGCATGTGTGTGTGTTGTGTCTGAGAACCAGTCAGAACTCACTCATGGACCACAGGGACAAAGGTCTGAGGCTTACTGGCAAATGAGGCCCGGCTGTAGAATCACATGTTGTCTGGTTTTGAATTTCCTGGTGAGTTGGCATCTAAGCTAGGTTGAGATATTAGGTCCCAAGACCTAATTTCACTGTTGTTCTCCCTGGTGTTTAATCAAATTTTATAACTGGGGAGACTCAACTCCAAGGTAGGAAAAATGAGTGCTCACTCCAGAATAGGATCCCATGCCCTTTGCATGGCTGGAGGTTAATCTTCATATGTTTTTGCTCACCAGACCCCGGTAGATCTCTCTGCTGAAGTTGTTGGCATGATTGGGTTTTAAAGGGAAAGTGGGGTACATAATTTTTGTTCATGATTTTTTAGAGTTTCTTGCCATCTATTTACTCCTCCCATGAAAATGACACGCCACTTCCTCCTGCTAAAAGGCTGCCCTACCTTAACCTTTCTTCTGGATAAAAATTATCATGAGATAATGTTTTGCTCTTGGCTGGAGCTAAGAATAGAGGATGAGTGTCATTGGGCTTCAGGTGTTCCCTAAACCAAAGGGTGCCCTTCAAGTTTCACTGTGCATAGGGGTGGGGGTGAGGGCCAATGCTGATACCAGAAGCTGCTGGTGATAAGAGGCTGGTGTTGGCTCAGAGGAAACTGCCTTAGACATAACTGTCTTCCCTCAACCTGTGGGAAGTTCAGAGAAGGGACTAGTTTAATTGTTTTATGCTATCCCCAGAGACTATGTTCTTGGTTTCCCTTTTTCAGAATTCTAAGAGAGCCTTGATTCCACATGGAAATCCCTCTGGAGGTCTTAGAGTGTGAAGCTCTCAAAGTTACTTTTGGTAAAATACTTTAAAATTTGAGGCTTTGTGTTCATTTGGGTCTAGATGAACTGTGTGTGTGTTTAAAGAGTTGAAAAGGCAGCCAAGCTATAGATAGGTATAAAGGGAGGACAGCAGCACTAGTGAAATATGAACACTATGAAGTGGTCAACCATTCAAGATCAAAATGGAAGCATTTACCTAAGGACCAAATTCAGAAGGGTTGGGAAAGAAGGTGGAATGAAAACAAGAATCACAGGGAGTACACAGAGTAACTGATGTTACATTGAAGGGATTGCAATCATTGAAATGAAACGAAGTATATGATTTGCTGAATGTCAAACTGATGATCTGCTCTATAAGCCTTCATTCAATTCACAATAAAAAGTTTTAAAAAATTATTGAAAAAAAAAAAAGTTGGAAAAGGAAGTCATTCTCCTGTTTCACAGATCATCAGAGAGCCTTGTGTGGAGTATGAGGTGCCTTAATAAACCTCCCCTGCACACCATCTCCCTGTCTGTGAGGGATTGGCAGTCTGGCCCAGCATCAGAGGTGACAGACAGCAATGTGACAACCCAGACTTCAGCCCTGGTGAGGGGCTGGGCCTCTGAAGCAGAACAACTTGCTTTTCTGCTAGATTTATTTTAAAATCCCTTCCATCTCAGTTCATATGACAACACATCTCTCCCTGCTCAGGCTGAAAATCCTCTGTATTTTTTTGGTGGCTTGGCTGGTTGGTGCATGGGACAATCTCCTGGCCTAGACAGGCTGATACAGCCAGCTCTCGGGGATCCCAATTAGAACGGCTGCTGTCCTCCTCTCCTCCTACCCAGACCCAGTTAACTCTTGTTCTGTATGCTCTGAGATCCCTATATCCCCGCCAGGAGATTTGTTTTAAAATACACATAGTCAGATCTCATTATTCATGAGAGCTTAAGTCCTGGGAGCACTAAATTAGCGAATAACAGACCAGTTGGGTTTGACCTCTGCTGGGAATGTGTGTGCTGCTCTGCCCATGTACATGACTGTGAAAGGACAGATTTGGGGTTGCACCCACTCCTCACTTATCAACATGGTTAGGTTCCAAAGACCAGATCCTTATGCAAAAATCATCAATATGTAAAAATATAGGATGACAACATCATTACATAACTGCACGTTACATCATCACCCAGTTGCCAAATTCCATCATTACGTAATTGCCAAGCTTTTTCATTACATAACTGCCTGATTAGATCATTATACAATTGCTAAACTCCTGGGAATCATGGCCCAGCCAAGTTGACATATAACCTTCACCATCACAACCAACTTTATTACTACCTTGCAGGTTCAACTTTTGTTACTGCCAGATGTACATCATTAATGCACAAAATAGTCAGATAGTAGATTTTTTACTATGGTCATAAATGCAAAATGTCAGCTAATGAGAGTCAGTAGGTAAGTTGGAGAGTCAGAGAAAAAGAGGAAGACCCCCAACGAGATGGATTGGCAAAGTGGCAGTATCGATGGACTCAAGTGTGGCAACAGTAGTGAGGTTGACCCAGGATCGGGCAGTGTTTTGTTCTGCTGTGCATAAGGTCACTATGGGTCGGTACCGACTCGATGGCACCTAACAACAACAAGCAGTAGGTGGATACATAAATTTTAGTGAGGAATCCTGGTGGTGCCCTGGTTAATGGTTTGACTGCTGAACTAAAAACTTGGCTGTTCAAACCCTCCCAGTGTCTCCTCAGGACAAAGATTTAGCAATCTTATTTTGTAAAGATTACAGTTAGAAAAATCCTATGGGGAACTTCAACTCTGTCACATGGGGTCACTATGAGTCAGAATCAACCACATGACATTAACTTACAAAGATGGGATGTGCAAATAGTGAGGATTTGTAATTGATTTTTACTACTGGGGCCAGACTGCTCACTTCACCTGCTCTCCCCAAATCTCCAATCCCACCCTCAAGTTGGAGACCTCAGCTAGTTATGTTTCTTTCCTTGCCAGATGTGTATTGGAGGAAGTCACTTACCCTCTCTGACTTTCATATGAATCATGAATAAAATACAAGAAGTACTGGTATTGATTTCAGAGTTGGGTTAAGGACTCAAATGAGTTAGCTATCCTATCTGTGAACAGAGGAGCATCACAGTACAGGTACAACAGATTCTTGCCAAAAAAGTGTGACCCCTTAGAGAGTAAAGTGCAAATTCACACAATGTAGGATGATCTGCGGGGTTTAGATCTTCAGGATCAGCGGAAGTATTAAGTCCAGAAAGGATGGTTGTCAACTAAAGATGGGCTCTTGGGTGGTGGGAACAGAGTATCTTTTTTGAAATTTCATTAAATAGGTATAAGACTCAGGATAGGGTTTTTCAATACTAGTCTTGGTATGGACTCCTGGTGTGGCACTGTAGGATCACCACAAGTTCAACAGGTCAAACCCACCAACTCATCCTTGGAAACCCTATACACGGTCACTAAAGTCAAACCCGACTTGATGGCACTTAATAACAGTCTTGGTGTGGTGCTGGACTGCTAACCATATGTTGGCAGTTCAAACCCACCAGTTGCTCCTTGGAAATCCTATACAGGGTTGGAATAGACTTGACAGCACTTAACAAGTCTTAGTATCCTTGATAGAGCAGGGGTTAAAACATTCAGCTGTTTGAACCCACTAGCCACTCCATGGGAAAAAGATGTGGGAGAAAGTTCTGTTAGGACCTGTAGGTTCACTATGAGGTAAACTCAGCTCAATGGCAGTTGAGTTTGGCTTGGTTTGGAGTCTTAAGACAATTGAGTTATAAGCTTCTTTTACGTTGTTTCATCATTGAAAGCTTACTCCCTAAATAAAGGAAGCAGAATTATTTTCCCATTTCTTGCGTTTTTAGCTTTCCATTTGAATCATGCTTGAAACTGTCTCTACAGTAAAGACCTCAGGCTTCTGTGGCTCTACTGATGTCACATTTTGAGTGTTCATTCCAGGGGGAAAGACTTTCATGTGGAATTGTTGGGTGATGTCAAACTGGGGAGACCTGCCAGGTGGACTTCTAATTGGAGTGGTTCTGAAATATGCCCCACTGTTCATCTTCCTCACCTGCTAACTTCATTCAGGTTGTTGTATATGATACTGTTTTGACTTTAGCATTTGGCTGTAAAGAATGGGATTCTCTGCTTCATGACCGAGGAGTCCATGCCCAGGCAGTATGTCTTAGAATTCTGCTTTGTGTCCTAATGCAGAATATCCTGTCTGACCTTCTCAGGACATGACCAAATTGGGCATCCAGTTGTCTAAAATCTAACCAATTAAAAAGAATCCATTGAATGTGTTGGGCCCTATACTAGACTCATGTGGTTAAAGAGAACTGGGATTTGTGATTCCAACATGGAACTTGAGGATCATTGGGGCATGCAGGGGTGGTAGAGCAATCAGTTGCCAAGTGGATTCTTAGCTAGCGGAAGTAATTAGAAAGCTTGTGTTAATTGCTGATCTTTCTAACCTCTGTATGTTGTTGTAAAGTGATGCTGAGTGAGTTCTGACTCAGAGCAAACCTGTATAGGATTTCTGAGGAGCAAGTAGTGAGTTTGAACTACTGACCTTGCAGTTCAAACTGTCCTTGCGATCCAGTGCATTATGCCACAATGCTACACCAGGACTCCAACCTGTGTATAATGACCAAATCAAGCTCTCAACTAACTACAGAAAATTAGTTATATTGATTAAATAATAAAGAAGGAAGTGGTATCTGCCTCCCCTATTCTCACACCTCTAGTCCCAGGGCAGAATGTTGGTTCTCACAGTATAACCATTTCCTCCTTGAGTGGATGTGGCTGATGGCAGATCTAGGGTGCTAGTTTGTTCTGACCCAGGACTTGGCAGTTCTGGAGTCCACAACCAAGGTTCCTTTCCAGGGTTGAGTTGAGGGCTAGTGGAAGCTTGGCTCTCAAAGTGTCAATGGCACAGGATGCATACAGTGGTGACCATAGCAACTCCACTGCTGGCCCAGGCTTAGACTCAACTAAAGCCCCTCTCATGCTCTCCCTTCAAAAGTTTTCCCCCTGAACAGAGCTTGTACCCTCCAGATCTTCTTCTCTAAGATACTTCTAGCCAATGTGCCTTCAGCCGTCTTGTTCACTCAGTAACTCGAAAGTTTCATTCTGAAGACATAGACTGGTAGTAGCAAGGTAACTGCTCACTGTTGTTCTATCTCATCTTGCAGAGGATAATGCAATGTGTGACACAAACATGGTCATTCTAGAGTGCTTACATCTTGCTTTAGAGTTCCATCTTGAGCCAGATGTTTATCCTGGTCCAATTGGTTGTATCTAGTTGTTTGGTAACTGTTATCAGTAAAAAAATTTCTATGGATATGCCAAGTTTAACAATGATTTGTGATTCATTTTGTATTCTGGTAAAAATGTATATTGAAATTACATTTAACTTCACTCAAAACAATAGTTTTTGTGTTGCAAAAGAAAAGATGGACATGAGCTGTATTATTCCACAGGAAAATCCTGTATATGCGCTAATATCTCATGATGGTAGATAAGGAAGAAAGACTAATCACAAACAAAGATATAAGAGATCACCTATACCCCAGTACATGGTGAGAAATCAATAAAGTACAAACCATGTTCAGTTAGTACTGTGGGCCAGACTGGGGATGGCTCAGGGCATAGAAGCATCATGCAACCTGTTTCCCCATCTCTTTTTTTCTGAGTCACATCTCCTCCAACCTCTATTTCTTTCTCCCCTGTCTGCTCTCCTCTTCACAGACTGGCCATTTCACAAAATGTAAGTCCCACCTCACTGCCCACAACATGTAATATGTAGTGGTTACGAGTCAGGCTGTGAACCTCAAGGTCAGCAGTTCGAAACTACCAGCTGTTACACTGGAGAAAGATGAGGCGTTCTGCTCCCATAAAGATTTACAGCCTAGGAAACCCTGTGCCGGGTCACTATGAGTCGGAACCGACTCCACAGTACTTAACAACAACAACAGTCCACCAGGTTTCCTTGTCCTCTTAGCCAACCAATAGCTACAGATCTCTGAACTTTCATTAGAGCTTTGGCCTCTGGGTTCAGTTTTTCAACGATGGTAATCTGATTGGCCTACCTTGGGCAAGTGTCTGCTCTAGTCCCATTACCACCTGTGGCCAGCAGGCAGTACCCATACTTGAGGTGGATATTCAGGGTTCTGAGATGAGGGTGTGGGTGCAGGGCTGGGAAGCTCTACTAGGATGAGTGAGAGAGGAGGTTATTGTGAGTGGAAAGGGCTGGTGAAGCTGAAGTTGTTGTTCGGTGTTACTGAGTTGACTCCTACCTACAGTGACTCTATGTGCAACAGAATGAAACACCACCTAGTCCTGAGCCAGCCTCACAAATGTTGCTATGTTTGAACTTGTTGTAGACCCTGTGTCAATCTGTCTCATTGTGATTCTTCCTCTTTTTGGCAGACCCTCTAGCAAGCATGGGGTCTTACTCTAGGAACTGATCCCTCCTTGTGACATATCCAAACTATATGAGATGAACTCTTGCCATCCTGGCTTCTAAGAGTATTCTAGATACACTTTACTTCCAAGACAGATTTATTCGTTCTTCTAGTAGTCCATGGTACATTCAATATTCTTCACTGAGAAGCCTATCTCAAACCTCTCAGGAAGCTCTCAAAACAATGTGAATGGAGGTTTTATAAGTGTGGTAAATTTTCAGATCTTCAGAGCTGGAGTGGATGTTGTCTCTGGCACAAGGGCCTGTCTACGTAGTTTTAAATCTTTACTCCTGTGCTTTGTCTGCCTGTCTTCCTTACTACACCTGACCTGGCCTGTATGCATGCTGTTCTTATGTCCTTAGTTATCCCAGCAGACAGGCTGCAAAATAGGCCCAACATCCACAAGGCTGACTTGCCAGTCCACCACCTTGACCCTTCCTCCTTCTTAATAGCTCTGTGCCTAGCTCCAAGGGCTTGGGTCCACTCCCTGCCCACCGTGTTCAATAAAGAGGAGCAGACTTTAGGGCTTGTGCATGGCTTTATGAGGAGCTCTGGCAGTGTAGTGGTTACGAGTCAGGCTGTTAATCTCAAGGTCAGCAGTTTGAAACTGCCAGCCCTTCCGTGGGAGAAAGATAAGGCTTTCTGCGCCCATAAAGATTACAGCCTCGGAAACGCTATGCAGGGTCACTGTGAGTTGGAACCAACTCCACGGCACACTACCACCACCACTACCACCATGTGGCCTTATGACTCGAATTCCATCTCTTGTGGATGCAGGGAGCTCCTTGACACAGATGCTTTGAGTTTTAACTGGAATTGTTTGGGGGAAGGAAGAAGAACTATGTGGGAGTCTCGGCTTGACTAGATGTTTTTTCATAGAGGGTCCCCCATTCTGTGTGATTCAGTGAGCAGCATCACAGTTGAGCTACTGTGGGATAATTAGACCCATCACCATGGAAGACAAGACACAACTGATGCTTCTCTAGCTCTGCGGCTCAGCTTTGCTCCCAGCCAGGTGCAAATTCTTTTTGCATTAGAAGCTTGACTTTTATTATGATGCCTGTTTCTATGTAATCAGGAATTAGGGAGGGAACCAGTGTCACCTCTAGGATAGAAAAGACAGGGGTCTCTGGAGCTCAGGGCTGGGAGTTAAATAGGACCCCTTATCCTTCACTTAATAGGACTGAGGAGAGCAGGAACATTTCTTTGAATTCCACAGCCATTAATGATGATGACAGTAATAAACAACTACCATTTTACCAAAGCCTTAAGGGGATTGTTTTATTGATTTCTCAGAAAGATTCTGTGAGATATTATTATCTTGCTTATTTTAAAGGTGTGGGAACAGATTTTAAGATGATAAATTACTTATTTGAAGTCTCCCAAATATTAACTGGTGGAACCTTATTTCCACTTGGCATTCTGACTGTCCAGTTTGTGCTCCTGACCATGATGCTGTGTTTTTACTCCCAGTAGAAAATTTTGAGATTGGGGACTAGGAAAAGGACATTTGTTGACTTCGTGCTTTTAAAGGCTGGACTCTCAGATAAGGCCTGTCCATACCCTAGGGGCAACGGGACTTGAGTTTGACTCATGGGGCCATGGCCATGACCTTCCCTATGCCAAGTGGGACAACAAGGCCTGGCTCTACTCACCTTCTCCCCACCTTTCTTTGACCTTTCTTACTGTGGGGGAATGTCTACAGAGCAGCCATTGAAACTGTGAGAATTAATGTCTCTTTGACAAGTTCCATCCAGTTCTTCCCAGGGGTCCACTGGGCACTTTGCAGCCACTGGCTGAACCCATGAATATCTTCTGTTCTGGATAGAGGGCCTGGCCAGGTCTAGTACTGTGTCCACGCTTATGAGCAGGTGGATGTCTGTCTGGGCTCTGGGTTGACATCTATGTGTAATGTTTTGTAGTCTGGAGTTCTGCTTTTAAGAATTGTCCTTGGGGAAGTCCTAAGGGTTGGTGAAAGCTGTTGCCCTCTAAAAAGTTAGTCTCTTTGACCTTGAAATTAGGGAGCAGGCAAGATTCCTAGTATTAGCAACCAAGGCAGTTACTGTCAGATAATGACTTCTGGGGGGGTCAGGACAGCCAGTGTGGAAATGCTGTGTTTGTTGACTCTTCTGTTGGTCACTGGACGAGAACAAGGCAGTAAGTGCTGAGAACAGGCCCAAGGCCAGCCTTTGTGTTCCTGCTGTGGGGGTGTTGTCCTGGAGGAACATCTTCTCCTCTTCAGGGGCACAAGTGGCAGGGTACACTTCAGGCACAGTGAGTATTAAGCTTTGCTGAAATCTCATAGTGCGACTCCTTCAGAGGTATGTCTACCTCAACTAAGTGGGTGAGCATGGGTGAGCCTATCAGGAAGTTGCACCTCTGTGGAATGGCAATGGTGAATGAATGGTCAGGGTGGCTCTATAGGGCAGGGCAGGGCTATGCCAGATGCATGCAGGGCTCCAGATGCATGAGTTGCCCACCTGCAGAATACCCTAAGGAAGGATCTCAGAAAATAAATGTGTTGAAGTACGTGAATTAGTGGGCAGCCTCAAAGTGTGAGAAAAAGCCATATCAGCGTGTAGGCAGGACTTATCTGATAGATAATATTTTCTGTATTGGCCTTTAAAAGCTGAAGTCCATCAAATATCCTTTTCCTAGATCCAATGTTCCAGAATGACAGTCTGATGTGGGACCAGCTCCTTGGCTCAGGTGTTGGTGATGGTTTATAGGCTGTGTACCAGCTGATAGAGCATCTCCCTAAACCTCGTTTCTCTGAGTCATTGTTCACTGGCTGCTGGAGGACCAATTGAACTGTCTTTAATACTAGAGGCTCAGAAACCTTGACTGAGTACCTCTTTCATGCTGGGCACTGGGCTAGGTGCTGGATCCATGTTGCCCAAGATGCTGCCTGGGTAGAAATTGACAAGCTTGGTGGCTCTTTGCACACTTTTCTCTTTCTGTTCTCACAGCCATTTCAGAGTATGGTGCTGTGGGCTAATACATCAGACTGCAAAGTCGTTTGAACTGCAAGGTTGGTGGTTCAAGCTCACCAGCTGCTCCTTGGAAACCCTATACAGGGTTGCTATGGGTTGGAATCGACTCAACGGCACTTAACAACAACAACCTTCTCTCTGAGGAGTTCTGGTGTGGTGCTGTGGATTAATGCACTGGACTGCAAAGTCAATTTGGACTGCAAGGTCGGCAGTTCAAACTCACCACCCACCCCTCAGAAAAAACCTTTACAGGTGGTTATGAGTCAGAACCAACTTGACAGCACTTAACAACAACAACAACAAACTTTTACTCTGGAGTCCTGGTGTGGTGCTATAGGATAAACACTGGATCACAAGGTTGGCAGTCCAAACTTACCAGCTGCTCCTTGAAAACTCTATACAGGTTACTATGGAGTTGGAACCTTTACTCTCAATTTATAGATGAAGAAACTCTTGTAGATTAATGCCTGGTAGCTTGTGCCCCAGTGGGTCAGGGGCCTCGATGAATATGTTTGTGGTGGCTCAGAACTAACTTGTGCCCTCCAGGGCTAGTCACACCATTCTTTCACTCACCAAGAGAGATTTGTTAGTTCTGGGTGCTCGAACCCGTGGTGTCCACAGAGAACCCCATGACTGCTGAGGTCCGAATGCTGAAGTGACCTCACTGTCTGTGGACAGGGGAGCCCTACAGCACCTGCTGAAACCCAGGTGGTCCATGAAAAGATGCCCAGCATCACAATGAGCAACAGTGACCTGTGGATGGGAGCCTCGTTCTGAGAGCGTTCATAAGATTTTGGTTAGCCCAGGAACCAGTTGTCTGTGAGTCAGTTCACTCATGGAGACCCCATGTTGTCAGAGTAAAACTGTGTTGCATAGGGTTTCAGTGGCTGATTTTTCAGAATTAAATTGTCAGACCTTCCTTTTGAGGTGCCTTTGGGTGGTCTAGAACCTCTCCACCCTTGCAGTTACCAGGAGAGCATGTTAGCAATTTGCACCATCTGCTGCTGCTGCTATGTGCCGTGGAGTTGGTTCCGACTCATAGCGACCCTGTACGGGGTTTCCGAGGCTGTAAATCTTTACGGGAGCAGAACACCTCATCTTTCTCCCATGGAACAGCTGGTAGTTTTGAACTGCTGACCTTAAGGTTCGAAACTACTATGCTACCAGAGCTCCTTTTGCACCATCTAGTGGTTCCCAAACTTGTCTGTAAAGTCAAATCATGTGGGGAGCTACAAAAAATACTGGCACCTGTAGATGGGGAGCAGTAGAGCAGAGTGGTTCCAAGTGAGTAGATTCTGGACCTTGACTTCCTGAGTCCATATCTAGACTCATCACTTACTCGATATGTGACCTTGAGCAACAAATGCAACCTTTATATGCAAAAAAACAACCAAACAGCAACATCCCCCTCCCTCCAAATTAAACAAAATAAAAACTGTGGCCTACCCATAAAGATTGCAGTGTAACTGGTCTGGGCTGTGGTATGTTTCAAAGATTCCCATTTGGGCACAAAATGGATTAGTACAGCAGCAGCAACAATGGGCTCAAGCATAGCAATGGTTGTGAGGATAGCATGGGACTGAGTGGTGTTCATTCTCTTGTGCATACAGTTACTGCGAGTCAGAACTGACTCATCAGCACCTAACAACAACAAGAACATTTGGGTCCCACTGGGTTAGTCCAAGGAGGAAGTGCAGATAAAATGCCTCCTTTCTATATAACCGATGCCAGGGAACTGTATGTAACATTGGTTGAATCTATCACTGTATATCTTTACATGTATCACTGTATATCTTTTCACCAAAAAAGCATGATTAGTGTCACTAAGTTGTACATATGAAGAATATTGAAGTGGCAGATGCTTTTTGGGTGTGTGAGCATACCTTAATATTTTTTATCATTGTGTTTCAGTTGATGGATTTGGTCTTGTTTTTCTTTGCTTAAGTTGTTTACCTGGGCACTAGAGTTTCCGTGGTGAGAGACATGGCGTCCCGTATCTTGGTGGGGTGGGCCAAACATGAATTAATTACTTATAAAAACAAATGTAAGCTTGCTTTTGTTTGAAGAACTCAGAGAATGCACAGCGATGAGAACAGATCCAGTCAGACTGTTGAGGGAGAGGATCCTGGAGGATTTTCCCTTAGAATTATAAACCTTAGAAAGAAACAAAGGACAAATAGGAGGGAATTAATCTAAGGAGGGAAGGCAAAGCATTTCAAGCAGAGGGAACACGTGCAAGGACCCTGTAAACATCTAAAGGAGGGCAGAGGTGGTGGTTTCCTAGAACTGGGACAGTGTGCTAGAAGATGGATCTGGCATGGCCAGGGACTTGTGGGCATGCATGGACTTTGGCTTGTAGCTGAAGGGACATACATATCCTTTTGAAATTTTAAGTGGGAGAAGTTAACCTGATCATGTTTGTCTCGTGAAATGGCAGATATTTGTCTGCATGTTGTTGTTGTTAGTGTCATTGACTCAGTTCTAACTCCTAGAATCCCTGCGCAGGGCCTCCAAAGAACACCTGGTGGATTTGAATCATCAACCTTGTTGTTAGTAGTTCAGGCTTATCCTGCATCACTGCACCAGGATCCTTTTGTTACATGCATTGTTGCTGTTCAGTGCTATTGAGTTGATTCCAACTCATGGCAACCCTATGCTCAACAGTATAAAATACTGCCTGGACCCATGCCATGCTGACAGATCATACTATATGCTCCAGCCTATTGCTGCAGCCATAGTAGTAATCCATCCCATTGGGGATCTTCCTCTTTTTCACTGACCCTCTACTTTACCAAGTCTAATGTCCTTCTCCAGGAACTGATTCCTCCTGATAATTTATTTTAAGTATGAGACCTTATACTTAAAGTTCTCGCTGTCCTTGCCTCCAAGGAGCACCTGTCTGTACCTCTTCCAACCTGCTTGCTCTTCTGGCAGTTCATAGTAGTTCAACACCATAACTCAAATGCAGCAATTCTTCTACGGTCTTCCTTATTCATTATCGAACTTTCTCATGCATATGAGGCAATTGAAAATACCTCATGTAGATTTGTTACATATGCATTTAATAAAACAAAGAAAAAAGTACCCACTTATATCTTCACTGTACTCCCAGCATTCGCTCTTCAGGGGAGAGTTGATTCAGGCTGTTGGGGACTAAATTCCAGGGTGCCTTCCTTCACCCCAAAAGGCAGACCCTTCCTGGGAGATGAGGGAAGAAGGCTGGGTGGCTCCTGGCCAAGCAGATGGGGGGGAAATGTCTCTCCCACCAGAGTGCTCTTGGCACATTTCCTTATTAGTTCTCTCAGCAACCTTATAGGCAGTTTTAGTTACCTGGTACTACTACAACTGAAATACCACAAATGGGTGGCTTTAAAGAATAGGACTTTATTGTCTCATAGTTTGGGAGGTAAAAGTCTGAATTCAGACTGCGGGCTCTTGGGGAAGGTCCTTCTTTGTCTCTCTCAGCTTTTCGGGGTTAGTAGCAAATCTTGGTATTCCTGGACATATAGATACATCTGTCTCCATCGTCACAGGACATCTGTCTTTCCTTTATGTATCTTTGTGTCTGTCCTGCTCTTTTTTATAAGATCACTCAGAAGGGATTAGGTTTAGGACCCACCTTAGTCTCCTTTGACCTCATTAACATAACAAAAGAAACCCTTATTTCCAAGCTGGGTCACAATCACAGGTGTAGGGTTTAGGACTTCAATTCAATCCATAGGAAGACACTAATCTCAATTTCATTTTACAGAAGATAGAACTGAAGCTCATGTTGCTTCACACCTACAGAGCAGGGAGAGGACAGGGAAAAAAGCAATTGGTTTTACCTAAGACTCTAGAATGGATGGAGTCCTGGTGTGGCACTGTAGGATAAGCACTGGACTGCAAGTTCGGTTTAAACTGCAAGGTTGGCAGTTCGAACTCGCCAGCCACTCCTCGGGAGCCCTCTACAGGTTTGCTATTATTTAATGGGACTTAGTAACAACAACAACTTGTATGGACCAGATACTAAGTGAATATCAGCTATGCTGACTAATGGGTGTCTTTCTTCCTTTGATTCCATTATAAAAGAAAATTGAAAAAGACCTTTGTTGTGCCTTAAAGGCTTTTTAATTATATATAACTCATTTAATTTAAAGCACTTTAAGTCTCATTCTTAATATAAGTTTCATGGTGGTAACAATGAAAGTGCTTTCTGATCAAAGTGTGCTTGGAGATTTATCTACCTGTACAGAAAGTGAATACCTATGGGAGCCCTAGACAATTATTTTTTGAGACAATAGTCAAAACTCATCATGCATGAGTGTCAGGCACGTGTGGTGGAGGCTGGTGGGAGAGGGTGGCAGTGGTACCTCTGGGGACTCGGAGGTCAAAGCAGAGCAGACTCCATATAGCACCTGGCACGGGACTGCTCAGCATCCAGAGGCTGAGGCTTGGATGGTCGCTGCAACTTTAGGGGCAAGGCTGTCTCCACTGTTGGTTCTTACTGCTGGTGCTTATGCTGTGCAGTGGATGAGAGACCTTAGGGAGAGGCTCTGATTGGTGACAAATGGAGTGATTGAACATTTCTGAGCAGGCTAATGTCACAATCAGAGGGAACAGGTCTGTACTCAGATATCAGCTTTCGGAGGACCCTCTGTGACTACCTTCTCTAAAATAACAAACTTGCCCCCTGCCTCTGTATCTGCTCCTTTGCTTTATTCATCACCATGTCTCTTCTTGCCGTAAGATGGTCTATGTGATTCTCTTGCTGGTTTCTTGTCTGTCTCTCTGCATGAAATCCTGTACTTTATGGGGGCAAGAGCTGTGTCTCTTATCATTGCTGTATCTCCAGGATAGTAAATGTTTCTTGGATAAATGAATAAATGAGCCAATTAAGGGATGAATACAGAATTGGGTAGGAGACCAATCAGGTGCTCTGCTGAGAGTCTCAGATAAGTGACCAAGTGTCTTAGGGAAAGTCATCAGGGTGGGAACACCAGGGAGGGCTTAATGGAAGTGATGAGGCAGGAAGTAGTGAGGAGGTGTAGGAGATACATTGAAGGACCATGGGGCTCACTGGCCAACCAGGAGTGACAGCGGCAGGCACCTCTTTTCTGGGCAAGATGACAGTTTCTGGTTAGGATGCTTGGACTCTGGGGTTAGGAGTGTGCCTTTCTTTGGTATCAGCCACTTCAGGTGTTTTGGGTTTTATGCTACCAGACAGCTCCTACTTGCCACTGGCCAGCTGCTAGCCTTCCTCATCTTGCCCATGTGCCATGTCACAGGGCTCAGCTAGATCCACTTGCCACTGACCCTGCTCTGGATAACTCTGGAACATTTTGTGTCTTTCTGCCAGATCATCTACAGCTATGGCCCCCCACTGCATGTGCCAACCCCAAATGAAAAATAGTCTCAGACTGAGGACTATGCTAGAGGGCAGACTTCCTTCCAATTTTTGCCTTTTAATTTCCTAAGCATAGGTTATTTAAAATCTCATTTTGGGCTTACAACTGGCAGAAAGAAAGAATGGAAAAAAAAAAAAAAAGTGGCAGATTAGAATATCAGGTTAAACAGGTCGATGTTAAGTTACATCATCTATTGGATGGTACCTGGAGGGTGTCATGAATAACTGATATGTAGACTCCTACCTCCTTTTCTCCCAGGGTCCATCTGTCTTTGCTCTTATTTCTTCTTCCGCAAACACGCACATATGGTCTTGGTTTTCTTAGTGTGGACCACAGACAAAGCCAGCACAGTGGAGATTCTTGCTTGGCAGGACAATTAGTGGACATGATGCTTCTCAGAATGAGAAATGTGTCTCAAGGTGTCCCTATGATTCTGTAAAAGCTCACCTACAAAGGAAAACTATAGAGACATGGGCTTCAGTGACAGTTCTCATATTCCCTGCACCTCAAGACAAACCCCACACACCCCCGCCTTTCCATCAGGAGATCTTGAAATAATTTGATTTCATTCTTACACTGTAATTAGATTAGGCCCTGTAATATGGCAGACCCTGGGCTGGGGTAGGAGATGAATGTGATGTGGACCATTGGGGAGACTGAGGCTGCTCTCGTAACTGCAATGTAGCATCACTGTTGCTTTTTGTGGCTCAATGGTTCTGCACATGATTGGGGGTGGGGGGTGTTTGTCGTACCCTGCTAGTGCCCATGGCAATGTGGACAAACTAATGTAGTGGCCCCTGGAGTGTCAGGTAGAGCCCCAGGATGTCATCAGCTTCCCAGGCATGGTGATTGCATCTTCTGAGAGAGACATGTGGACATGTAAATTACTTTCCAAATCAAAAAGTTCATTTGTTTTTAATTTTCTTGAACTGCCAGTGAGTTAAAACTGCTAAGTGCTTCTCTTTCCCTCCTGGTCTCTTAATCTGGTGGCATGCAGACAATATGTTTAATGAGGTGAAATGATCAATTAGTTATTGACATTTATTCCATCAAATGTAATTTAGTGTTTACTTGTATTGTCACTTTGGTAGGATTGCTACAAAAGACTATCTTAAATTCGAGAGCATTTTTTTTTATTTTAATTTGAATGATCTTTACTATATAGCTTAAAGTGATAGAATTTAAAATGACTGAATCCTCTCATAATATTTTATTCATTCTTTGCTTTTAAAAACATGAAAATTAGCTTCCAAATCATCTTCATTTCTGAATGGCTGGAAAAGCTCTCCATGCTTTCTTTGTTAGCGTTGTTGTTGTTAAGTGCAGTTAAGTGGGCTCTAACTCACAGCAACCCTGCATAGAGTTTCCAAGGAGTGGCTGGTGAGTTTGAACCACCGACCTTGCAGTTCATACCGACCTTGAAGTCCCAGTGCTTTATCCTATTGCAACATACAAGGGCTCCTCTTTGTTGTCTGGTGGTGTGCTGTCCAGGCAATTTCTACTCATAACGACCTTGTGTAGGGTTTCCAAGGCTGAAAATCATTACAAAAGTAGAAAGCTTCACCTTTCTTCTGAAGAGTAACTGGTGGATTCAAACTGCTGACCTTTTAGTTAGCAGTCCAATGTATAACCACTATGCTACCAGGGCTCTCTGTTATCTAGGGACTGATAATCCCTACTAATACCTTTCTTCCTTAGGGTATCACAATGTCGTCCTTTACTGACTGCTCTCTGCTTCCCACCAGTGAGAACTGGGTAGAAATGTCTGTGGGACTCATGCCATATTTCTTAGGCTTCATTTTATTCATCCTGGCTGGGTTGACTAGTTTGCCCATTTTACAGATAGATTAACTGGAGTAGGAGGTCTGTGGGTGGCTTCCTTGGGGCTGGAGCTAGTGGAACAGCTGCTAATGACATCAGGTTATTTGGACCTAATGAAGATTTGGGGATCTTGTTTCATCTTCTCCCTTGTGGACATAAGAAGATTAATGTTTTCTACCAGTGTGTCCGTAAGAATGTTATTGGTAGGTTCATAGTAGGTTTTTTCAAAAAAAACAAACAGATGATTTTTACCTTAATAGTAAATATGACTCTGGACAATTTTGTATCTTTCTGTCAGAACATCTACAGCTCTGACCCCCACCCCCCCCAGTCCTTGTGCAAACCTCAAATGACAAATAGACATAGGGACTGTGGTCTCTTCCATTGATCTTTTATATATCTTTTATTAAACTTTCTGGTTTAGTATCTTAGATTTTCCAGGCCAGTGTAAACACCAGGAGGCCTGGTGGTGCAATGGGTTGCATGTTGTGCTGCTAACTGCAAGGTCAGTGGTTTGAATCCACCAGCCACTCCATGGATGAAAGAGGAGGTGTTTTTCTCTTGTCAATATTTTCTGCCTCAGAAACCTTACATAAGGTTGCTATGAATTGGAATTGACTTGATGGCAGTGGATTTGGTTTTTTGGTTACATAAGCACCAGTTTTCTTACACAACTGTGTTTGTGGTGAGATAGGAAATGGAAAGGAACACAGACGTCATTCAATGTGTCATTAATGTTTCAGCCCCCAAATATTTGAGAGTTGCCCTTTGGGAGTCTCTGGATGGTGCACATGGTTAATATGCTCACTGCTGATTGGAAGGGTGGCAGTCTTGTGGTCTACTTCCCAAAAATTACTCATTGAAAATTCTCTGGAGAATAGTTCTGCTATGATACACATGGGGACACCATGAGTCAGAATGGACTGGGCAACTGCCTTGGGGTACTTTCTTTGCTCCTGTGGTCAAGCCCAACTCTTTCCTTTCGCATCTCAGTCTCCCGGGGGCATTGAGAAAGGCAGTTGAGGTAGGAGAGGAATCTAACCCTTGGCCAGTTAGCATTTTTCAAGAGGCGGCACCTCCTTCTTTAGTATTATATTTTAATATTTACCATGAGTTCTGGAAGGGGGAAGAAGGCAAAGAATGTTCAGACTCTCCCTAGAAATTCCTGTTCTTTGCTGGATTATTCAGTGTGGTTCTCAAACTAGCCCTGAGTTTAGGCTTCATCCCTTGACTTTCTTGTCATCTGGCTTTTCAGACCCAGGCATGATGTGCCAGGAAATTTAACCACTCTAAGGTTTTCCTTCTGCGTTTAACTCAGCCAAACAAATGAAATAAAGTGCACAAGATGCCTGGTGTGTGCTTAGTAAGTAGGAACCAGTCATGAAGTACGCGCTACATAAGGCATCGCTTTGTTTAATTGTATTCTGTCAGTCCAAGTGAAGATTTTAATTGCAGAATGGTGCCTTGCTAGCAAAGATTAGAGTCACATTTTAGAATCTGATTGAATAAATAAAAAATTGCCTTATTTTGAATTAGTAAAAAATAAATCAAAAAGAAAGGTTGTTAAAGAGACATTAGTATTAAGAGCATCTCAGAGATGGAAAGTGTAGAATTTACTTGTCAGAATTTCTGTAGTGATTAGTGTTGAATGCTAGCAAAGCCTCTATCTCAGTTGTACTAAATGGCTTATAAATTGAACACATGGGCTTCCTCTTGTAGCTTCTTCAGACAATTAGGGCCTGAAAAACTCTGAGGCAGGGAACTTCCTCCAGCTGTCCTCACACCGGGCAGAGACTCTGTCAGTCCTGGGCTTACCATCAGGAAACTGGAATGTGGGCAGAATGTCAGCTACCCACCTTGGCAAGTTAGGCTCCATCTATGCCAGACTTAGATCTGCTTTGTCTACTGTATCAGTTTATTAGAGTTACTGTAGCAAATACCATGAAGTAGGTGGCTTGTAAGAATAGAAATTTTTCTCTCACAGTTCTGGAGTCTGAATTTAGGGTCCACATTCTCTCTGAAGGCTTTAGAAGAGCTTTTCTTTTCTCTCTCAGTTTTTGGTAGCTCCTGGTTCTTTCTGACTTGAAATTGCAACCTAACTCCTTCATATGGCCATCTATTTCTTGGTGTCTTTTCTCTTTGATAAGATTTCTCTCACATTGGATTTGGACCCACCCAATTCCATTATCATTAGTTCTCCAGCATCATTTCTATCGCCAAATCCAAAATTTCCAACTACTGGTCATTCCTCTTTGCTCCCAACCTTTGCATTCCAATCACCAGTAATGAGCAATACATCTTGATTGCATGTTTGATCGATTTCAGATTGAAGAAGTTGGTAGAATTCTTTTATTTCATCATTGGCTTTAGTGGTTGGTGCAAATTTGAATCATAGTGGTATTAACTGGGCTTCCCTGTAGGTGCATGGATATTATCCTATCACTTACAGCATTGTACCCCATGACTGATCTGGATATGTTCTTTTTGACGATAAATGCAACACCATTCCTGTTCAATTTGGCATTCCCTGCATAGTAAACCATGTGGTTGTCAGATTAAAAATGGCCAATACCAGTCCATTTCAGCTCACTAGTACCTAAGATACTGATGTTGATGCATTCCATTTCATTTTTGATAACTTCCAATTTTCCCAGATTCATATTTCGTACATTCCATGTTCTGATTTTCAATGGATGTTTACAGCTGTTTCTCTTCATTTTGAGTTGTGGCCCATCAGCAAATGAAGGTTCTGTGGGCTTTTCTCCCCCTAGCTTAACTCTGTTCTCATCATCATGGTCAACTCTACTTTGAGGAGGCATTTCTTTCCCAGTCTCTGCTATTCATAGAGTTTTCAGTGACTAACGATTCGGAAGTAGTTTGTCACTCTTTCTTCCTAGTATGTCTTTGTCTGGAAGCTCATCTGAAACCTGTCCACCATGGATGACCCTGCTAGTTACTTAAAATACTGGTGGCATAGCCCTCAGAATCACAGCAACTCAAGCCACCACAGCACGGCAGACAGACGAGTGGTGGCCATTTGGAGAATGATATCATACTCGGTAAAATGGAGGGTCGGAGAAAAAGAGGAAGGCCCCCAACAAGATGGATAGGCTAGGTGGCATCATTGATGGACTCAAGTGTGGCAGTGGTAGTGAGGTTGGCCCAGGATCGGACATTGTTTCATTCTGCTGTGCATGGGGTCACTATGAGTTAGTTCCGACTTGATGGCACCTGACAACAACAACAACAATTCCATTATGACTGCATATTAATGATAATATCTTCAATGACCTTATTTCCAAGCAAAGCCATGTTCATAGGCACCAGAGGTTATGACTTCAATGTCAGTTGGGGTGCGGGGAGTGTCACAACTTAATCTTTAACATTTGCATTTGTTGTTAATTGCCATCGAGTCGATTCTGAACCATAGGGACCCTGTATAGGGTTTCTGAGGAATAGCTGATGAGCTTGAACCACCGACCTTGCAGTTCAAACGGCTTTGCAGTCTGGCGCATTAGCCCACAGTGCCACACCAGAACTACATAGACCTGACCATTTTGAGCTGTATCCAGCTTACTGTTTTCTTTTCCTTGTCTTTTTAGTAATACTGAGAAGTGGGTGCTCTTGACTCCTTTTTCCTAACTTACAGGGTCAGCATTTTCCAAAAGTCACTGAGTCCCATAACATACATACATACATATATATATTTCCATTTCCTTAATATCAGTTTCAATATTTTGCTTCTTTTTTATTTTTTAAAAGTTTTTATTGTGAATTACACAGGAGAACATTGGTTTTGCACTCATCCTATCGTATTTTGTTTCATTGCAATTATTAAAATCCCTTCTGTGCAACATCATTCAACAGCATCATCATTGCTTTCATTCCCTCTGTTTTTTTTTGTGTGTGTTTTTGATATACATAAAAACACTCAGGAATATGTAATCATTTAAACAACCAAAGGACACATCCTGTAAGTCTGCCTCCTGGCTGCAAGCACACAGCCTTTCTCTTTCCATGAGTTCAGAGTCCTCGGTTGCTCCCTCTCTCCATGACCTAATCTGTGCTCCATCTCTGGTGTTGCTGCTTTCTATGGATAGGGTCCTACATTCCACTTGTGCTCTTCTCCCTTGATGGTCCTAGGGCCCTCTGTTCCTGGAATGTAAGATTAACTATTCCCTTTATGTTACAAAACTTCTACCTTTATAGTTGTGACAATCACAATTAGTCATGTTAACTATTATTCACTATTGAATCATAAGAATCTGATTCCCATCTCCTTTCACCAGACCTGTCTAGATAAGATGAAAACTCTTCAGTGCAGAGTCTACCTTCCCCCATACACTCTAAAATTAAACTCAGTCTTGAAAAGTTGTAAGCCAATTACTTCATGCCTTTATGGCCTGGCTGTGTGCTGTGGAACCTTGCAGTTCACAGCCCAATTCGTAACCATTATGCTACTAGAGCTCCTGTATAGCCCCTCACATTTTAGGTAGCCAATGTCTAAGTTGCCTGTCCCTGTTAACCTGGTGTACAGAGGGGAGAGGATGAAGATTCCTTCCCTCTCAGTTGGTATTTTGAGCTACTACATCCATAAATATAGGTCAAGTTTGTCAAATTGTAGCAATTTACACTTGTTTCCTTTATCTTTTTTTTTTTTTTATTCTTCTAGTGGAGTTATGATCATCAGGCCATTGAAGCTAGGTCAAATGGATACTACCTGCAAATTTGGGGCTTCTTGTACATTTTTTCTCACTTCATATCTGCTGGATGCTTCACTCTCAACTATAGCCCTCCCTTGTCCATGGGCTCAGGGGTCCCCAGGTCTTACCATATTTTGGACCAACTAGCCCTTCCTATTCTCTCTCTCATCTCCAGGTCAACAAGGGTTTATGATACGTGGTTGAATTCAGCCCATATCTTCATTGCTGCCTTTCCCCCTCTTCCACTCACCAGTAGACCAGTGTGGTCACCAGCAAGCTTACATGCCTGTTCGTGTGTTCCCTTTGAATTTCAGTCTTGGAGGAGGGTTTGTCCTGAAGGGACTTGATTGCTTGCTTTGATGGCTCTCTGGAGAACAACTTGCTTGTCCTTGTACTAGCCTACCAGACTGCCACTTTTGTTTTTGATGTTGATTTTTCCTGCTGGTCTTTATTTCAAGAAGTATCTAGCTTCTGTTTCTCTCTAGTCACTCCATTCTTGTCTACATGTCCTTTCATGTGAGTATGTCTCACCTCAGAAGGTTCTGGATGGGGCTCAGGATTCCATCTAAGGTCCTATATACTACAAAGGCTCTACAAGCAGCCTAGTTCACTGGGCAAGTTCTAGAACCCCTCTTAGGTACCAATCAGTTATAGGCTGAAGACAGGCTTACAAGCTTTCTGTAATCATGTTTCCAGATATTCCTTTTTATCCCACTCAAGTGTCTATTTTACAATAGTAAGCAAGGGTGAGTCCCATAATAATTTGAGTGACAGACTAAGACTTTCTCTTCCTTTAAGAATGACTGAGAACATGGTTGAGAGGAGAGACTTTGGTATGGGGAGGGCTCCATCACCTTCGCCGAGCCCCTGACCACTGTGTCTAAGGTGGACATAAGAACCATTTCAGGAATGCAATCTGAGGATCCAGACTCACATCACTGAAGACACTCTTCCCCTATTTTTTGATAGCTGAAAATCTTTAATAGACTTTTAGATTATAAAAAATATTGCTAAGCACTCACATTATATTGATTCAAAAATAAAGGTTATGCAGTTAAACTGCACAGTAAAATACAGCTTTATGGAATGGTAATTTTTTACTTAAGTTCTACATTATAGTAGAAGATAATGGATTCAGGAAGGGTGTAATAAGGAATAAAGCTGTTGTATTGTATTGGTTAAATGACATTTAAAATGATTTGGCTGTCAAATTCGTGGAAAGGTTATGAACAGTGAATGAAAAATCTAAAATTAATTCTCTACCTCAAGAAAGTGTGATTTATACCATAATAAAATTAGATTTTTAGTTAAAGAACTTTAGTCATTAAGTAATGCCCATGTACTAACTGTCATTTTTAACCATGGCTCGAAGCTTCTACTGAAAATAATTTCTTTCTTAGGCAGTGCAACCGGGGCCTTCGTGTCATTATGTCAATGGATTTTGTTTTGTACAGTTGTACAAAAAGCTTCTTGGACATTGCTTTTTCAGGTACTAGAAAGACTGATTCTTATTTAGCCTCAATAATTGAGAGATTAATTGAACTCAGTTACCTCCCCAAAGTGATCTTACTATCTTTTTCTCTTTCATTACTTGATCTATCCTTTCTCCAATACTACAGTGCTTGATTACTGTTGTTGTTGTTATTGTTAAGTGCCTTCAAGTCAGTTCCAACTCATAGAGCCCCTGTATAGGCTTTCCAAGGAGCAGCTGGTAAGCTAGAACTGCCAACCTTGCAGTTCAAACTGACCTTGCAGTCCAGTGCATTTACTTGCTACACCACACCAAGACTTGTTTGTTAAATCCTGATAGCTGATAGTATCATCTTCCAATTCTGTTCTTTAGTCTTATCCTACTTTGTTTTAGCTCTTTGAATTTCCATCTATATTTTAGAATCCATTTGACAGTAACCATGAGGGGGAGAAAAAAATCTCTGCTGGGGTTTTCATTAGAACTGCATTGAATCGATAGTTCAATATAAGAAGAACTGAACTGACAACATGATTGACTTGTCAAGTCTATATATATTGTGCATTCCTTCATTTGTTTAACCTTTAATTTCTTGTTGCATTATTTTGTTTTTCTCTCAGTTGAAACCTTGGCCATTTTTCATTAGATACATAATGGCTATTGATGTCATTAAAAATCACATTGCTCTAAAGCATTATTTTCTAATTGATTTCTGGTATAAATAAATACTATTGATCTCATATATGGATTATATTCATCTAATGCCCTTTTCAAATTCATTTATTAATTCTAATAATTTTTCTGTAGATTCTTTTGAGTTTTCTGCATGATAAAATTTGGCAAGATCAATGACTTATTCACTGGAAATGTCTTTTTTAAACAACATAAAAGATGACTGTATACATGACACTCACCAGATGGAATACACAGGAAACAAATGGATTACATATGATGGAAGAGTTGACAGGAATGCTCCATATCATCAGTCAAAACAAGGCCAAGGGAAGACTGTGGAAGAGAACATAAATTGTTCATATACAATTCAGGCTGAAGTTGAAGAAAATTAAAACAGGTCCACAAGAGTCAAAATATGACCTTGAACATATCCCACCTGAATTTAGAGACCATCTCAGGAACAAATTGAATGGTATTAAACACTAATGACAGGAGACCAGAAGAGCTGT
>NW_006408733.1:1357311-1358213 GCF_000296735.1 Chrysochloris asiatica
CTCATATGCATGTGAAAATTGGACAATGAATAAGAAATACCATAAAATAATTAATGTATTTGAGTTATGGTGTTGATTGAAAGTACCATGGACTACCAGAAGAACAAGCAAATCTGTCTGGGAAGAAGTACAGTCAAAATAGTCCTTAGAAGCCAAGATGGCAAGGTTTCATCTCTCATACTTAGAACATGCTTTCAGGAGGGACCAGTCCCCAGGGGAAGGATATCATACTTGAATAAGGAGAGTTAGAGAAAAAGAGGAAGACCCCCAATGAGATCTATCGGTACAGTGGCAACAAATGGCTCGGGCATGACAATTGTGAGTATGGTGCAGAATCACGTGGTATTTTGTTCTGTTGTGAGCTATGAGTCAGAACGGACCCAGCAGCATCTTACAGCAATAATCTTTTCTGCAAATAATGTGAGCTTTAATTATTTTTCTTAATTCCTTGTACTTGCTTGCTTGTTTGTTTTCTTTTTTCTTTTTAGTTTCTGCATAGATAAATAGCTTTCTGTACATTGTTGAGTAGGTGATAGACATCTTTGTCCCTTCCCACTTAAGGGAGAAAGCTTTCAGTATTTTACCACCAGGCATGAAGTTTTTTGTATGTTTTTATAGAGATTCTTTCCCAGATTAAAGACTTTTCCTTCCTACTTTCTAAGAGTTATTTTTTTAAATCATGAAATAGTTTTTAAGTACTTTTCATGCATGTTGAAGTGATTACTTGGTTTGTCTTTGTTATTCTGTTAATGCTGATTTTGGCAAACTGCCCTATGTTTCTGGAATAAACCCAACTTTGTCATAACAATTTGTCATCCTTATATGTGGTGCTGTGGGTTAATGCACTGGACTGCAAGGTCAGTTTGAGCCATAAGGTCAGAGGTTCGAGTTCACCAGCTGCT
>NW_006408733.1:1359706-1360936 GCF_000296735.1 Chrysochloris asiatica
ACTTTCAAAACCTTCCCCTGCTGACGTGGCATTACTCAAAATGAGAAGTAACAGCTGCAGACATCCATTAATAATCAGAACATGGATGTATGAAGTATGGATCTAGGAAAAGTTGGGAGTCATCAAAATGAAATGGAACGCATAAAGATTGATATCCTAGGCATGAGTGAGCTGAAATAGAACTGGTATTGGTCATTTTGAATCAGAAATTCATATGGTCTACTATGCCAGGAATGACAAATTGAAGATAAATGATGTCTCATTCATCATTTAAAAGAACATTTAAAAACCTATCCTGAAGTACAACATTGTCAATGATAGGATAATATTCATATGCTGATGACTATTATTCAAATTTATGTACCAGCCACTAATACCAAAGATGAGGAAATGGAAGGTTTCTACCAACTTCTGCAGTCTCAAATTGATCAAACATGCAATCAAAATGCTTTGCTAACTGCTGGTCATTGGAATGTGAAATTTTGAAACATAGGTAAAGGATCAGCAGTTGGAAAATATGGCTTTAGTGACAGAAACCATACCAGAGATTGCATGATAGCATTTTGCAAGACTAATGACTTATTCATTGCAAATACCTTTTTCAAAAACATGATTGAAACTTGGGGATGGAATATTAGAGGGATCAAATCAAGTATATTTGTGGAGAGTGGCAATGGAGAATCTCAGTATCATCAGTCAGAACAAGATCAGGGGCAGACTGCAGAACAGACTATCAACTGCTCATATACAAGTTCAAGTTGAAGCTAAAGAAAATTGAAGCAAGTTCACCAACCTAGTCAAAATACAACCTAGAGTATATCTCACCTGAATTCAGACACCATCTCAAGACTAGATTTGATGCATTAAATAAATAGGTTTGATGTATTGGACAAACCTCTGACCAGAGGAATATTGGGATGATATCAAGGACATCATACAACGAGAAAGAAAAAAATCATTTAAAAGACAGGAAAAGATGAAAATGAATGTCAGAGAAGACTCTGAAACTTGCTCTTCAATGTAGAATAGCTAAAGCAAACAAAAAAAAATAGATGTCAAAATGTGGCTCAATAAGACAAAGTAAAGTATTATAATGAAATACGTTAAAATCTAAATAAAACAGCATGCCCAGCATTTATCATGCTGAAAGAATTGAGTGAAAAAAAAATCCAGCCTCAGGTTGTAATATTGAAGAATTCTGTGGACAAAATGGAGCCCTGGTATGGTGCT
>NW_006408733.1:1362446-1364277 GCF_000296735.1 Chrysochloris asiatica
TATCAAAAAAACATTCCGTTGCTTTACAAAAGGATTCCAGTGGCTAACCTTTCAGAAGTGGTCCACCTGTCCTTCTCTCTGATCTGTCTTAGTCTGGAAGCTCTGTTGAAATCTGTCCACAATGGGTGACCCTGAAGAATTTGAAATTCTGGTGACATACCTTCTAGCATGCAAGCCACAACAGTATGACAAATTGATAGATGAGTGGTGTCCCATGGAAGCAGCAGTCAGGAAATCAATTGATGTATTTATTGCATTGGCAAATGCTCTCATTAAAGTCACTTTTGAAGACTAATGTATGCCTGACCCAAACCATACATGTGAAAGCTGGCCAATGAATAAGGAACACTGAAGAAACATTGCCTTTGAATTATGGTGCTGGTGAAGAATATTGGTTATACCATGGATTGCCAGAAGAACAAACTAATTTGTCTTGGGAAACAAACTAATTTGAATGTTCCTTATAAGCAAGGATGGTGAACCTTTTTCTCAGGTATTTTGTACATGTTATCAGAAAGGACTAGTTGCTAGAAAAAGCAATAGAGGAAACACTTCAATAAGATGGATTGGCATAGTGGCTGCAGTAATGGGCCCAACATAGGAACAATTCTGAGGATGGTGCAGAGTTGGGCAGTGTCTCATTCTGTTGTTCATAGGGTCACTGTGAGTAAGAACAGACTCAGCAGCACCTAACAGCAACAACGACAACAAAGACCAATGAAGGACTCTAAGTGATGCAATAATTTGAACCCACCTAGTTGTGCTACAGAAGAATCATCTGTTGCTCCTGATTTGCACTAAATGCCAGAGAGCATAGCTCTGCTGGCACTTTGAAATCAAGCTTCTAGCTTGGACAACAGTGAGAAGATTTTCTGTTCTCTAAAATCACCCACTTGTGTTTTTTGTTTGTTTTGAGGAAGTAAGTAAAACAAATACCTAAGGATGAGTTAGAATTTTTGTTGTTGTTATTGTTTTCTTTGGACTGGGCATGAATATGGATCTCTCCAAGTAGGTTTGGCCAAATAGTTGTCTTCCACATTTCTTGGCATAAATAAGTAAGCACTTTCAGTGTTGAATCATTTCAATTCATATCCAGTCAATTTCTAGAGCCTTGTTTCTCACCAACGCCGTTGGTGTAGTTATGACTTCTTCCTTCACTACCTTTGGTTCTTGATCATCTGATACTTCCTGAAATGGCTAAACACTAACCAGTTCATTTTGGTTCAGTTATGCTTTTAATTCCTTACATCTTCTTTTTTCCCCTGGCTGCTTTCAGAAGTGTCTCCTTATCTTTAATTTTGGAGAGTTTGACTATGATAATTTTGGTGATTTTCTCTTGGGGTCTATCCTTCCTGGAGTTCGTTGAGCTTCTTGAGTGTTTATCTTTTCACTTTTCAGCATGTTAGAGAAATTTTCTTCCAGCAGTTCTTCAACTATTTCTTCTGTGGACTTGTGTGAGTCTTCTTGTTCTGGAATGCCAATAATTCTAAAGTTATTCTTCTTCATGTTGTCCAACATGAATCTTAGACCTTCTTCAGATTTTTTTATCCTTTGGTCTTCTATCTAAGTGGTATTGAGAGATTTGTCTTCCACTTCACTGGTTCTGCCTTCCATCTCGTCTATTCTACTCCTTTGCCCTTACAGAGTATTGTCTGTTTCTGATATTCTGTTATTGATCATTTGGACGTCTTTCTGTAGGGTTTGAATTGTTTCCAATGCTGTATCTATCTTATTTCATTGTTTCCATAGCGGTTTCCTGACTTCTTCCTTATTTTTCTCAAACTCCATTGTAAAGTGTTTTGAAACATTTTATAATCATTTTTCTGAATTC
>NW_006408733.1:1365011-1369610 GCF_000296735.1 Chrysochloris asiatica
TCAGGTTTTAATTTAATTTTTGGCCTGTTTTGTTTTTAAACTCTTTCCCTCTCTACAGCCCTGTCCTACCCTTTCCCGTGTTAAAAAACAAAACAAAAGACAAACAAGCAAAAAAGATTCAGGGCCTGCTCTTGAGCTGAGTATCTGTGCACATGCATGGCAGAAGAACACACCAGTGGTGAGGGTGTGGGGTGTTCACTCACTCAGGCTACCCCTCTAGTCACCAGAATGGAGGTGGGTAAACAGTGGGCATGCCAATGACCAGATACCAAAAAAAGAAAAGAAAATCAGAACAAAGCAAAACTGACAAAGTGAATTGTCCATCTTTGCTCCAAGGTTCCCATGGCGTTTTTCTGTGGTGTTTCTGCTCCCCCATTTGGTCTTGCCATTTTGTCTTGCCCAAGATGTCAGATCCGGGCCTCCAAGCCCAGCCCTGCAGATTCAAAAGTACGTGATTTTTTACTTCAGCTTCAAGTTCCACAATCTATAACCCTTCAAACCTTCAAAATATTCCTATCTCTGTGGTTCCCAGTTTTGGAGTTCTGCCCTGGATCTGCTTTGCCTGGTATTCTGTGGTATTGCTGATGGCGAACTTCACTGCACCTCCACCCTAGCCGCCATCAAGCCCTGCCTCCCTTCCATCTCCTTTTGATGCTTCTGGCATCATTCAATATGTACTTTGCATATAGAATCCTTCAGTATTGTAACGTGAAGCTTCACTTCTTTCTAATTGAGAAATTCCAAGTGTGCTCTTTCCTTTTGGTTTTGTAGCTCCAGGCCTTTGCACACTTCAGTATAATACTTTGTCTTCTTGAGCTGCCCTTTGAAATCTTTAATCAGCTCTTTTACTTCATCTTTTCTTCCATTCACTTTAGCTAAAAATATGTTGAAGAGCAAATTTCAGAGTCTCTTCTGACTTCCTTTTGAGGTTTTTTGTTTTTGTTTCCTCTCTTTTTATAGACATTTTGCTTTCTTCATATAAGAAGTCCATGATGTCTTCTTAAAACTCTTCTGGTCATCAGTTACTAGTATTCAGTATGTCTAATCTATTCTTGGAAAAGTCCCTAAATTTAGGTGGGATGCATTTAATGTCATACTTTGGCTTATATAGATTTGTATTAATTTTCTGTTTTGTTTTGTTTCTATCACACCATATGTATGTGTAAGCTGGACAATGGATAAGGAAGACTGAGGAAGAAGTTTTGCCTTTGAATTATGGTGTAGGTGAAGAATATTTAATATACTATGACTGCCAGAAAAATGAACTAATCTATCTTGGTTTGAAGAAGTACAGCCAAAATGTTCTTTTGAAGTACTTTGGACATGTTATCAAGAGGGACTAGTCCCTGGAGCAGGACATCATGCTTGATAAAGTAGAGGGTCAGCAAAAAGCAGAAAGACCCTCATCAAGATTAACTGGCACAGTGGCATGGCAACAATTGTGAGGATGGCACAGAGCCAGACACTGTTTCATTTTGTTGTACATAGAATAGCTATGAGTTGGAGCTGACTCAATGGCACCTAACAACAACAGCACAGACAGACAGACAACTAAGGGAGAAGTTGTGTGTAGAACATTAGGCTTACTCTTCTCTGATCCCCATATCCAGGATTTGGGACATTCAAGTTCTGGCTGCTTTACTCTGAGCATTGATGCTTATTTCCTAGTTCAGTGATACTTTAAGCTCTAGGTCATCATTTTCTTTTTTACTTCTATGCAAAACAGGAGATGCTTCAAGGTAAAAATATGAAAGCATATGACTAATTTCAGTAGATGTATCTGCTTTCAAAATTTTGACCTATGGGTTATGTGTTGGGCTGCTAACCACAAAGCAGTTTGAATCCACAAGCTACTCCATGGGGGAAAGATGAGGCATTCTGCTCCTGTAAAGATTTATAGCCTTAGCACCCCTATACAGGGTCATTATGAGACAGAACTGACTCAATGGCACACAACAACTACCACCAAGTTCTGGCTGCCTTTAATTTGCCTAGATGCCTTAAAAATTTTTTATTTCATTCAAATTTTGTAATTTTTAGCAAAATTATTTGTCTATTATAAGCTATAATCTTCCATAGCCTAAATCAGAATTTTGTACCATGTAATTTTCACAGCATCTCTATAAATTAAATGTTGTTACATGTACTATTAGGAGAATGCTGTCTAATATGATGTTACATGCATACGCTTTGGAATCAAACATTAGGATTTAAGTCCCATCTGACCAAGGACCAAATGTTAGATGTTGAAGAAATTTAGCTTCTCTAACCCTCTACTTTCTCCCCTGTTGATCAGTATAAGAAAAATGAAATGGTAAAGTCTTTAAATGTTGTTGTTGTTAAATACCATCGAGTCGATTCTGATCCATAGGGATAGGGTTTCCGAGGAGCAGCTGGTGAGCTTGAACCACCAACCTTGCAGTTTTCAGTCTGTCGCATTAACCCTCAGTGCCACACCAGGACTCCATATAGTAACAGTTTTATACAAGCTTTTTAGAAACACAGTAAAAGGAAAACTTCCAAAATCATCAAATGAAGCTGGTGTTATTTTAATTTCTAAGTCTTAGAAAAATGGTACCTAAAAATTATAGACTAATCTCATATATTAATAGCAATGCAAAAACATAGTTAAAATAACAACAAACAGACTGCAGCAGCATATTTTAAAAACACTTCTTGACCATGACCAAGATGAGCTTAGTCTAGATACATAGGGATAGTTTACTACTATGAAAACTACTATATAAATGTTCATAGTAATTGTTGTTAAGTGCCATGGAGTTGGTTCTGACTTATAGTGACCCAATGTAGGGTTTTCAAGGAGCAGCTGGTGGGTTTTGAACTGCTACATTTTGGTAGTCCTGCTGTGGCACTGTAGGATCAGCATGAGACCATAAGGTTGGTTTGAATTGGGAGGTTTGAGGTTCAAACTCTCCAGCCACTCCTCAGAAACCCTATGCAGAGTCTCTATGAGGTAGAATGGACTTGACAGTGCTTAATGGCAACTACATACATTTGTTGAAAAAACTCAAGAACTATACATTGATTTCATTAATATATTAAACATATAGGCAGTATCTTAATGTAGAAACACTAACAATTTTCTTCTTAAAGTCAGAAATAAGGATCCTCACTTTCTCTACAACTGTTTAACATTGAGTTGAAGAATTAACCAAAGCATAATCCAAGAGCAAGCTAGAGGCATAGGCATTAGAAAGAATAAAAATTTTCAGATTATATGACTATTCAGATGGAACCCCTGAACAGCCAGTAGTAGAACTATTATAAGCAGTAAGAAAGTCAGTCAAGTGGCTGGTTATGAAAATCAGTTGTCTTCATATATACACACAAAAAACAATAAAGGATATAATGAAAAAGAAAGTTCCATTGATAAATAAAATAATAAATACAAAAAAAAAAAAAAAAAAAAGACTCAAATTTCAACTCTTTGTTTCTGTCAAGTCAATTCCTACTCATTGTAACCTTATAGGATAGAGTAGAGCTGCCCCAAAGAGTCTCCAAGGCTGAAATCATCATGGGAGCTAACTGCCATGTTTTTCTTCTGCTAAACAACTGGTGAGTGTTCAAACTGCTAATATTTCGATTAGTGGTTGAGCACTTAAGCTCTGTACCACCAGAGCTCCTCACATAAATGTTATGCAAGTAAAATTATACAAACACTTTTTAAAGAAACAAAAATAAACTTGAGCAAATGATTAGAAAAGCCATGCTCTTGATAAGAAGATACACACTATGTACATATCAACTTTCCCTAAATTAATTTATAAAGTTTTTGTAATCTCCCCAAAATTTCATCAAGTCCCCCCCCTCCCTTGAAGCTATAAAAAGAGCTTTGATAGCTTGGTGGTTATGAGTTGGGCTACTAACCGCAAGGTCAGCAGTTTGAAACTACCAGCTGTTTCGGGGAAGAAAGATGAGGCTTTCTGCTCCCATAAAGATTTACAACCTCGGAAACCCCATACAGGGTTGCTATGAGTTGAAACTGACTCCATGGCACACAATCAATCACCACCACCACCATAAAAGTTAGTTACCAGTATCTCCTACTACAATGAGTCTAGTTGTTCCCAAGGAGCCCTGCCGACAACAGTGGTTAAGCACTTAGCTGCTAGCCCAAAGGCAGACAGTTCAAACCCACCAGACCTCCTTTGAGAAAAAAAAAAAAAAAAAAAAAAACTAGCTATAAGATTTCAACCTTGGGAACCCTATGCAGCAGTTCCACTCTGTCCTATAAGTTTGCTATGAGTTGAAATTGATTTGAAGACTCACAATAATGGTTGTTGCTAGGGATGGAGGTGCCAACCCCAGGAGCAAGGAGCTGGGGAGCAGTTTGGGAGGATATGGGGTATGCTTTTATGCCTGATATGGTTCATGGCTTACATATCATTCATTATACTTACCACTGTCTGTGTCCTCTCTTCTGAGTACTGACTGAGTGAATGCCCTTTAGGTACCAGCATTCATCTGAATAATCATGCTCACAGTTGAGATGGACACGTGTCTCCCAACTATCTCTGCTTGAACTTTTACTCACTAGGAAGGTGGCAGAAAATGCTGTTTGCATTTGTTGTTGTTGTT
>NW_006408733.1:1369955-1420578 GCF_000296735.1 Chrysochloris asiatica
CTGTGATCGTCCTTATTCACTGTCCAACTTTTGCATGCATATGAAGTTATTGAAAATACCATGGCTTGGGTCAGGCGCACCTTAGTCCTCAAACTGACATCTTTGCTCTTCAACACTTTAAAAAGGTCTTGTGCAGCAGATTTGCCTGATGCAGTACATCATTTCATTTCTTGGCTTTTTCTATGAGTGTCTATGGTTGATCCAAAAAAAAAAAAAAAAAGTTTTTGACAACCTCAATCTTTTCTCTGTTGATACAAATGTTGATTACTGGTCCTGTGGTGAGGATTTTTGTTTTCTTTACATTTGAGTTGTTGTTGTTAAGTGCCATTGAGTCAGTTCTGACCCACAGAGACCTTGTATAGGGTATCTGAGGAGCAGCTGGTCAGCTTGACTGCTGACCTTGCAGTTCAAATGGCTTTGCAGTCTGGCGCATTAACCCACAGCGCCACACCAGGACTCCTGTATGGGTAGGGTGAAATTTTCCTGCTTCCCAGTTTCATCTCTAATGTTATCTCTCTCTCTTATCTTAAAGGATGCTAGAGAAACATGTTAAAGTATAAAGTATAATGCCATTTTCTTAAGATATTGCTGATGCTGAATGATCCTGTTGGTCATGGTGGTGAGTGAATGGCACAAGTTTGGTAGTTTCTCTTATTTAGCTGCTGGCATGAATTTTCACCTTATTCTCACTACAGAATTCACTTATGATGAATTATACGTGTTTTGTATTAAGAAGTCACACTATACGTATCCAGACTTTTCTCCCCTTTCCTTCTCACTTGGCCTTTTCCTGCTTTCTAAGCATACTCTGTACTCCCTCCCAACTTTTTCTTATGCCATTCTCTCATCTGGGTGCACCCTCCCTCTCTTACTACTGCCTGGTATTCTAACCCATCCATAAGTGCTGTTCTTAGAGGTCAAGGGTTACTGGTCAAACCTCTTATGTTTCCACCTGAATGTGATTATATTGCTATTCATTGAGGTAAAACCACCTTTTTATTTCTCAGTAATTTGTGTTTGTTTTGTAGCCTCCTATGTAACTGTGAGTATTTTTAATGCAGGATCTGATATACCTGTATAACCCTTAAGACACTTTTCTTATTGGCCTACAATAAAGATGAAATTGAATTAAGAAAAAACAAAGGCCTATTTTAGGACACTGGGCTGCCCTAGCTTTGCAAATTATCCATAAGAAGACCCCACCCTTGGTAAACTATTGAGGTGAACACAATTAATCATCAGATCAAGTCAGTGACCTACATAGGAGTAATAGTGGTCCTCAACATGGCTTCACATAGTAGAACCTGTGGCTGGTCTGATAATTCTGTCTCCTGTATACCTATCTATGTTTTCCCCAGGCCCTATATGTATCTACAGTCCAGGAAGAGGGTAGGGTATCAACCTGTAACAGAGTCTTTCTTAAAACACGGTATCAGCTTAGATACCACATAGGGAAACTCTAAGAGTTGGCTAGAGTCCTGGTGTGGCATTGTAGGATAAAACACTAGACCACCAGATCAACTTGAACCACAAGGTCTTCAGTTCAAACCCACGTTGGAAACCCTATATAGGGTCGCTATGCATCAGAACTAACTTGATGGCACTTAACAGCAACAAGAGTTGATTGTGCTCATTAAAATCTGTACAATTAGTCATCTATTTTTTTTTTGTTTTGCATTGAGTCCCCAAAGCAGCATGTTAAGTTTTCTGTTTACATTTATAGATGTGTGTGTTGAGAGTTTGGTAGACCCAACTTTGCTTGAGTGTTACATTGTTCATCTTTTCATGAAAATGTGACTAAGAGGTGAGATATATGCAAGTATCTGTACATATGAATTATTCTTCAAAACTAAAAAGTATGTCTTTTCTTGCAGGAGTCCAGAAGCTTTGAAGTCACAAGAAGAGAAGGTAAGGTAAAATGCACTCATCTGTTTTATTCTCATTGTTGACATTTTGGAAGTAGTTTGTTGAAACTAACATGAACTTCAGACTTGTGGGCAGCCTGCTCTTTGAAATTTTTCTGTGTGCTGACTACTTGGTGCTCGTATCTAGGGATTCCAAGAACTGAAGACCAGGTTTGCTTGGGTGAACTATGTGTTCTGTCTTCAAGTATCAGAGGTAAAGTTTGGAGAACTGACTCATTCATGATCATGTTTACAGTCTCTTGAAAAGGAGCCTCATTTTTGAGTGAAGTTTGATGTAATTATTTAGTTTCAGCCAACATAAACAGCATCAACAAACTTATGGTTTGAGGTATTTCAATATCTGGGAAGAGATGCCACAGTGAAAAACAATTCTGATTAGATTTTTACAGCCTCAGCCAAGCCAAAGTAAAAATAACCAATTAATTTTCCTTTGGAAACAATTCTACAATGTTCTGTTTTCCCTGCCAGCGTTCCTCTAGCACGGTTGTTTTCTGGTCTCTGAGGTAAGCATATATGGGTGATAATTTCTGAAATCATTTAGTGGAAATTGAAGTTTCCCTTATTCACTTTCAGCAATCCCTAGTCTTTAATAAAAATAGGTCTTAGGGATGATTTATGGAATCATTACCAGTCATCTTTTTAATACAAGGATGGGAGGATGAAGTCAGAAACCAAAGTGATTGCTTGTCCTAGGTTTTGGCCTCTGGTTTTAGTTTCACTGTGGAATTGTTTCTAAAAAGAGTGACTATCTAAAAGAACAAGCAAGTTCCATATTGGCTTCCATATCTAATGTATCCTTCTCTCATGGTTCATTCTGATTTTATATACTGTAATGAAAGCCATACCCTGGACACATTATCAAACATTATCAAACGTGTTTCTAGAGCTTATTGTTAAGTAAGCTTATTGTTAAGTACCGTGGAGTGACCCCGCACAGTGTTTCTGAGGCTGTAAACATTTATGGGAGCAGAATGCCTCATCTTTCTCCCGCGGAACCACTGGTAGTTTCGAACTGCTGACCTTGACGTTGGCAGCCTGACTTGTAAGCACTACGCTACCAGAGCTCCTTTTCCAGAGCTTGAGAACCCAGATTTTCTACAGCATCAGTATTGGTGAGCATTCAAACCAGTTATTTGCTGCTGTCCATGGTGCTGTCCATAGGTAATAAAGAATCTAGTTGACCTGGCTGTAGCATTGTTGTTGTTATGTGCCGTGGAGTCAGTTCTGACTCATAGAGACCTTGTACAGGGTTTCCAAGGCTATAGATGTTTACAGGAACAGAAAGTTTCAACATTCTCCCGTCGAACAGCTGGTAGTTTCGAACTGCTGACCATGAGATTAGCAGCCCGATTAGTAACCACTACTCCTTGGCAGGAGATCTAGTAGCATAGTTGTTAAGAATCAGGCTGCTAATCTCATGGTCAGCAGTTCGAAATTATCAGCTGTTCTGTGGAAGAAAGACGAAGCTGTAGCATGGACTTTATGATTTCCTTTCTCATTTACCGTTGCCTTTGCTTTTGTACTTATTTTCCTTTTAAATGTATCCATATAGAAAACTGCATTGTCTGGATATCAAAACTGATGAAGATGGGGCAGGAAAGTTGCATTTCTTATTGAAAGCTGTGGTCACAATAAGGTGACCAGGTAAGGTAGAAGGAAATAGCCATAAGGAAAGGAGAGGTTGGAATCAACTTTGATTTTAAGTAATATTCTCTTCATGGTAGGTACCTCCCGTCTGAATCATGAGCCTCACGTAGAAACTTAACCTTTGTGTTTGTGTTTGTGTTAGAAATGTGTTTGTGTTGGAAATGTCTTGAAATCCTAAGGTAGGGAGACTAAGAGGACTATGTGTATTTCTATTCAAAGGCACACAAAGGGGTGGCTGAACTTAAGAGTTTCTGGAAGATAAACAAAAGCATGGTTGGGCTGTGCTCAAATCATCCACTGCCACCTTTCATCTACACCCACCCTTTGCTCCATTTGGTTTCCAGCTTTCACAGTTGACTGAGAGCATTTGCACTGGCAAATTTGCCCTGATATCAGATAAACCCTTTTCCTTCCTATTAGGAACAGGCTGATGTCTTTCTTACTTGTTTATGTCAAAGTTGTTGAGTACTGGGAGTTCCTGAAATAGCCCAGTGCCTGAATTGGCAAGCTTATAACCTGGCAGACAGGCAGGAAGTGTGGGAACTTGCAGGTTGATTTGGGGGTCTGAGAATTCATGACCTGGGCTGTGGCATTGTTAATCTTCTCCAGCACAGTGTCTATGAGTACAGCTGTAATACAAAGAATGAGTGTTTCAGTCAGTTATTATTCCCTGGTGTGGCGCTGTGGGTTAATGTGCCAGACTGCAAAGCTGTTTGAACTGCAAGGTTCATGGTTCAAGCTCACCAGCTGCTCCTCGGAAACCCTGTACAGGGTTGCTATGGGTCAGAATCAACTCGATGGCACTAAATAACAACAACAACCAGTAATAGAATATTACTGTTAAATAGCACACACTTCAAGTTGGTTCCATAACTCTATTTGACCTGGAACTGAAAGAGGAGTAAATAAACTATGCTCTGAATTTTCCTGCCCACTTTACCAGGCCCAGGAACTTCAGAGCAGGACCCTTGAGTTTTGGTAGCTGCCTTTTGATCAAGGAACTTAAGATGTTTTCTTATTTTTGTTTTGTTTTGATACTACATCTGACTCAAGAATGTAGGTTTCAATGCCACGTACTGATGACCAAAGACAATTTTCCACCATATGGTTTTTGGAAACCTTTGACTAATTCTGTCAAGGGAGAGTGACTAACATTAGCTGTGGAAATGAGTCCAGGTCAAATCACAGTGGGGGTGGGCATTGGAGTGTGATATGGATGTACTGTGTGCCTTAGACCTGCTTTCTGCCTTGTTTTTCCCTTTCTCCTCCACAATGTTCTTGCACTTCCCAGACAATACACCAGCTTTCTTGCCTGCAAAGCTGTTTGAACTGTAAAGTCTGCGGTTCAAGCTCACCAGCTGCTCCTAAGAAGCCCTATACAGGGTCGCTATGATTGGAATCCACTTGGCAGCACTTAACAACAACAACAATACAGGGTATGCATTTCCTGAAAGCAGACAGCTTTTCTAATTCAGCTGAAAAATGTCCACAGCCCAGCTAAGGCTATTGGATGAAATATAACTTACAAATAGAGAAGTACTGCCTTGGGATATTACTGGGTGATACATGGTTAAAAAGGAGCTCTGGTAGTGTTGTAATTCCAAGTCGGGCTGCCAACTTCAAGGTCAGCAGTTCGAAACTACCAGTGGCAGGAGAAAGATGAGGCATTCTAAAGATTTATAGCCTTGGAAACCCTGTGCAGGGACACTATGAGTTGGAACTGACTCCAAGGTACTTAACAACAACAAATAACACATGGTTAAAAAGCTTCATGTTCAATACAGTTGGCATTGTGGATAAGATTGAGTCCCCCCAAAAGATATGTTGAAGTCCTAATCCCCAGAACCTGTTAATATGACCGTATTTGGAAGTAGGGTCTTTGCACAGATGAATTCTGTGTAAAATTGTAGTTAAAATGAGGTTGATAGTGGATTAAGGTGAGCTCTAATCCAGTGACTGGCATCCTTATTTGTTGTTGTTGTTGTTGTTATGTGGCTTGGAGTCGGTTCCGACCCATAGTGACCCTGTACAGGGTTTCCGAGGCTGTAAGTCTTTACGGGAGCAGAAAGCCTCATCTTTCTCCCGCGGAGCAGCTGGTAGTTTTGAACTGCTGACCTTGTAGTTCGCAGCCTGACTCGTAAACACTACACTACCAGAGCTCCTTGGCATCCTTAGAAGAAAATGGGTACACAGACACACAGAGAAAACAACATTTGATGATGAAGACAGAGATTGCATTTACAACATTTGATGATGAAGACTGATGCATTTACAAGCCAGGGAATGCCATGACTTGCTAGAAATCATGAGACGCTAAGGGAAAAGTGTAGAACAAATCCTCCCCTAGAGTCTTCAAGAGAGCATGCTCCAGCCAACACCTTGATTTTGGATTTCTATTCTCCAGAACTGTGATAAATAAAATTTCTGTTTTTATAAGCCACTCAATCTGTGGTGCTTTGTTACAGCAGCCCCAGGAAATTGCATGCTTGACAAATAATGGACTTAATAAACTTGAGTTAGTTGTTGATGAGGATGTTTTTACAGCAGAACCTCTGAGAAGTTTTCAGGTGCTAAATGTAGCTCCCAACAGGGGGTGTAATATGCAGCATTTCCAAACTTAACTCCCCAGGGGATCTTGTTTACATTGCTATCCATCATCTCAGACTGGCATTCCATGCCCTTTGAGAATCCTACTGCAGATAAGAAGAGAGAGTACTCCATACAAGGCCACCCCCAGGTACCAAACAACTGTCTTCTCAAGGCTATGCATGCACACATAGTGAGGGTAGTCATAATGACAATTTCTTGATTGTATTCAGAGGGTTTTCACATTCCTTGCCTCCCTTGGCCCTCAATAACGCTTGAATGAGCAGAGCAGATACCTCCTTCTACCTCTTACACATGGGACTCCTTCCATCCTTTTTGTGCTGATTTTTAGAAGGAACAAGGATTCCTTGGGAGCTGATGTTCTCCCTGACACACAAACACACATACTGCTGATGCACTGAACCTCTCTAGTAGGTAAAGATTGCTTAAAGGACTTGCTCTTCCTCCATCAGGGTTAATGCTTTTGCACATACATATCAGTTGTCAGGCCCAGAGAGCTGAATGAAACCCTCGGAAGGAAACATCCTTTGTGTCCAAGTTAGACTGGTGATGGAGATGCTCAGGGGAAACGGGAGAGAGATACAGGAGCAGAAAATGTGGAAGACTACAGACTGGTAGGGTGTCTTCTGGGATTAAGTTGTTCATCTGCCAAGCCTGACCTGTGCCTTTCCTGTCCTGGGTTCCACCTGTCCTAGTGCATGGGGAAGGAGAAACTGTTGCAATTTTGTCAGCTTTCCAATGCAGGTGTTTTTACACCTCCTCGAGACACCTAAAATTTAATTTCAACCTTTTCTGAGGCTTCAGCAAAAGGTTCCAACCTCACCTCTCCAAGACACTCCCGTGTCCACTCTTAGGGCTAGTGCTGATTGTAACTGCCAGAATTCATCTGCTCAAACCAGTACTTTTCTCTAACTGATCCCATCACATTGAATTACAGCCATGAGAGAACACTTGAGTGAACAGAGCAAGTGGCCGGGATAATTCTGCCCTTGTCAGCCGTCTCGTAGGAGCATGGGGTGATCTGCTAGCTATTCCAGATGTCTGTGATTGTGCTGTGATTAGAGGCTGCGAGTCTTGGGGTGGGCACCAATGTCATGTTGCATTACCTACCCTCCCGACAATGGCTCACTCACATGTTCCAGCCCAGACTGGCCTGGCCTGGCTTCCAGCAGGGCTGGAAGAAGGCTGCTGCTGTCTTCAGAAGAAAGCAAAGAAGGGAATGACAGTCACACACACAGCTAGAGTGGCTCTGGCTCCTTAGAATGTAGACCTAAATAAGCTTGACCTGCTAGGCCTGATGTGAAGCACAATCGTCACTTTTTGAAAGAAACTTGGAATTAGTCCCTAATTGGCAGCTGCCTCTAATAGCCTCTTTATAGTTCTCTGCATCTGGGTGAACTTCAGCTATAAGAATTGCATTCTGTTTACCATTCATTTTTATTTTGTTTAGCAGATGTTTTCTGGAGCTCTCATTTGCCTGCATAATCTATCTTGGTGTAATGTGAAGTGACTGACTTTCTTTGATGAAACAGATTAATAAAATCCTAGGTTCTTTTGAGGCACGGTGGTCTTTAATGTCTGCAGAACTTTAAAAGCGAACCATCTAGATTTGACAGTGCCTGGGGCAATGGGTCCCTTTCAAATTCAACACTACCATCTGGGGAAAGAGATGGCATTTCCTGCCCAACCCTCCTCACTCAAACACAATAGAGCTTTGCTTGTTCTTCTAGGGTCACTGGGCTGGAAAAAGCTGGGCATCTCTTTCCACTCCTGACTCTATGGAAATTGGCTCTTTCAGGATTGATGTTATTGTTAAGTGCCATCAGTCAAGTTGGTTTTGACTCATAGCGACCCTGAACAGGATTTCTGAGGGACATCTGGTGGGTTTGAACTTCTGACCTTGTGGTTTGCAGTCCAGTGGTGATCCTACAGTGCCTTAGCACTGCCTTTCTTCACAGTCTGGGAAGTGAAATTGTACCTGATTTCTTCAGGCTGCTGGCATCCCTAGTAAACAGTAAGTGATTGATTGGCCCTTTGAACCTATCCAGAAGCACATCAGCAGAAAGGTTCGGTGATCTGTTTCTAAAAAGTCGTGAAAACCCTGTGGAGTCCAGTTCTATTACGTAGCATGCTGGGTAGCCATGAGTCAGCTGGGTTTTTGCCTTTTATCCTTTTTCCTTTTGGCCCTGGGTTGAATGGAGGTGGGCTCTAGCAGGGTGACTGACATGTTCCCTTTATGTCTAAAAGCTTGACTCCCAGATCTCATTGTGTCCAACAGATAGGCCGTAGAGTCCCACCTGTCCACTTCCTCGCTGTATGATTTTGGATAGATTGCTCACCCTGACCTGAATGGGACAGGACTGTATAGGCAGGTATAGGCAGAATAGACTGTTAGAACTTTGCTGTAGAAACCCAGTTTGTACTGGCTTAGCTTCATAGGCTTGTGAAACTATAGACAGAGTCTAAAACCCGGGGTGGATCTGGATTCCAGAAGAGCTAATAAAGGAGTTCCTTCATGCTCTCCCTCTTAGCCTGTTGGTCTCCTCCAGGTAGCCTCCTTGCAGGGTTGCCCTTAGCAGCTCCAGCCACAAACTAAGACGACCCAAGTGAGTCTGGGTTCTCACTCCTGCCCCTGTACCCAGTCTTCCTTGCTCAGAGATCTTCCAAGTTGTAACTGGCTATTCTACTCTTTCCTCTGGCTGACTTTAGGTTCGGAAGAAGTACATCTTAGAACGTTATGTGCAACTCAGGCCTGATGAGAGAAGCCCCCAGTGCTGCTATGTGGATCAAAAGTGTGTGACTCTTGCCCAGGACTGCAGCTCCACTCCCTTGGTGGTTGTAGCCTGTGCTCTAGGGATACCAGAGGTGCTGCAGTCTAGGTGTGCATTCTGGGAGAGCAGGGATGTAGTCTCTCCACTTTTCATAGAGCCAAATCTCAGGGATGGTGGCTTCCCAGTTGCTTGGGTATGGTCCACACAGCTCTGAGACACCCTGTATTACAGTTCCCACTAGTGCCTGTGGAGGGTCCACTCACCTGAACAACCTTCCTCAGAGAGATTCTCTACTCTTTCTAACAATTTGTGGGTCTGTCTGTTAAAAAGTTGTTGTTGTTGTTGTTATGTGCCATGGAGTCGGTTCCGACTCATAGCGACCCTGTACAGGGTTTCCAAGGCTGTAAATCTTTACAGGAGCAGAAAGCCTCATCTTTCTCCCGCGGAACAGCTGGTAGTTTCAAACTGCTGACCTTGTGGCTCGCAGTCCGATTCGTAATCACTACGCTACCAGAGTACTGAGAATATATTCATGCAAATGAGCTACCATCTCTGGTTGGAACAGAAAAACTGTTGGGCCTTGTAGTTATGGGCAGGGCAATGGACACCTATGTTCCGGTTTGTGCTTGACAAAGAGTCTCCTGGGGCTTGCCATCTCCAAAATGCAGGCATAGGTTCCTTTCTGGAATGTTTGGAGAAAGAGTCCCATTCGGACAAAGTAAACTACAATTCATCATCACCTATTGTCCTACACACTGAAGTGTTACTGGTCCTTCACCATTCTCATAGTCTCTGGCATGTTTGAGGTCATCATTGTGACCATTGTGCTAATCCATCTCACCGACGGTCTTCCTCACCCTCACTGGCCCTCCACTTCACCAAACATGATGTCCTTCCTTCTTCAACAATAGATCCTGATGCCATTTCCAAAGCAACTGAATCAGACTGTATTCTACTATGATCCATATGGTTTTCAACTGGCTAAATTTGGGAATGAGATGGCCAGGCATTTCTTTCTAGTTTGTCTTTGTCTAGAAGCTCTACAGACACCTGTCCATCATGTGTGACCCTGCTGGTATTTGATATACCAGTGGCATTCCAACATCACAGCAACCCGTGAGCCACAAGCAGCACGACAAACTGACAGACATGTGGTGGCCAAAAGGACTGCAGATCCCAAGGATTAGGGTGAGCCCTTGTGGCCCTGAAACACGCTTCACTTACCCCTGAGAACCCTAGGGAGGGACAGGGTGACACTCACACTGAACTTGCCCCAGAAGCTGCCTTTCTGAGACCCGTGCTAGGGTTAAAATTGACATTTGCCATCTGTAGTCCTTGGCTGGCCCTTAAGAACCCTTGACATTATCTTCTCCATAGAAACAGTGAGTCCCTTTTCAAAGCTCGTTAAGGGTTTGCCCCAGCAATATTAATGTCCCATCAGCAAGCCTCTGGGGTTAATTATCTGTGACTTAAAAATCATTTGTTTCTGTCTGTTTTGTCTCACTCCTGCTCAGGAGTCTTTATTAGGAAATGAAGTACAGAATCCAACTGACCATTATGCTTTAATTCTTCTCTTGTCATCAGAATTGTCATAGTTCATATTTTTTAAACTCTTAATATTTTCAGTTCATATTGTCTCTTAATAAACCTTTCATCTCTCTGCTTCGGTGGAGGCAGAGCCCAAACGAAATCATCTGCAAGGTGATTTCAATGATTCCAATCTATAAGGTGTGACATCTCTTCTAAATTAGCAAGGCCACGCAGTGCTTCCATGGCCTCACTCAGCTCCGGTTGTCCCCACCTGCCGAACCCTCATCCCATGTCTCTCCACCGTGTGTGTCTTCTGGGCTGTGCCCCCTAGACTTGGGAAAGAGCCCCCGTGCTACATGGAGGTCATGGCAAATCAGGCAGCCAGTCTTGGGAGACCCTGTGCATCATAACCCACCCAGTGGTTCTTTAAAAGCTTAAACCAAACCAGCTGCGAAAGAGATGATTCTGACTCATGGTAACCTCATGCATATCAGAACTATGCTTCATAGGGTTTACAATCATGATTTTATGGAAGTAAGCATCCAGGCCGTTCTTTCAAGGCATCTCTGAGTTTAGTTAGTAGCCTTTCAGTTAGTAGCCAAATGCATTAACCATTTGGACTACCCAGAGACTACGAATGGTTCTTTGCAGACTCCTGTTTATATGGCTTCCTGGCCATGGCTGTCATTGGGGTTCAAGAAATACATCAGGACCCAGGTGAAGAAATCCTTTTGCAAAATGTTGCATTTCAGAAGGAGGGAAGATCAGCTTGTCTTGAGCCCTCCAGAAAGTCCGGAAGCATGTACCACAGAGATGATCTCATACTACCAATGGCTCTCTGGGATGTGGACAGTGACCCACAGGTTTCCAGGACAAGGACACAGCCAACAGTAGAAGAATGATTGGCTAGTGCAAGTTGTGTGTTCCTGTGTGCTTAGGCGTGTGATTGTCCTGATTCTGTGCCCTTCAGCTGTCCTCTTATCTTGCAGGGCAGCTGACATTAACTCTGGAAGCTTAATGATTTGTCCATTACTATTTCTAATGGGGAAATAACTCCTGTGAATACTTTTTAGAAAGTTTATGGAGTGCTAACTGAAGTGTACTTGGGTGTCTAGTGATGACAAAGCATGGTCCTATCCTCACAGAGCCCACGGTCAGCTCAGAGGATGCAGGAGTGTCCAGTAGACACAAAGACACCCTGGCCAGGCACCTCACAGTGGTCAGCAATGCGAGAGTACTTGCTCAGTGTGAGCCACCCTCAGGACCCAGAAGACAACTCACTGGATGTCCTGGGGGTGGTTACATGCCTGGGTCTTTTCTCCAAAGGATGATTATCTTGACAGAGGTGCTCCTTTGGGCTCTAATGGCATGCTGTAGCCATAGGGACCCTTTTGTTGGAGATTAAAAAAAAAAAAAAGTCCAAATAAGCTAGTTCAAGCAAGAAGAGGGCTTTATTGGCATGTAGCTGAGCTGTCTGGTTGCAGGGATGTTAGCTTCAGGCAGGCTTGATGTAGGGCACAGGATCTGGTTTCTTTCTTCATTTCACCTCTCAGGATTGGCTCCCGCTTTGTGGTGAGTGCCAACCTCACATCCTCAGAGCTCATCCAGCCAGCCGGGGGCGGGGAGAGAGCCTCCAATAGACTAAGATTCACTCTGATTGGACAAGCTTGGGTCACATGCCCACTCCTGAAGCTAGCACTGAGACCATCAGATACTTTGTGCAGTGGACTTCTTGAGAGTCACAGGCTCACCTATCCCTTATAGTCTGGATATCAGGAACTGGGATGGGAGGAAAGTGGAGCCCCAAATGACAGTGGAGCCTGTTCCCTAATAAAGGGTGTTGTGGGTGCAGGGAGACCAGGGGGGAAAATTCCATTCTGCATATTGTGATTTTCTTTTATTTAAGTATTTTACATCTGGGTATCTGTCCTACCTTCTGCTTCCAAATGGATTTGGGGTAATTCAAAGGCCATACCTTCTTCCCCCAAAGGGATTTTGTCATATCTTCTTCTCTTTAAAGGCAAGCTAATATTCAACTAATGTTCAACAATGAATAGTGAATTAATTCACCTCCTGGGAAGAATGGAAATAAGCTAAGATTAAGAAATGAATTACATACCTAAGGTATATAATTAAGAAATTACATACCTAAAGTCATAGGTATCTGCTGTGGTGCTATAGAATAAGTAATGGACTCAGTTTGAACCACAAGGTTGGCAGTTCAAATTCACCAGCCACTCCTCTGAAACCCTATACAGGGTCACTGTGAGTCGGAACTGACTTGACAGCACTTAACAACAACAACAAGGTCATAAGACCTTTTAATGGAGTGTGAATTTGAACCCAGACCCCTGGTGACAAATACAGGGTACTTTGCATCATAGTCGCCACCAATGATTCCAATGATGGGATCTCTCTGACCTTCATCCCCTATGATAGATACAGGAGTGACCTGGTGAAGCACAACGCATTAGCAAATAGTCAAAATAGAATTGTTGATGTTCATTTTGGACCTTAAGCATATTCTTTTCTCTTTAGCACTTCAGCCAAAGAGCATAAGGATCAAAAGTAAATGAGCAACTTCCTCCCCTCACCTAGATGATCTTTGTCAGATGCTTCTATTTTCCATTTTTTAATGAGAAAGTTCCTTCCTTCTTGGGAAGTAGATGTTAGTGGCTAACTGGGCCTGCTGGTAGAAGGTGGGGAAACTGAGCCTTAGACTTGTTGTTCAGGAGCCACCTTTTAAATTAAAACAACAAAAAAAATTTTTTTGATAGTTTATTGGGTGAAAGTTTATTTTACCAATTGGGTGAAAGTTTACAGAGATCAGTTTTCAGTTCACATTTTGTTTCATGTCATTGATTGCAGTCTCTACAAGCTACCATCACTTATCCCACTTCCTGCCCGTGTTTCCAGTTTCCATTTCTGCTTTCCTAACATTTCTTGAACTTTGCCCTTGGCTAAATGCTGCCCTTTTGATCTCAAATGGCTAATTAGTCTCAGGTGTGTGTACCTCCCCCCTGTTATTCCCCTTATAAACCTGTCTACTGTTTGGCTAAAAATTGAGCCATGGGGTTAAATTCAGTTCCAGACCTGAAGGGTAGCTAAGGTCCATAACATTGGGGGGGTTCTACTCGTCTCCATCTGATGAGTAAGCCTGGTCTCTCTTAGCATTTTCAGTTATGTTCCACATTTTGTTCCTACTCTATCCAAGACTTTCTTATATGATCTCCTTCAGACATCTTGGTAGTGGTATCTAAGAACCATCTAGTTCTGGTCTCGGGGTCATGGAGACTGAAGTTTTCATCGTTCATTAGTGCAGTGGACTAGTTGTTTCCATGTGTCTTCTATTTTCTTCACTCTCTTTCCTCCAGACAGGAAGAAACCAATTGTACCCTAGATAGCCTCTCACGAGCTTTTAGGACCCCAGTCACTGCTCACCAAAGTAGGTAGACATTGTCGTTGTGAACTGTGTTATGCCAGTTGAACTTAGTGTCCCCTGAGACTACAGTCCTGAGTTCTTAGCACGATCCACTCTTTAACAAGCAGTTTCTTGTTTGTCTATATAGTCTAGAAATTTTAGGTCAAATGACTTGTACTCATTGAATATAAATCCCTTAGGTTGGAAGAATCCTTTATGGAAACTCTTCTTATTCAGTATGATATGTAATCCCCATAAGTACCTACTGAAGTTGACAATACAATCTTTATTTTGCAAGCAAGCAAACAAACTGAAAAATGGGCAACTTTTTGAACCCTATAGGAATTTATTCAAAGAATTAAAAATGGTAAGAACTCATTCAGGAAAACATATTCTTTACGGAAATTCAAGGTCTCTGGTTGGCACCAGTGGCTAAGCAATCCACTAGTAGCTGAAAGGTTAGCAGTTTGAACCAACCCCAAGGCACCCAAAGACAGACTTGGCAACCTGCTTCCAAAAGGTTACAGCCTTGAAACCCCTTTAGAGTGGTTCTATGGTAGCGTAGTGGTTACGAATCGGGCTGCGAACCGCAAGGTCAACAGTTCGAAACTACCAGCTGTTCCGCAGGAGAAAGATGAGGCTTTCTGCTCCCGTAAAGATTTACAGCCTCAGAAACCCTGTACAGGGTCGCTATGAGTCAGAACCGACTCCACGGCACGTAACAACAACAACAACAGGCTAACACAAGGTTACTGTTATGGATTGAATTGTGTCTCCACAAAATATATCTGTCACCTTGGCTAAGCCGTAACTCTCAGTATTATGTAATTATTCTCCATTGTATGATCTGATATAATCTATGTCTTATAAATCCTAACCTCTGTGATATTAATAGGAATGCTGATGACACTATAGGATAAACCCTGGACTGTTAACCACAAGGTGCTTCATGGGAGAAAGATGAGGCTTTCTTCTCCTGTAAAGATTTGCAGCCTCAGAAACCCTATATGAGGGTTGCTATGAGTCAGAACCAACTTAGTGACACTCAACAACAACAATGTAATGTTAATAAGGCAGGATTAGAAGTAGTTCTGATGTGATCAGCCAATCAATTATAAGGTGATTAGAGTGAGCTGCAACACCTTTAGTCAGATCACAGCCCTGATCCCAGGTAAGGGGAGTTTTCCTGGGATGTGGCTTACATCACCTTTTATTTTACAAGAGCTAACAGGAGAAGGAAGCTTATGTAGACCAATGGACCTCCTACCACCAAGAAAGAGGAGCCAAGATTGGAGCGTTTCCTTTAGACTGGGTGTCCCTGTGCTGAGAAACTCCTAGACCCAGGGAACAATTGATAACAAGGATCTTCCCCCAGAGCTGACAGAAAGAAAAAACCTTCCTCTGGAACCTGTGCCCTGAATTTGTGCTTCTAACCTCATAAACTGTGTGAGAATAACTTTCTGTGAAAGCCATCCGCTTGTGTGATACCTGTTATAGCAGCACTAGATGACTAAGACAGTTTCCATGAGTCAAAATCAACTCAGTGGCAACCAGTAGGAACAACAATGGAAATCCAGCAATGTTTGTGTTATTCTAATTAATATGTTTAAAACTGTGGCCTCAAATTATCCAGCAGGTTGAAGTGCCTATAGATTAGATGTTATTCTCTTAGCCTCTGGACCTTGGTACTCAGTTGTGTGAGATCCTGACTTACCAGATACTGAGCTTTGCTAATAGGCATCTGAGTTTCAAATGCTCCCAGAGAGAAACAGAGACTTCCAAGTTCAGAAGAAATGTGCCTTAAAAAAATCACAGGTCTGGAAAATGAATTGTGGGAGTAAAAATGCATTTCAATCTGTTTGTTCTACTAATTTTAGCAGTTATTTGCTCTCCCTTTTTGCTGGAAGCAGCATTCACATCCAGCTGTTTGGTTGCTTAATTTGAATTTTTACCATTTGTGTGAGTCTGCGTATTTGGACAAAAATGGGAATCCTGTGGCTAAGAGGAGACGTTTCTCTGATACGGTCAGATCTAATCTCATGCTTAGAAACTTCAGCGGAGAGCGAGTTGAGTTGAATCTGTGTGTGTTTATATATTTTTAAAGACAGCAGGTCTGTAAAGCTGTGCTAGCATATCATTTCAGCCTCTTTTACAGAATTTAAAATAATAACATCTTCTCCTTAAATCATGTTACCAGACTGCTTTTTGCTTTCAAAGAGCTTTCTCATTTGTCATCATGTTTAATACTTTTACAAAAAGTATAGCTCTAGTGAGTTGGCTTGTAGTGAAGCGATAATCATTTGCATTTGGCAGATGAGGAAGTTGATACTGAGCGATGGCAAAGGACTTGCCCCAAGTCACACAGTTAATTGTGTGGAGCTGGAGATATGATTGTCTGCTCTGTCCTCCTTCCATCAGGCTTCCCTGCTAAAATTAGGTTAGGGCAGAAGTTTTCAAACTCAGACCCAACCGAACAGTACAACACTTTCATTTCTGTTTTGGTTCTTTTAAAAATAAGTTATTATCACGACAACTTTTCTCTCATCTGTCAATGTAATGATCCCATACCTTAGAGATTCAGAGTATTCTAAATGTGTATGGAAGAAATGGTAAAAGTTAATCATTTTCACAGTACCTGTCTGTGGTGAGGTTTAATTATCACTTGACATATTTCATGGTTTACAATGATGACAGTTTAGAATAGAGCCAGAAAGAACCAGAGAATCTATTCATTACAGTCACCCCAAATGTAGCGCTCCCCAGACAGATGAAGCTGGAGCATTTTCTGATGGATACAGATGTCCCTGTTACTGAAATCTAAACCTGAGGACTCCGTTCTGACCCCACAGCAATCATCCAAAGAGAGCCTGGATGAATCTATCTGTGGGTTTTGATTCTTACATCATCTTCCAGATGGTGCTGACCTCTCAACACTTTCCCAAGTCCAAACCTCGCACTGATCTTCTGCAGAATTTCCAATGAACAAAATAATTCATTGTGAAGTGTGCTCTGAATGAATGAATGAGAGCTATTTAAAATACAAGGAATGACAAATATTTCCATATGTCTCTTACAGAATGCCTTTCCAGGATGAGAAGGTTGAAAAGCAGTTTGTTTGTTTTCTTTCTTTCCTTCTAAAAAATTTATTTCATTTCATTATTTTTTTTTTTTACATAATACCATCTGTCTGTTTAGGAAATAATAATTAAATAATTGCTTCTTTCTATGAGATCTCTGTACACAAAACTGTCCAGAACTGACCCATCTGTCCAAATTTCTCATTTCCATTTCTCCAAAATCCTGGGAGAGGGAAGCAGATGAAGCCATCTCAAAAATGTAAATGGATTTTGACGTCTCTTCTCTCAATGCTTATCTATCTCTGACAGCAGGATCCATTAGGACACTGGTGTTATTATAGATCTGAGACACCCATGGATTACAGTGAGAGAGAGACCACACGCAGCCACGTCCCACGTATATCCCAGAGAGAGTTGGATGGATCTAGCACAGTGGTCCAGCCTCCAGTCCCCACCCCAGCCTTACTCCTTGGGTTTCCAAGGCCAGTCATATTACCAGTTTTGAGAACCGCAGGTCCATTTCCCCACCCCACCCCCAAGCCTTCCGGAATGGTGTGCATGGTGGTGACTGTGCCCTTCTTGTATGTCTACATCACATCTTAGAGAGATTGTCTAACTCTAAATCTGGAAGAGTCCTGCAGTTGTCATTGTTAGTTCCAACTCATGGCGACCTCAACTATACTGAGTAGATCTGCTCCATAAGGTTCTCAAGGTTGTGACCTTCCAGAAGCAGATCTATCACCAGTCCTGTCTTCCAAGGCACTCTGTACCCTTGTTGTTATAGGTAAAGAAACAGGCTTGGACAGGTGAAGTGACTTGTCTGAGGTCCCACAGCTAGTGAATAATGCAGCCTTCTCAGACCCCAGGATCCTCTATGGGGGTTTTCCTTCCTGTATTTATACTAGGGTGGGATATACCCTAGATGTTCTACTACCATTTCCCAGTGATTGAGATTCTGGGTAGCAGAGCTTTCTAGTTCTCTGTTTTGGCTTAAAATATTTTATTTTCCTGTTTCAGGGTGGGGTGGGGTCTCAGGGCCAATTGGGATGGGAACATGATAACAACTCGCATTATTAAAGCTCCCATCACACACCATGTGCTTTGCTTGCTTAACTTAGGTTAAATCTCAAAACAATCCGATGTAGCCAGACAGTGTGATCATCTGTTTTACCAATGAAGAAGCACAGAGTTCATGATTTGGTTGGCTGGATGTGTTGGTTAGTAGGTGGTCCGCATCTGAACCTCACTGTCACTGGATCTTCAGTCTTCTGTAATACATTGTCTCTGTGTCTTTGTGTCCTTGCCTTAGCATCCTTCTTCTGAGGACTATTCTGGTCTAAAGCATATTTTCCAGGACATTTCTAAACAGCTTGCCCTTGAAAGGCTTGGGAAGAGGGAGTGCCTCCAAGGCTGTGGTAATGAGGGAGCAGTGCAGAGTAGAGAGGAATGCAGGGCAAAGGGACCTCTGAGCCCAGACACATCGATGCTGGTGCAGTGCCTGCCAACAGAGCTCAAGCTGGTGGTCTTGGCTCCTGGGCTTTCTCCCTGTTGCTACAGACAGTGAGCTACAGGCACCAAGGCTTTTTCCATGCACCTGGAGGCCAGAAGAAGGCTATGTTTTGCAGGTGAAGAAACAAGATAACAGAGGTCAAATGGCCATTCTGGTTAGCACATAGGGAATGGCAGAATAGGAGATTTTGCCTGTGGGCTGCATCATCCCACACCCCACAGATTTTGGAATTTATGTGTCCCTTTTCTCCTTTTTCAAACACCAGAAAAGACGTTTTCTCACACATGCTCTTCCTGCTTTCTAGCTAATGACTGAAGTCCTACCCTTCATTCCCCTTGTCCTCATGAATATCTCCAAATCATTTTTGCAGCCTGAAGTAGCCACAGGATTTCCACTCGGCTACATTATAGCCTAATCTGTGGGATCACCAAACCCATCTTCCTCTTTGTAAGAAACCAAACTCAAGCTTTGCATAGGAGCTCTGAGCCTGAGCTCTGTTTAGTCATTGTTTTTAAGCAACAAATCTCAAACTAAGGGCCCACAGTTCTGATTTAACCCATAGCCATGTTTTGAGTCACTTAGATAATGTTGGCATGCAGATATTTACTTATTTTCATTGGAACTAGTTGCCAACATTTTTTTAAAGGAAATTTTACATACAGATCTACATTTGTAGATTATCTTGCAAAGTGACATGCTTTGGTAACAGTGGACCCATATGGCCTTGTGGCAACAGCAAGCTGGTATAAGAACAGCCATGTCTTTAGAGAGTACCCATCTTTCCTGTTTGCCACAGTCCACACCATTCTCTAATGTCCCTGAGACCAAGTGTTAGATGCAGTTCTAAAAGATATGACCAAGCTAGAATCCCAGATGCAACACACTCATTAAAGTACCTGTTTGATCTCTGTAGGCATTAGAGCTCTCAACTCCTGTTTTGGACTCATACAGGTTTTATTAATCACAGGAGAGTAGAGCCAGATATCAGCAAAGGCATGGTGGGGGGAAGAAAATAGTGAAGCATTTGATGCACCCTTACCCAATCAGTCCAGATTGAGAGTCTTTGATGATGTTGATGTCTAGAAGTGGGCCCTTGACTTAGGCAGCTAATCTTTCATTATACTATCTTACAATATTTCTGATATTTATATCTTGATCTGTAAACATTCAATCTAGGTCACAAATTTGCAAGCAAGCTTCCAGCTTGGTAATTACTGTTAGTGCCTCTTTGTTTAAGTTATGTCTTTAGAATGGCTCAGTTGCTTTAAGCATCTGATGTATATTGTAAAGTAATTGCTTTCCTAAGATATTTTCAGCTGATACTTGGTTACATGCAAATATGCATTTACAGTACTCAGCAGACCAGAATATATCTGATTTGTATGTATATATATATATATTGGTTCACTGGGCCAAAAAAACAACAAAAAAAAAGACTTAAAAAAAATTTTTTTTAATCAATGTGTTTATCCCATAGATACTCTTGGCTTCTCTGTAACCAATCATGTGGCTCTAGAACAATAATAAACATGGCATGTTCTCTGAGCTGATTTAGAGTTTCATGTAAGGTGACATCTCAGCTTGCAAGTCAGCATGGCTAACTTTTCATCTGGGCTTACAAGTGTCCTAGAGCTTGGCGGTACTTATTAACTCCCTCTGTGTCATTATCCTAATGTGCAAACTTCACATAATAAACAGTAACTGCCCTTGTGTGGTGGGAATGAATGCTTGCTTAATAGCAAGTATTGTTTTAATAAAATAACCCTAATTGTTTGCTTTGTACATTTTCTGCTTTATTATTTTTATTATTTCTCTTGTCTCTGTAATTGGTAGTTATTGGATTTCCATTATCTCTTTATTAGCTATTTTATTAAACAAACAACAACAAAAACTATTTGTAATTTATCCACTCTCACACATTAGGTTTCCCAAAATGTCATTAACAGAGGCAAGAGTCTGAGAACATTGTCCTCAGTGGTGGGACTGCAAGCTGCTTCTTGTGGCTCTCTGCTTGTTTTCAGTCAGGACTGCTGAGTCCCAATTTGTTGATTGTTGTGTTGTGAAAAGACTGGGTGGCAGTTCAGGAGGTTCATTAGTAAAGCATCAGAAGTCCTACTGGGAGGGCAGGATTATCAGAGACTGGATGAGAACTCTCAGCACCCTGCTTGTAAGAGAAGGGAGAAAAATGTGCCCACCCAACTTGGGGCAGGCACCAGAAGTGCCCAGTGGCCATATGTAGCACCTGTATGGAAGGACATGAAAGTCATCAGTGCGTGGTGTGAAGATGCCCAGGTCCAGTCTGCCTGTAAATAAGCTTCTGTATAACATTTGGCTTGCATGTTGCTGTGCTATTAGAAGCTATTCAAATACCAACAGGGTCACCTATAGTGAGCATGACTAATAAGACAGACTAATGGAGAAAGTCCTAGTGATTTTCTTTGAAAATGATCAGATGAAAACCTTAAGGATCACAGCAGAACATGGTCTGCCTGTCTTGCTTGGACACATCATTAGAAAGAAACAATCAGTAGAGAAGAACATCATATTTTCTGAAGAAGAGAACCAATGTGAGTGGGGAAGGACCTCGGAGAGCTGAATTTGCATAGTAGCTGAAACGTTGGAGTAGAACGTCTTAGCAGTTGTTTGGATGGTGCTGCACCAGAAAACATTTTATTCTGTTGTAAAGTCACCATGAGCTAGCCTTGACTCGGCAACAAATGACAACAATGAAACATTCTCAACTGTCCTTACTTTTTCCCACCCTTCTGGTGTGGCACTGTAGGATGAGCACTGGACCGTAAAGTTGGTTTGAGCCGTAAGATTGGCAGTTCATACTGAACCAGCTGCTCCTCAGAAATCCTATACAAGGTCGCTATGAGTTGGAACCCACTTGATAGTACTTAGCAACAAAACAGAAATTCTCATATGAGCTCGCTTTGATCAATGCTGTGCTAACTTTCAGTGTCATTGTTTTCAAAATTATGTAGCTAGACATTTTAGATGTGATCCAATTTACCAGCTATGTTACTCCGGGAATGTTACCTAATATCCTGCACCTTGGTTTGATCATTTCTAAAATGCTTCTATCAACCTGATAGAAGAGTTATATGAATGAAATACATAGCATCAAGCTTAGCATAGTGACTGGCCCATCTTCTGGGTAGTTGTTACATTTGTTGTTGTTAAGTGCCATCGAGTCGGTTCTGACCCATAGCGACCCTGTACAGGGTTTCTGAGGGTGTAAATCCTTACGGGAGTAGAAAGCCTCATCTTTCTCCCGCGGAGCGGCTGGTAGTTTCGAACCGCTGACCTTAAGGTTCGCAGCCCAATTCGTAACCACTACGCTACCAGTTGTTACATTAGTCATCGTTATTAGTTGTTGTTGTTATTGTTATGTGCCGTAGAGTCGCTTCCAACTCATAGCAACCCTATACAGGGTTTCCGAGGCTGTAAATCTTTATGGGAACAAAAAGCCTCATCTTTCTCCCACAGAACAGCTGGTAGTTTTGAACTGCTGACCTTGTGGTTCACAACCCAATTCATAACTACTACACTACCAGAGCTATTACTCACCTCATTTGGGACTGAGGTTGGTGGAGGTTATGTCTTATAATTCTAAATTAGACCCACAATACTGGTAAGTTAGACATCTTCATTGAACCCTTGTTGAAATGAATTAGATTAGAAAGCCTTGGATTTAAGTAGACCAATTTTTTTTTTTTAAATATTTTTGATTATTGTTTCCATCAAGGCAAATAATTAGGGAAAGTGGAAAGTAATGAGGAAAATGAGAGAACCATTTGTGCAGCTTTTGTTTCTGTCTGAGTGGGAGGCTAGTTATTCTGGCTGGCCTTGCCACTTGATACAATTTAAAATGATATAGCAAATGTTTAAATAACCTTTTTAAGGCATAGTAAGAAAGACGGAAAGGGAAGAACTCCTCAGAGGCCAAAAACTCAGTGAAAATTGGAACTCAGGTCTCTGAAGCTGACTTTTGCTTTGAGGGTATTTGTCAGCTGTAGATGACATTGAATTTTGATTTTTATGACCTCATGAGGTATGAGAGACAGGAGAAAAGCCTAGGACATAACATTAGTTAGTAACTTCCCCCCAACTAAATCTGAGATACCAACAGACTAACTCATTAGTTAAGTGTGAAAGAAAAATAAGCATACATTGTCTCCCATCAGAGGCAAGTGAAAAACGGTCCCTACCTCAAACATTGGTGCTAGATAAACAAACAAACAAACAAACAAAAAAACCCGATTACCATCAAGATGTTTCCAACTTATAGCAACCCCGTGTGTTACGGAGTAGAATGACCTCCTAGGGTTTTCTTGGCTGTCATCTTTACCGGAACCAATTTCTAGGCCTTTCTTCTTTGGTACTGCTGGGTGGGTTTGAACTGCCAACCTTCAGGTTAGTGGTCAAGTGTAAACCAATTACACATTACAGGGACCTTGGTATTGAAAGTGGGTCAAAATACCTTCCCTGAGAACTAAAACCACAAGCTGATCCCCACTTGAGTTTTCAGCTGACTTCATATCACAGACTGATCTGAGAACCTTCAAGCAATTCTGATTGATAGTGCCCCCAGGTACATGGTAGAACAAACAAATATCTCTGAAGGAAAATTTCTTCAACATAGGCTTCAAATCATTTTGATCAATCTCTATGCAAGGAATTTGAGTACAAAATAAAAATATATAGATATAAAGGGAATGAAGTTACCAAAGATGAGAGCCAATAGAAACAGAACTACATGAATGTCAGATATTGTAATTAACAGATTGTTGTTGTTATGTGCCGTTGCATCAGTTCTGACCCATAGCGACCCTATATAGGGTTTCCGAGGATCAGCTGGTGAGCTTGAACCGCCAACCTTGCAGTTCAAATGGCTTTGCAGTCTGGCGCATTAACCCACAGCACCACACTAGAACTCCAATTAACAGATAAAGAATATAAAATAACTATGTTGTTGTTGTTAGGTGCCATCAAGACAGTACCAACTAACAGAGACCCTATGCACAATAGAATGAAACACTGCCTGGTCCTGGGCCAACCTCACAATCGTTGCTATGCCTGAGCCCACTGCTGCCATCATTGTGCCAGTCCATCACATTGGGGGACTTCATCATTTTCTCTGACCCTCCACTTTACCAAACATGATATCCCTCTCCTGGTTCCTCCTGACAATATGTCCCAAATAAGTTTGTCCATCCTGGCTTCCAGGGAACACTATGACTATACTTCTTCCAACACAGATTTGTTTGTTCTTTTGGTACAATATTTTCCTCCAACTCCATACCTCAAATGTATCAATTCTTCTATGGTTTACCTTATTCACTGCCCAACTTTCACATGCATATGAGGTTATTTGAAAATATTATGGCTGGGGTCAGTCCTCAAGCTGACATCTTTGCTCTTCAACACTTTAAAGAGGTTTTGTGCAGCAGTTTTGCCTAATTCAATACATTGTTTGATTTCCTGAATGCTGCTTCAATGTGTGTTGTTGGTTGATCTGAACAAAATGAAGTCTTTGACAACTTCAATCTTTGCTCCATTTATATGGATGTTGTTTATTGGTCCAGTGTGAGTATTTTTGTTTTCTTTACACTGAGATGCAACCTAAGTCCTCTTCACTTTCAGCAAGCAAGGTTTTATCACCTGCATACTGAAGGTTGTTAATGAATCTTCCTCCAAGACTGATGGCACAATTTTCTTCATATAATCCAGCTTCAAGTACAGCTTCCAGTTTTGGAGGTGGGTGAAGCAGAGAGTCAGATAGAACAGGCTCTGTGGGGGAGGTGTGGAAAATCCAGAGAAGGTGCTTTCACGGAGCAGCTCCAGAGCTCTGGATCTAGTATAATGTGCAGGACATCAGTTTCCCGCACCCACCAGTGGAAACATCACTGTATGAAGGAAATATTGTAATTTTGGAATTTATCGGGATGCAGAACTTTTCCTGTGGCGACTCCAGCCTGGGCTGAGTTCAGGGGGCAGGGCCACAACCAGACTGACACAGTGATATGGTGCTAAAACCCATGCAGCAACATTAAAAAAAAGAAGTGTCGGGGATTCTACACATTTTTCCTTGCTTCCCTGTCATACCCTCTCTGCCCAGCCCAGACAGACACCTTCAGGTGGGTGGGCGCACACCCACAAAAGTGTCCAGCATTGATCCCACAGTTTTCCCATGGCACATAGAGGAGGAGCCCCATTGGTCCCACGGTCTGATCCTTTGGCACCTGCTTATGACATCTGACTCTGGAACCCAGCCCTAAAGTTGACCTTTGTGGTACCCTTTACTCCTGCCTACCCAGGAAGAAAAAGGCAGGTCTGGCCATACAGACAAACCATATGAACACTCTGTAAAACCCCAACATAAAAGGTAAGAGCCAACACCAACTACTACACATGGACGCAGCTTTTTAAAGAATTATGCTATGCACATGCAGATACCTAACTGACCTTCAGAGATAAAAATAGTGGACAGTCTTTCTCCCATTAACTTCTCAATCTGTGAACCTCCATGGTGGTGACTAGAGAAGGGGCCTGAGTGAGTGGACACCCCAACCCACTGCTGGAGGTTTCTACTGTACACACACACTGACCTGCACAGCAAAGGCTACTGGTCAGTCAACTACAGTTTTATTTTTATTTTTGAGAGGTGGTTTTTGCCTCTGCTTTTATATTGCTTCTGTTTTTGGTCCTTTTGATCACACTTTTTTCCTGGGGGTTGGAGCTTTCACTCCCTACAATACCCAAGAAGAGATAGCAATTGTGGCCATATAGCCAAGTTACAAGCATACCCCATAATATCCCACCATTGAGACAGGAGCCAATACCAGCTGCTAGGCATTACACCTGAAAAGGGAAGGCTATCTCCAGATTATATCCACCAGGAAACAATCAGTAAGCTTAACAACACAGCAACATACACATTTGTTTAAGTATTAAAAACCCACCTAACTACTGAAACTGTCCAAGAAAACACAACAAAAGATCTCAGTATATGTTCAAAACCAGAAAAGAGTAACTGAGACAAATGAGCTGGAGGGAGACACAGACTTTCCAGTAGAAGAAGAACAGGCTTTGGATCCACCTGAGAAAGGAATTCAGGAGAATGATATGGAAACAAATTCAAATGCTTCACAGAGGAGTGGAGGAAAATAAGGAAGAAATCAGGAAAGTGCTACAGAAGCAATCAAATAAGATAGATATAGCATTGGAAACAATTCAAAACCTGCAAAAAAAAGTCAAGATGATTAATAATAAAATATCAGAAATGGACAATATACTGAAAGGGCAAAGAAGTAGTATTGAAGAGATGGAAGCCAGAACCAGTGAGCTGGAAGACAAATCTCTCAATACTGCTTAGATAGATGCACAATCAGAAAAAAAGGATTAAAAAATATGCAGACAGTATAGGATTCATGCTGGATAACATGAAGAGGAATAACTTAATTATTGGCATTCCAGAACAGAAAAACTCACAGAAGTCCACAGAGGATATAGTTGGAGAGCTGCTGGAAGAAAATTTCCCTAATGTCTTGAAGGATGAGAAGATAAACATTCAAGAAGATGAATGTACTCCAGGAAGGATTGATCCCAAAAGAAAATCACCAAGACATATCATAATCAAGCAATCCAAAATCCAAGACAAGGAGAGAATCCTAAAAGCAGACAGGGAAAAGAGAAGTGTTACTTACAAAGGCAAGCAAATCAGATTAAGCTCTGACTTCTTAGCAAAAACCATTCAGGCAAGAAGGCAATGGGGTGAAATATGTAAAATATCCCTAAAAGAAAAAAAACTGCCAACCAAGAATCGTATATCCAGCAAAACTGCCAATAAAATATGATGGTGCAATCAAAGCATTCCAGGATAAACAGAAGCTAAGAGATTTTGTCAAAGCAATCCAGCACTTCAAAACATCCTACAGGGAGTTCTTTGGACTGCAAACCAACAAGAACAGACAACAGCTAGAGATTGACAGATGTGACAACACCACCTGAAACTCAGAAGATAGATAGCAGAGTCCAGAACATATAATCCAGTGTCTCTGATTATTTGCTCATTTTACAGATTGAATAATTATGGTGAAAGGATGCAACCTGGTGCAAACCTTTCCTAATTTAAAACCAGTCGGTGTTCCCCTGTTCTGTTTGAACAACTGCCTCTGGTCTATGTACAGGTTCCTCATGAGCACAATTAAGTGTTCTGGAATACTCATAGTTTGCCATTTAGTCCATAGTTTATCATGAAACACACAATCGAAGGCCTTTGCGTGGTCAGTAAAGCACAGGTAAACATCTTTCTGATCTTTTCTACTTTCAGCCAAGATCCATCTGGTATCAGCAATGATAACCCTGGTTCCACTTCCTCTTCTGAATCTGGCTTGAACCTCTGGAAGTTCTTTGTCAATGTATGCTTGTAGTCGTTTTTGTTATTATCTTTAGTAAAACTTTACTTGCATGGAATATCGATGATATTGTCCAATGATTTCCACATTCCATTGGGTCGCCTCTCATTGGAATGGACACAAATACAGGTATCTTCCAGTCAGTTGGCCAAATTTCTTCCAAATTTCTTGGCATAGGTGAGTGAGTGCCACCAGTGCCGCATCAGTTTGCTGAAAGTTTTCAATTTGTATTTTATTCATTCCTGGTGCCTTGTCCTTTGCCTTGTCCTTTGCCTTGTCCTTTTTGTCCTTTAATACACCTTTAGGATCATTGGCTCTTGATCATATGCTACCTCTTGAAATGATTAAACAACAACCATTTATTTTTGGTGCAGTGACTGTGCATTCCTTTCATCTTTTTTGTGTATGTGTGTGTGCCTTCCAACCTGAGGGCTTCATCTTCTGGCACTGTTTCACTTCATGTTCTGATGCTATTCATAAGGTTTTCAGTGGCTAGCCATTCAGGGTCGCTATGAGTCAGAACCGACTTCACGGCACATAACAACAACAACAACAACATGTACCATCAGTTAACAGTATTTCCCTCTATTCATTTTAGCTTTTTTTTTTTTTTTTTAACACTCAGGCATGTATAATAATTTACTCAGGCATGTATAATAATTTACCAAAAGGCACATTCTGCAAGTCTGCCTCCTGGCTGCCAGCTCTCAGTCCCTCTCTTTCCATGAATCTAGAGTCTTCAGCTGCTCCCTCTCTCCATGTCCCCATCTCTGTCTCCATCTCTGGTGTCTCTGCTTCCCTGGATAAAGTCCCACATTCCACTTGCGCTTTTCTCCTTTAATAGTCCTAGGGTCCTCTGTTTCTGGACTGTAAGATGAACTACTCCCCAGTTTTTGTTACAAAAGTACTACCTTTACAGTTGTGACTGTTGCAATTAGTCATGATAACAATTACTACTGAATCATAAGAATATTATCCCTGTCTCTTTTTACCAGACCCATCTAGACAAGATGAAAACTATTCAGTGAGGACCCTATCTTCCCTCACACACTCTTAAACTAAACTTCCTCTTGAAATTTTTAAAGCCAATCACTCCATGCCCTTATCACCCCCTTATTTCAGATAACAATGTCTAAGTTGCCTGTCCCTATCTACCCTGATACTTGGTACTTGATATAAAGACTCCTTCTCTCTCTGGTGATATTTAGATGTGGGTCAAGGTCATCAAACTGTAGCAATTTACCTTTGTTTTCTTTATCAATTTTGTTTTTTTAAATCTTCCTCTAGTTGAGATGTGGGAGTACTGGTATGGCTCTGTGGGTTAATGCGCTAGACTGCAAAGCCATATGAACTGCAAGGTCGGCGGTTCAAACTCACCAGCTGCTTTTCAGAAACCCTATCTAGGGTCATTATGGGTCATAACTGACTCAACAGCATTTCCCAACAACAAGTCGAGATGTGATCATCAAGCCACTGAGGCTAGGTCAGATGAGTACTGTCTGCGTCTTCTTCTGATGTTTTTTGTATCATTCAATAATTTGCCCAAGAATCCTTTAATACCTCCTGTCAAGGCTTGAATTTTTTCCTCAGTTCTCTCAGCTTGGGAAATTCTGAGCATATTCTTCCCTTTTGGTTTCAAACTGCAAGTCTTTGAACATTTCATTTTAATATTTGACTTTGTCTTCTCGAACTGACCTTTGAAATTTTCTGTTCAGCTTTTGTACCTCCTCACTTCTTCCATTTGCTTTAGCATCTCTATGCTGGAGAGCAAGTTTTAGAGTCTCTTCTGACGTCCCTTTTGTTGTTTTCCTTCTTTCCTGTCTTCTTGATGACTTTTTGCTTTCTTCCTGTATGATGTTCTTGATATCATCACACAACTCTTCTGGTTGGTCTTTGGTCTTTAGTGTTTAATGTATCAAATCTGTTCTTCAGATGATCTCTAAATTCAATTTGCATATATTCAAGTTTGTATTTTGGATCTTGTGTACTTCTTTTCACTTTCTTTTGCTTCAGACTGGATTTACACATGAGCAATTGATGGTCTGTTCCACAGTCTGCCTCTGGCCTTGTTTTGATTGATCATATGGAGCTTTTCTACCATCTCTTTGAGGGGCCAGCTCTTTTCCAGTAGCATTTTGAATGCCTTCCAACCTGAGGGGCTCATCTTCTGACACTATATCTGACAGTGTTCCATGGCTATTAATAATGTTTTCAGTGATTAAATATTTGGAAGTAGTTTGTCTCTCCTTCTTCTTAGTCATTGTTCATCTGGAAGCTCCTCTGAAACTTGCCCACTATGGGTGACCCTGGTAGTATTCAAAATACCCGTGTCATAGCTTCCAGAATCATAGCAACACACAAGCCACTACAGTACAACAAACTGAAAAATGAGTGGTGGGAAAAAATAACTATAGTATGTCATAAAAAATAAAAAAGAAAGCTAATATGACTAAGGAAAAAAATACAATAAATGGCCTATATTGTTTGATAGATAACCAAGTAGGAATTCTAGAAATGACTGACGAGAACTTTGGAAATAAATCCAAAGATGCAACTTAAAATTCAGTAAAGAGATAAAATTGTGAAGATTCTAACATGCAAAGATTAGATTCAGAAGGCCTAAAATTCTTGTAATTGGGTTTATAGAAAAAGAAAAATTAGGAAGGGTAGTATTAGAAGACATAATACTTGAAAATGTTTCGAAAACTGAAGGAAGACAGCTGTCCTTAGATATTGTTGTTAGTTGCCATTGAACAAACATGTTTAGGGTTTCCTGGATTCCTGATGTGGCACTGAAGGCTAAGCATTGGGTTGCTTACCACATGGTCAGCAGCCGCTCCTTGGATACCTATACAAGGTTGCTATGAGTTGGAACAGACTTGACAACACTTAACAACAACAGCATAGGGTTTCTGAGGCTGTAAATCTTTGCAGGAACAGAAAGTCTCAGCTCTCTTCCACCTAGCATCTGGTGACTTCATACCATCGAACTTGTGGTTTACAGTCCAGTGTTTATCCTACAGAGCCACCAAGTTTCCTTCTTAGATATAGGAAGCCCAATAGATCCCAAACAGGGGAACTAAATACCATGAGCCTGAAGAATATGAAAGGTGAATATGGCATTCCTAAAGGCATCCAGAGAAAAAAGACAGATTACCATTTTAGTTGACGTCACAATGGAAACTAGAGAACAATAGAATAATACATTTAATTTTCTGAAAGAAATTATTGGTAAGTCATGAATTTTAAACCTTCTAAGCATGCTTTTAACTCTGTATCTTCTGGTTTTCCTTTATTTTCTCTCAGAACTCTTATGTGCTTTCAAGTTCATTAGCTTTGTCTTTGGGTATCCATTTTGATATTAATTCCAGTCAATGAATTCTTAAAATCATATACTGCATTTTGCAGTTCTGTCCTTGATATCCTTGATACAATTAAACTCGGAATTTTAAAAACAGAACTAGAAATATTTTCATATGTTTAAAAATAAAAATACCTTTCTAAATCATGAATCAAAGAAAAAATATCAATAGAAGTGAGATAATCTAATGAAACAATGTTATTAAGTGTCATTGAATCATTTCTGGCTCCTAGAGATACTTTATAGGTTTTTGGAGGAGCAACTGATGGGTTTGAACCACTGACCTTGCAGTTAACAGTCCAGAACTTATCCTACAGTACCACACCAGGACCAATGCTGTGTATTGAAATTTGTGAGATATATTTAAAGTGAAAAAATACATAACCTATAAAATTCCATTAGGAAAGGAGAAAGGCACAAAGTTAACAAAATAAACATTAAACATAGGAAGTTAGGAAAAGAATAGCAAAATAAGACCAAGTAGAAGGAGGTATAAACACTGAGGAAGACTAATAAGGAATAGGTGTAATTGAAACACAAAAAATGCAGTTAAAATGGTCAATAAAGCCAAATGCTGATTATTTGAAAGGTCTAATAAAACTGACAAACCTTTAGTAAAAATAATAAAGGTAAAGGCTATAGTCTGGGAGGGGGAAAGTTTAGATAAATATATCTTATCAGGACTGGGAAAGACATGATTTATGGAAGCTGCAGAAATGGAAACAACAGAATCTCAATTTGCCAATACATTGAAAACTCAGTTCAGTTCCTAGAAAGATAAGAAAATTTGCCAAAACTTCCTCAAGTAGAAATAAGTTTTATATTCATTAAGGAAATGAAATTAGTAGTTAAAAATCTTCCTTTAAAGTAGATAACAGATTCAAATATTTTACTAGTGGTTACTATGAAACACTCAAGAAATAACACTTTGTAAATACTGTTAACTGATGTAACATGGAGGGGGTTGCAATCTTTGCAATGAAGCAAAGGGTGTGATTGTTGAATGTAAAAGTGATGATCTGCTCTGTAACCTTTCACTCAATTCACAGTAAAAGGTTTTATTTATTTATTTATTTATTAAAGAAAGAATTCTAATCTCACATGAACTATTCCCAAGTACAGGAAAACTAGGTAGACTTCTAAAATTAGTATACATTTGAAAACCTGACAAGAGTAATACAAGAATCAAAAGAAAACCAGACTAGTTTTGAACACAGATGAAGCAGTTCTAAGCAAAATTAGAAAACTAAATTCAGCAGGGTTTTCATAAGAGATAATACATGTCGTTGTCGAGTCAGTTCTGACCCATAGCAACCCTATATAGGGTTTCTTAGGAGCAGCTGGTGAGCTTGAACCACTGACCTTGTGGTTCAAGTGGACCTCGCAGTTCAGCTCATTAACCCACACAGTGCATAAATCATGATAATATGAGTTATCTCATGAGTTTGTTGTAACACTGTTGGTATATATTACCACAGCAATTACTTCAAGTAGAAAAGTCATGTGACCATCTCAATGGATGTAGGAAGAACATTTGAAAAATCGAATATTCCTTCCACACAATAGAAAAATAATTAGAAAGAAAGGAATAGAATAAAAGGGAACTTTTTAAATTTACTAAAGCATATCTTTTAAAAAAGAAAAAACCCCAGCTACAGACAAATGAGTAAAATGCATACCCATTGTCTACTGACAAGACTCAGAATCAAAGCTACCCCAATATTAATGAACACCCCTAGAATCCAGATTCTACAGGAAATCAGAACTCCTTGGAAAAATGGTTGGCTTCTGTGCTGGACCAGGAAAATAAAATGAAAGTATAACATTCATTTTGTGTCAGAAAGTAGTGTAGTACCAGGAAAACCTGGGGGATTTGTCCAAAGGACACCGTAGCTGCCTTTAAAGGGTCACACTAGCCACAACTGGTTAATTTGAATTTAAAAATGAAAAGAAAGAAAAAATTAATAATTAACAATTTGCGACAATTGTATTTTCCAAAGAGGTCCACTATGGTATCTTCCATATTATGTGCTCTTCCTACGTTTCCTCCCCTTCAATCTGAGCAGCTTTGCAAAATGGCACTTTGTGATTCTGAGACTAGATCATAAAAACCAATGTCGTTTCCAAATTGCTAGCTGGAACCCTAAAGCCCTGATCCACCATATAAATTGTCTAAGTGTCCAGAGTTTGTTCAGTTAAAAGGAATAAACTCATGGCATACCACTACCATCACCACCATTGCTGTTGTTAGGTGCCATCAATTCCTTACCGACTCATAGTAACCTATGCACAGCAGAATGATGCACTGCCTGATCCTGAATCGACCTCACAATTGTTCCCATGCTTGAGCCCATTGATGCTGCCACTTTGATAATCCATCTTGCTGGGGCTCATCTTCTTTTTACCTGACCCTCCACCTTACCAAATATGCTATCCTTCTCCAGAGACTGGTCCCTCCTGACAATATGACGGAAGTATGAGAGACAAAGTTTGGCCCTCCTGGCTGCCAAGAAGCGCTCTGGCTGCACTTCTTCCAACACAGATCTGTTGGTTCTTTTGGCAGCCCATGGCACTTTCAATATTCTCCTCCAACACCATAACTCAAAAGCATCAATTCTTCTACAGTCTTCCTTATTCACTGTCCAGCTTTCGCATGCATATGAGGTTATTGAAAATACCATGGCTTGGGTCAGGCACACCTTAGTCCTCAAGCTAACATCTTTGCTCTTCAACACTTGAAAAAGGTCTTGCACAGCAGACTTCCCTAATGCAATATGTCGTCTGATCTCTTGACTGCTGCTTCCATGAGTGTTGAGAGTTGATCCAAAAATAATGAAGTCTTTGACAACTTCAATCTTTTCTCCGTTGATAAGAATGTTGTTTATTAGTCCAGTGGTGAGGATTTTTGTTTTCTTTATATTGAGATGCAATCCATACTGAAGGCTGTGCTCTTTTTCAGTAAATATTTTAAGTCTTTTTCACTTTCAGCCAGCAAGGTTGTATCATCTCCATATCACAGGTTGTTAATAAGTCTTCCTCCAATTTTTCTTCATAGAACACAGCTTCTCGGATTATTTATTCAGCATACAGGTTGAATAAGTATGGTACAAGAATACAACCCTGTTGCACACCTTTCTTAATTTTAAGCTATTCACTGTTCCCACATTCTGTTCTAACAACTGCCTCGTGGTCCAGGTACAGATTCCTCATGAGCATAATTAAGTGTTCCAGAATACTCATACTTCACAGTGTTGTCCATAGCTTGTCATGATCCATGCAATCGAAAACCTTTGCGTAATCAATAAAGCACAGGTGAACATCTTTCTGGTATTTTCTGCTTTCAACCAAGATCCATCAGACATCAGCAATGATATCATTCCTTCCACAGCCTCTTCTGAATCTGGCTTGAACCTCTGGAAGTTCTCTGTCAATGTGTGCTTGCAGCTGTTTGTGTATTACCTTTAGTAAAACTTTACTCACATGGGATATCAAAGAGATTATCTAATGATTTCAGTATTCCATTGGGTCACCTCTCTTTAGAATGGGCACAAATACGAATCTCTTTATCAGCTGGACCCATAGTTGTCTTCCAAATTTTTGGCAGAGATGAGTGAGTGCCTCCTGTACCCCCTCACTTTCTTGAAAGATTTCCATTTTTATTCCATCAATTCCTGGTGCCTTGTTCTTTGCCAATTCCTTCAATGCACCTTTGACTTCTTCCATCAAAATCATTGGCTCTTGATCATACGCTACCTTTTGACACAGTTGAACATCAACCATTTCCTTTGGTACAGTGACTGTGCATTCCTTCTGTCTTCTTTCAATGCTTTCTGCATCATTCAATAATTTCCCCAAATAATCCATCAATAACAATAGTTGAGGCTTGAATTTTTTCTTCAGTTCCCCCAGCTTGAGAAATGCTGAGCGTGTTCTTCCTTTTTCGTTTTCTGACTCCATATCTTTACACATTTTGCTGTAATATTTGTCTTTATCTTCTCGAGCTGATCTTTGAAATTGTCTGCTCAGTTCTTCTACCTCCTCATTTCTTCCATTTGCTTTAGTAACTCTCCACTGGAGAGCAAGTTTCAGAGTCTCTTCTGACATCCATTTTGACCTTTTCTTTCTCTTTTGTCTTCTTAATGACTTTTTGCTTTCTTTCTGTATGATGCTCTTGATGTCAACCCACAACTCTTCTGGTCTTCAGTCTTTAGTGTTTAATGTATCAAATCTGTTCTTCAGATGATCTCTAAATTCAGGTGGGATATAGTCAAGGTCATATTCTGGCTGTCGTGGACTTGTTTTCATTTTCTTCAGCTTCAGTTTGAATTTGCATATGAGTAATTGATGGTCTGTTCCACAATCTGCCCGTGGCCTTGGTTTGACTGATAATATGGAAATTTTCTATTGTTGCTTTCCACAGATGTAGTCAACTTGATTTCTATGTACTCTATCTAGTGAGGTCCATGTGTATAGCCATCTCTTATCTGTTTTAAAAAGGTATTTGAAATGAACAAATCATTGGTTTTGCAGAATTCACTCATGTGATCTCCAGCATCATTTCTATCACCAAGGCCATATTTTCCAACTACTGATCTTTCCTCTTTGCTCCCAAGCTTTGCATTCCAGTCACCAGCAATAATCAATACATCTTGATTGTATATTTGATCAAATTCCACCACTCATCTGTCAGTTTGTCATACTGTGGTAGCTTGTGAGTTGCTGTGATTCTGGAAGCTATACCACCAGTATTTTACCAGCAGGGTCATCCATGGTGGACAGGTTTCAGATGAGCTTCCAGACAAAGACAGACTAGGAAGAAAGAGTGACAAACTACTTACGTATATTTAGTCAGTGAAAACCTTATGAATAGCAGAGAAACACCACCACCATAATAGATATTTATTCTGCAGTGAAAATAAATTACAACTGCATCTAATAACATTAATGAATGTTAGAAACATAATATTGGGGGGGGGGGAAATTAAAGAAGCATATTTTGTAAAAGGATGTCTTTATATATAAATATGAATAAAATAATGTAAATGAATAATCATTGTATTGTTCTTTTATATGCTACATATGTTTTATAAATACTTTGTTTCTATTTAGAAGTTAATTTCAAATCATTTTAAATACATTAAGAGATTTATCACAGCAGTGAGTATAATATTAAAATAATTTTAAATGTTCTACAAAAGTAACTGGCTAAAATTATCATAGTGCAATAGCTATGTCAAACAGTGTTGCACAAGTATATTTGCTAAAATGGAAAGTTATTCATAATACACTGTTAAGTGATAAAACAAAGTTATAAAAAGAATATGTACAGTAGGAATTCCATTTGTAAACATAAATGTAAATATAGAAATATATAGAACAAAAAATTAAGAGGTTATTTCTGAATAGCCATTTTGAATATGATTTTATTTTCTTCATGACTACCTAGATTTTCTAACATTTTCCTCTTTTCCTCTAATATGTGTATGGTAGTATTTTCTCACCATGTGCTCAATTTATTTGTCTGTTTATTTATTCATTCATCATTCAGTATGCATTTACCAAGCATCTTGTGCTTATGAGGCCTTCTCCTTGGTGCTAACAACAACAACAACAGCAAGGATAAGCAAAGCATGAATCCTGCTCTGCTGGAGCTCAGACAATCTCTAAAAAATAATATAATATCATATATGCTATTTATTATGACACTAGATGACACGCTCATAAATCCAAGAATGTTAATTTCCTTTTCACTTCCTTCAGTCCACCAAAGAAACTCCTGTAATTCCCATTCCAATTTCTATGCCCTTTTTTCTTCTAGTAGGTTCTTTGTAGGTCCACCAGCCTACTAAGTGGCAGATAGGTACATGTGTTTAAAGAATCAAGAGAAGGCTACAGGGAAGAAAAGTTAGGGTGGCAGGGCATGAAGAACTACTGATCTTTCCTCTTTATTTGTAAATTATTTGTAAATTATGGGGAGAGATGACTGGGACATCTAAGGGTAAGGGAAATGAAAGGAGGAGAAACAAAAAAAGACAGGGGATATTAACAAATAGTATTCTAAATGATGTGTTCATATCCCATAGCTGTTTCAGAATAAAACAAGTAAATAATTTGTGTTCTTTTTTTTTAAACCTTGGAGTTGTGTTTCCTCAGCCACATTTTTAGTCCAACACCAGATGAACCATATGGGTTTTAGATTAAATAATTATACAAGAATAGTAGTCATGGGCACATGGAGCATGTAGTTATCAGAAACCTCATTACCAGGCACTAGAGGAACATTTTGGATAACACAAATAAGAGTATCAGAATATAAAGAACTCATTACTGTAGTTAAATACTTAATAATGCTGGGTATTCCAAAATAATTAAATGTGTACTTTGATTTACATTTTATCCTCCACTTTTTAAAATTAAAAAAAAAAAAAAAAAAAGCATAGTAGCTCTATAGGATATGCACTGAACTGCAAATCACAAGATCAGAGGTTCAAAAGTACTGGTTGCTCCTCAGGAAAAAGGTGGGTTTTCTGCTTCTGCAAAGATTTACAGCCTCAGAAACCCTCACAGGACATCACAATGAGAAAATAAAAAGACTCACTATATGTTAGACAAGATCAACAATCAGTCTCATCCTAGGCTTTGCTCTTCCCTTGTACCTGCCACTTGTCCCAGTTGAAGGCAGACCAGACCTTGACAGTTAGGACATTACAGAGCAGTGTCTTACTACCTGTGGACCTTTTTTTGAAATTTGTTTTATATAGAAATAAGGGATCCCCAATGCCTGGTGTGGCTTTGTGGGTTAATGCACCAGACTGCAAAGCTGTTTGAACTTCAAGGTCAGTAGTTCAAGCTCACCAGCTGCTCCTCAGAAACCCTATACAGGGTTGCTATGGGTCAGAATCATATGGACCACACTTAAAAACAACAGCAATGGTTGGCAATGATCTATTAGCTTTAGCATAGAAATTCTTTCTATTGTTTTGTTTAAATGCAAAACGGTTTACTTTCCAAGGAAGTTTGTGACCTGAGGATTCCTTATAGGGATGGGTGAAAAGCCCCAGCTCTGTGAATCCAGACAGCTCTCCCTGCTAACCTAGGCAGCAGACAGTTGGAGAAGGCAATGAAAAAGTCCATGGATCAGAATGGATTCTCCTCAGCGGTGAAACCCTGCTGCCCTCTCTTTCTCATCTGAGCATCTGTATCAGTCCACTCTGGTGTGAGGCTCAGGGTGCCTCATTTTTAGTGTGAGATGAAGCTGATGAGGAAAGGAACATTTGCTTTGTTTCTCAGTGGGCTTTTTTAGAGTTTCTGTGTCCAGCTCAAAGAAGGATGGAAGTAATTGTGTACATGACGAGACTGCATTAGTTTCATATTGCTGCTGAGACACATTGCCACAAACTGAGTGGCTTGAAACACCAGAAATCTATTATCGGACACTTCTGGAAGGCAGAAATCTGAAGTAAGTTTCACTAGACTACAATCACGGGCTGTTTTCTTCTGGAGGCTCTAGGAAAGAATCAGTTTTCTTGCCATTTCCAGCATCTAGAGGCCACCTTCATGGATTGCTACCTGTAAAGTCAGCAGTTCAAATCTGCTTGTTGCTCTGTGGGAGAAAGATGAGGCTTTCTACTCCCATAAAGACTTACAGCCTCAGAACCCCGGATCTCTGTGACTCAGAACTGACTCAGTGGCACTCAACCATGACCAACGCTAGAGACCAGTGCTTGGCTTGTGGCCCCTCATACCTCCAACTTCTGCTTCCATCATCACATCTCCTTGTCTGACTGACTTCCTACTGCCCTCTAGGAAAGAACTTTGTTATTATTACACTGGGCACCCCCAGATAATCCAGGATATACTCCCCATTGTAAAATCCTTTATTTAATCGCATCTACAAAGTCCCTGTTGCCATGAAAGGTGACATTCACAAGTTCTGAGGATTAGGATGTGGACATCTTTGGGAATCGTTATTTTACCTACCATAGAGCTGAATCATAAATTGCTGTTGTTAGGTGCCATCAAGTCAGTAGCGATTCATAGTGACCCTCTGCACAACATGACGAACCATTACCCAGTCCTGCGCCAACCTCACAATTGTTACTACATTTGAGTCTATTGCTGTTGTTGCTACTGTGACAATCCATCTTGTTTGAGGTCTTCCTCTCTTTCTCTGACCCTCCATTTTACCAAATGTGATATCCTTCTCTAAGGACTGGTCCGTCCTGACAATATGGCTGAAGTATGAGAGATGAAATCTGGCCATCCTGGTTTCCAGGAAACATTCTATACCAATTCCAACACAGATTGATTTGTTCTTTTGACGGTCCACAGTACTTTTAAGATTCTCCAACACCATAGTTGAAATGCATCAGTTCTTCTAGGTTCTTCTTTATTCACTGTCCATCTTTCACATGCATGTGAGGTTATTGAAAATACCACGCCTTGGGTCAGGCACACCATAGTTCTCAAACTTACAGCTGTGCTCTTGCACATTTAAAGAGGTCTTGTGGAGCAGATTTGCCTAATATAATATATTGTTTGAATTCTTGACTATTGCTTCCATGAGTATTTATGGTTAATCTGAGTAAATTGAAGTTTTAGACAACTTCAAGTTTTTCTTTATTTATATGGATGTTGTTTTTGATCCAGTGGTGAGGATTTTGTTTTAAATATCCTGGAATACTCATTCTCAGCAATATTGTCCATATCTTGTCATGATCCGCATAATTCAAAGCCTTTGATAGTCAGTAAAGCACAGGCAAACATCTTTCTGGTACTCTCTGCTTTCAGCCAAGTTCCATCTGCTATCAGCAATGATATCCCTTGTTCCACGTCCTCCTCTGAATCTGGCTTGAACATCTGGAAATTCTCTGTCATAAAAAATTATTTTTAGCATACTTTTGCTTGCATGAGATATTAATGATATTGTCTGATGATTTCCATATTCCATTGGGTCACCTCTCTTTGGAATGGGCACAAATATGGATCTCTTCTAGTCAGTTGGCCAGGTAGCTGTCGTCCAAATTTCTTGGCATAGATAAGTGAATGCCTCCAGTGCCACATCAGTTTGTTGAAAGATTTCAATTTGTATTCCAACAGTTCCCAGAGCCTTGTTCTTTTCCAATGCCTTCAATACACCTTGGACTTCTTCCTCCAGTACCATTGGCTCTTGATCCTATGCTATCTCTTGAAATGATTGAACATTGACCATTTCTTTTTGGTACAGTCGCTCTGCATTCCTTCCGTCTTCGTCTGATACTTTCTGCACCGTTCAATATTTTGCTCATGGAATCTTTCAGTATTGCATGTTGAGGCTTGAATTTTTTCTTCAGTTCCTTCACCTTGAGGAATGCTGAGTGTGTTCTTCTCTTGTGATTTTCTAACTCCAGGTCTTGGTACATTTCGTTATTATATTTGACTTTGTCTTCTTGAGCTGACTTTTGAAATTTTTCTATTTAGTTCTTTTACCTCCTCTTTTCTTCACTTTCTTTAGCTTCTCTATGTTTAAGAGTAAGTCTCTTCTGACATCCATTTTGATCTTTTCCTTCTTTCTTGTCTTCTTACTGACCTTTTGCTTTCTTCCTGTATGGTGTTCTTGATGTCATCCCACAACTCTTCTGGTCTTTGGTCATTAGTGTCTAATGCATCAAATCTGTTCTTCAGATGATCTCTAAATTCATGTGGAATATGTACAAGGTCATATTTTGGCTCTTGTGGACTTGTTTTAATTTTCTTCAACTTAAGCCTGAACTTGCATATGAGCAATTGATGTCTGCCCCAGCTTGTAATCCACTATGTTCCACAGTCTGCCCTAGTTTGTAATCTACTACGTTGTCAAGGCTTCATAGAGATTAGTATCTAAAAAACTATCTGGGACAGTTCTATTCTGTCCCATGGGGTTGTTGTTGTTGTTGTTGTTGTTAAGTGCCTTCAAGTTGGTTCTGACCCATAGCAACCCTGTATAGGGTTTCCAAGGAGTGGTTGGTGAGCTTGAATTGCTGACCTTGCAGTTCAAACCAACTTTGCAGTCCAATACATTAACCCACAGTGTCACACCAATTACTGATAGTTAAAATTCACTCAGTGAAACCAAACAACAACATCCGTATTTACCTACTTTTCTTGTCTTAGTTATGTAATGCTGTTAAAACAGAAATAACACAAGTAGATGGCTTTAGCAACCAGAAATTTATTCTCTTACAGCTTAGGCATTCAGAAATGCAAATTCAGAGAGTCAGCTCTTGGGAACACTTTCTCCTGTCAGCTCTGGGAAAAGGGCCTGGTCTCCTTTTGGCATCTGTAGGCCCAGTATTCCTTGGAGATATTTATGCACCTTGATATCGATCTTCCCTTGGATCTAGGACCTTCACAGGGCAGGACCCCCAGGTCCAAAGGACAGTCTCACTCCTAGTTCTACCTTGATGGTGCTATGTCCCTCCTTCTTCCTTCTCTGCCCAAATCTCTCTCCTTTTTCATCTCTTGTTAGATAAGATGTACTGTATGCCACACCCTTGGGAATCTCCCATAAATCAGATCAGGATGGTGATAGGATTAAGGGTGGTGTGGTGGTGGTGATGGTGTGCCGTGGAGCCTGTTCCAACTCATAGTGACTGTGCACAGGATTTCCAAGGATGTAAATCTTTACAGAAGTAGGAAGCCTCATCTTTCCCCCATGGAACAACTGTAAATTTTGAATTGCTCACCTAAGGTTAGCATCCCGACTCATAATCACTACACTACCAGAGCTCCTGAAGGGTGGTATATCCCACTGTTAATCTTCTTATTGGTTTATCACATCAAATCACATCATGTGGGATAGCTACATCTCACCTGTCAAAGCACTGAGAATCCTGGCCCAATCATGTTGATGCAAAATTTTAACGATCACACTTTCCCTTCAATGTGGTTTTATATATAAACGTGTATCATGTGCCTTGTGATTACATGTGGTCCCTGAGAACTGTTATCTGTGTGGGGGCAGAAGTGGGAGTGTCAAGTCCGGCAAGGCATTTTTCACCTGTACTAACCTTGAGATCCATTGTAAACAGTGAGATATTTCTGCAGCTCCTGGCAGTGCCATAGAGAGCTGCAGAGCTCCCCGACTCTTGCTGCAGCTCAGAAGATGCTGATACGCTAGTTTTCCCTGAACCACTTTCTCTTGTTTAAATTAGTGATTCCTACCTTTAGTTTCGTGGCACCCCAAGGTAGGTCTTGTTGTCTCAAGGACTGACAGAGTGTCCTCAGAATGATTTGCTTCAAACACAAAACAAATATACAGAATGAAGCAGTTTGAGCAGAGTTGGGAGGAGGGGAGGAGTGTCACAGAATCCAAACAAGCATATTGTGTGTCACACTCCAAAAGGTTGAGCTTTTGTTGCCTTAGGAAAGAGAGGTGGTTGCAAGGAGCTAGCATCTGCTCCCAGTGCATCAGAGCCATGTTTTGGGGAATGCTGCACAAATGCTACCATACAGGATTCTTTAAGAAACCTTTCTTTTCCTTTTCTATAGGAAAAAAACCCAAAAACATGTTATTGTAAGCGAATAGCATTATACAAAAAGCGATTCCACAGAGATCTAAACCAGCAGTTCTGAAGATGTGAGTCTTCAGAGAAGCATGGCTCCGTTTTCTAAACAAATGTTTGTGCCAGAGTGGGTTGAGAACTGGAAATGTGCTGTCTTAGTTGAGCAGGGGGCAGAGGGACGAGGTTTCCAGTAGCCTAAATTGGTCATGCTTCAGTTTCCTCATCTGTAAAGTGGAGATTATGATAACTCCTATTTCATCAAGTTGTTGTTGTTGCATGCTGTCGAGTCAGTTCCCACTCATAGTGACTCTGTATAGGGTTTCCAAGGAGTGGCTGCATAAAGTTGTTAGGAGGATTAAATCAGCCAATGCTTACAAAAAGTTTAGTACAGAGTTTAACTGTGTGCCAAATACAAGAAATAAAAGTATTGGTTGCCTGTGAGCTACCAAAATTCCCTGAATGGTGCCAACAGTTAACCTAGGTTGGAGGTTCAAGTCCATCCAGAGATTTCTCAGAAGAAAAGCCTAACATTCATTGGAAAGTGTACAGAGTTCTATTCTAATACATATGTGTCAGACTCAACTCGACAACAGCTGGTATGATGTACCAGGAATGGTGCTAGGTAGGTCCTGGATGAAACCCAGGTTCTGCCCTAGTCGCTCATTATATAGTGGGAACATAGGGAAGAAGATAGATGAATACAACACCTCATGTTAAGTGAGTTCAGCAGAGAGTGGTGTGGGGGTTCTTACTTAAAACATGATCCTGTTTCTGTCATTTGCTGCTAATATTTTGGGCAAGTTGTTTATCTTTTCTGAACCTCAGTATTTGTTAGCATAGGTTAAGCTGCAATAATAAATAGGCTCCACAGTTTCAGTGGCTTTAATACAATAGAAGCTTACTTCTTGATCCAGTAACAATTCTAGACAGATGTTGAGATTGTGATTCAAGGACCCAGGCTGACAGTGACAATCAAGGTTTCCTTGGCATCAGCATCCCAATCAGCCTGGGGTTGGGAAGCATGGAGCATACCTGTGGGAGGATGAGCCAGACCAGGAGGGGGTCCTCATCACTGCCATGCATATTCTAATGGAGAGAACTTTATCACATGGCCACACTTGAAAGGCTTAGAGATGCCATCCAGATCTGTGTCCAGAGAAAAACAGGCTCAGTGTCCTTCTCTCTAGAATGGGAGTTGATGTTGCCTGTCATGCTGACTCACATGAGGTCATGTGCCATTGGCCATATGGGTGTGTAGTCACCTGAGCTGAAGTGAACTGTGTGGATAAGGACAGTCGTTGTCTGGAGCACAGTGCCCTTGGCTTGCAGGAAAGTGAGGTGGGGACTCAGCTGGCATCTCAACAACACCCTGCTTTGTCCCCTGGCAAAAAATAGTTCAACACATCTGGTGTGGACATCTTGTGTGCCTAGCCCTTCTCTAAGTACTGGAGACACAATCATTTCAAGACCCCAGACTAGGTTCCTGCCCTCAGGGAGAAGGAAATGTGGATTCGAATCAGAGGACATTTGTGACATATTCTTAGAGTTCAGGGGTATCTAATCCATCAAGGTGGTCAGGCAGGGACATGTAATCAGAGGCTAGAAGGACCAGAGGGAGGAAAAGTATTAGCTGTAAAGGAAATTCCAACAGCAAAGGTCCAGGGAAGAAGAGAGCATGGCTTGGGTTGTTGTCTTTGTTGATTGTTCTTGATTCCAACTCCTAACAACCCCAGTGACTGTCACCTTCTGAAAGCAGATTACCAGCCTGTGTTCCAAGGTTCCTCTGGGTGCATTTGAGTTCCCAACCTTTTGGTTAGTAGTGAAGAACTTAACTGTTTGTGTCATACTGTGATTTGATGTGTGACCAGACCTAGGGTGGAGAAGGGAACCATAGTCTCGAGAGGTTGGCAGATGGTACAGAGCTTTGCAGACTACAGGCAAGACTGATCAGGTAAGTCACTATCCTGTGGGAAACACCCCTTTATTGAAGGTGACGTCTCTGTATTTGCTGGAGTCGCAGAGCTCTGTATTTGGAATTATTGCTGAAATTGCTTGAGAATGAGTAGTAATTTATCAGCAACCATTGCTCCAGGACCACATTCCATCTATTCTGTGAGATTCATGCAGTGTTAGGGCAAACACCAAGCTTATGCTGTGGTGCATGGGCTAAACCTTATGTCTAGGGGTCATCTTTGTTCCCAGCATAGACTGTCTGATTGTTGTTGCTGTTGTGAAGTGCTGTCGAGTTGGTTCTGACCCATAACGACCCACCCTATAGAGGGTTTTCAAGGAGCAGCTGGTGAGCTTGAACCACCAACCTTGCAATTCAAATGGCTTTGCAGTCTGGCGCATTAACTCACAGAGCCACACCAGGACTCCATCTGATTAGGGGGAGCTAAGTTAATGAAACTTGCAGGTTGAGAGCCCAGTGTTCTCTGGGGCTGGAAAATGGAGGCCAAGTAAGACCAAAGCTGCAGTGCATTGTGGCTGACCTTTGGTCTTCAGGGTCACTGGACTCTCTTAGCTGGCCCCAGAGATGTAGATACATGGCCAGCTCATGAACCTTCCTGATTGTCCACTCATATTCCATTCATTCAGTGCATGTTTGTGTATATTTATTTTGTACCTCAGTACTTCCAAATGAGAAGTCTATAAGGGAATGTCTATAAAATGTGAACATTTTTTTCCCCCTCTGATTTCCCTCAGCTATTCAGTTTACAGCCCTTACAGGATCCGTTCTGGCCTGCATTTTTAGAGCTGATTCCTGGTTGCTTAACAGCATTATGTGTCTAGAATGTTTATAATAGTCAGTAATATATACTGTGTGTCTATGTTTGTGTGTGTGCATGGGGTGGGGGATGTATGTGAGTAAGAGAGAGAAGGAAAAGGGGAGTGAGGTTGAGATTGGGACTGAGACTAAAAGAGAAAGAATACTGGCCAGCCCTCTCTGATTTGAAGGTGGATTCTGGTGTTAACGAGTGATCCGAAGCTGTTTTTAGTGAGAGTGATATGGCTCTAGAGGCATCATGCTACATCACTCTGTCTGGAACGTTGACTAATTTTTAATTCTCTGGTTCTGTTAGCCAGGCATTAGACAGAGTGGCAAAATATACCCTCCAATTTTCAGAGAAGTGGAGGGTGTTCAAACACAGAATCAACATAAAGGCTATTTTTTCATCTTTCCCTGAAACCTGTCACTTTCCAGCAGCCTAGAAACAAAACAGGAGGCCTTAGGGAGCATGCGGAGATAGAACCAGCACATTAGCAGTCCTTTTGGAGAGGTTGAGCCTCCACGTAGTCCTCTGGACAGAGGGCTGCATGCAGAATTGCCCTCTAACCACAGCAAATGTGGTGTCCTAGGCTTCCCGGAGCGGCTTGCTCCCATCATCCTTCAGTTAGATGGGAAGGAATAGGACTGGGAAATTTCTTCCTCAAAAAAGCCTGGAAAGATATGAGGGAGCTTCAGAAAGTTTGTGGACAAAATAGAATTGAAATAGAATGGACTTGTTCCATGAAGTCTTTAAAGCGCCCTCAGATTTGCCTGTCTCAGGAGAACACACATCAGAAGGGGATAGCTTAAGATGAATAAAACGCTCCCCCACTCACTGTCAAATGAGAAAGCTATGGATCCAGACCTGGGGACCATTGCTGGACAGGATACTTTCAATGCCCTGAATGTTGTTGTTGTTGTCAGGTGCCATCGAGTCGGAACTGACTCAAAGCGACCCCATGCACAGCAGAGTGAAACAATGTCCGATCCTGGGCCAACCTCACTACTGCCGCCACACTTGATGCCATCAATGATGTCACCTGGCTGATCCATCTCATTGGAGGTCTTCCTCTTTTTCTCTGACCCTCCACCTTACCCAGCATGACATCCTTCTCCAGCGACTGTTCTCTCCGGACAATGTGTCCAAAGTATGAGAGATGAAGCCTAGCCATCTTGGCCTCCAAGGAGCACTCTGGTTGCACTTCTTCCAAAACAGATCCGTTGGTTCTTTTGACAGTCCATGGCACTTTCGGTGAATGTAGTTTGCTCTAATTCATTTTAGGAATCCTGGTATAGCACTGTAGGATGAGCACTCAACTGCAAGTTCGATTTGAACCACAAGATCAGTAGTTCAAACTCACCAGCCACTCCTAGGAAACCCTATACAGGGCTGGAATTTATTTGAGGGCACTTAACAACAACAACGGAGTCCTGGTATAGCACTGTGGGTTAATGCGCCAGACAGCAATGCCATTTGAACTGCAAGGTCAGCAGTTCAAGTTCACTAGCTGCTCCTCAGAAACCCTATACAAGGTTGCTATGGGTAGAAACTGACTCAATGGCTCTTAACAACAACAACAATTCTTCCCAGAGCAACTCTTCATTCACATCATGAAATAAGGAGCTGCCTTGGAGCGACAGCTCTGCATTTCCTTATGAGGAGGGAGTCCAGCACAGTCTCCAGCCAGAGGTGAGCCCAGGTTGTGTGGAGAAAAGGAATCCAGCTCTCAGGAACAGCCTCTCCTGGAAACCCACGCTTGGCCAGCTCAGTCTGGGATTAGAATGTGTGTTACAAGCTAATTCACAGTGAGATCTAAATGGCTGCCAAGGATCATTTTCATATTGAACCGATATGTGATTAATGGAAGCTCTTCAAACACCAAGCAGATATTTTGGGCCTGTTTTGCCAGGACAGTAGAAAGTCTGGGGCACTGGTCTGTTAGGAGGATATCCCACAGTAGGGTTAAAAAAGTGAAGTTTGTAGGCATGTTTAATCTAGTAATACATGAATCTAGTCAAAGATTCCTTATCTAGAGCACAAATAAGAAAATTTCATCAAGTAAGTGTCTCCAAAGCCTTAAAGGGGACTGAGTAATAGTTGTTGTTAGTGCCGATGAGTCAGTTCTGACTCATAACAACCTTGTATAAGGTTTCTAAGGAGTGACTAGTGAGTTTGAACCACTGACCATGTGTTTCAGACCGACCTTGCAGTCCAGTGCTTTATCCCACAGCACCACACCAAACTCTTAAAGAGGACTGAGTACAACGAGGGCAAATTCCATACTAAAATCAAATGTTCACCATCAGGTCTGAGTTAGTGCTAAAGTGTCCTTCAGTGCTTCCAAGTCAGTGCCAACTCATGACGACCCCCTGTGTCAGTGGCGAACTTTTCTGATGTACATCACCAGCCTTCTGCAGTGCCTCTGTGTATACTCTAACCTCCAACTTTTTTGTTAGTAGCCAGCCGCCCAGGGACTCTGCAGTGCAAGTTGAATGGGGAAATCTGTGTGCAGATGCTGCATTTGGCAAGAAAGAAGATTTGTGTAGGGTTGGTTGCGTACAACCTTGCTAACTTCACCTCTGTGATTTGAATCACTGTATGATCACATAACCTGCCTTGGCAAGCATTTCTGGCGGGTCCTCCTATGTGCCAGGCACAGTAGCAAGTGCTGTTGCAACGTGGTTTGAAGCAAGCACTCATTTTATGGTGTCTCTCTGGGCCAGCAGGCTCATCCGTGTGAGGCAGCTCTTGACCTTTATTCCTGAGTTACAGCCATCTATAATGAGGCGCCAAACGGTGTGTGCTCCTTATAAACTCCTTGGTGCTGACACTGCTCTGACCTTCTCCTTTGCACAGCCAGAGGCTATGACTCTGGATTTTCACCCTTCAGCCATTACAAAGCCTTTCCCTTTATCTTGTCAGACTTCGGACAACCTAGAGTGATGATGATAATTTCCCTTCTTAAACCCTCCAAAGGCCTCTTATTATGCTTAGGAGAAAATCCAGTTTCCTTTCTGAAGCCTACAAGCCCCTTTAGGATCTCAGCCCTGTCTGGTTCTCTCCTCTCAGCGATCCCTCTCTCCCTCCAGCTACAATACTCCAGGCATGCCAACTCACCATCTTTCTGCCCCTCAAACAGAACACACTTACAGCATCCCAGGCCTTTGTACTCACTCTTCCCTCTGTCTAGGAAGTCTTTCCTCAGATCTTTCCAAACCAAGAGTGGCCACTACCTTCTTACCCTCTGGAGTCCCTTAGATGTCAATGTCCCAGAAAGGCCATCTTCCACAATCCCATCTCAAGGACCTCCTCTTACCGCCTCTACTGTCTCTTTGTTTGATATTTAGTTCCTTCATAGCAATTATTATGATGCCAGTTTGTTTATTTATTGCTTACTGACTGTAATGAAAGCTCCAAGAGAACCACCTGGTCAGGCTTGGTTACTGCTATGTCTAGGTTGTCTGGAATACAAATGAATGAATGAATGAATGAATGAATGAATGAATGAATGAATGAATGAATGAATGACTATAATAGTAACCCATTGCTCTCAAGTCAATTCTGACTCAGTGACCTGATAGGACCCTGTCTCAGGCTGGAGACTGCTCCATAGGACTTCCAAGGATGTAATCTTTATGGAAGCAGATTGCCACATCTTTCTTCTGTGGAGCAACTGGTGAATTTGAACTTTCAACCTTTCGGTTAGCAGCCAAGTGCTTGCCCACTGCATCACCAGGGCTTCATGTTAGTTGTTGTTGTTATAAAGTGCAGGCGAGTCAGTCCTGACTCATAACGACCCTCGGTAGGGTTTCTGAAGAATGACTGGATATGAACCACCAACCTTTTGGCTAGCAGTCCAGTGCTTATCCTACAGCACCACATCAGGGCTCCTTCATGTTAGTAAAAGTTACTATGTGTTGAGCACCTATCACATGCCAGGCTTCATACGCTAACATATTTAATCACACATTAAGAACAAGTGATTGGTGGATTTCCCTCAATTTTGTGGGTGTTGTTGTGACGTGCTGTCAAATTGGTTCAGACTCATAGCGACCCTGAATAGGGTTACTGAGGACTGATTTGTGAGTTTAAACCAATAACCTTCTAGTTAACAGTCCTGTGTTTATCTTACAGTGCCACACCAGGACTCCATTTACATATGGGAAAACCAAGATTCAGTTTGGTTAAGTTCATTGTCCAAGTCACTTTTATAATAAAATGCAATAACCAGGATTCAGTCCCAGGTGAGTGTTCTAGAAGCTCATGCCCTTTCTCTAAGGAACAAGTAAGTAGACAACTTAGTAGATTGTCCACTATCCAGCCCCTAGAAGCCTTAGCTCATCTGCCCCCTGCTGGCCTTTCCCTCCCATCCTCTTCCCACTTTGCCCCAGACATGGATGCATGCCCTTTAATATCCCTCCTTTTACCTTCCACAGAAACATTCTTTCCACCTCCTTTGCAATGCCCAGCCAGTTACAATATGGAAATAATCATTTCCAATAAATGCTTCAAGGGTTACAAAACATTGAAATGTGTGATCCCTGCCCTCAAGTTTCAAATCATGGTGTCATGAAACTGTGTGCTTTATCAATGATAATTGGAGCCTTTAGAATGAATTCTGGGTGCCCCTGTGGAAGTCTCTCAGCTCTGAAGGGCCATCGGAGCAGGCACATGCTAAAAATGTACCAATTGACTAATCAATTAGCTTAATTTAAAAAGTGGCAGCCACTGAAATATTAAGTATGAAAGATGCTACTGAAATTGTTTAGGCTGCAAGTCACATCTGAGAGATGTCTGTGTCAGCATTATGTCATGCTTGGGTCTCCAAAATTTAGGCAGGATTTGAAAAAACCTGGAGAGGATCCAGAAATGAACAACAAGGGTGAATTAAGGGACCAAAAATGATGCTATGAGAGAACGTGATAAGAGCTGTGTTTGTGTCAAAGAGGTAATTTGCTGTCTTCTAGGATGGTTAAAGAAAGAATGCTGACCAGCTGTTTAACATTTCCTAGGGAAATTTAATAGGCATCATAGTCTTAGGTCCAGCTTTACAAAAAAACGTAAGGCATGGAGAAGGCAAAGAAGCAATCATTTTGATTTTTAGTGTGATTAAACACCAAATTAGGCTAACAAGGGAATTACACTAGAGGTAGCCCTGTACCTGACAATTGTCCTGAATGGTCAATGTATGAATTAACTCTCTTGCTTGGTAGAATTCTTGTGTCTTGTGGATCATTTCTCCTGCAGCTACATGTCCCTGTAGAGAGTCATGGGGTCCTGGGAAACTGTATTATAAGTCCCTGACTGATACAAACAGTTAAAGTGCTCAGCTGCTGACCAAAAAGTTGTAAACTTAAGTTCATCCCAAGAAAGACTAGGCTATATGCTTTAGGAAAATCAGGCATTGAAGGCATAATGAAGCATAGTTGTACTTTGACATGCGAGTAGGGCTCTAGTCAAGGGCAAATGTTGTTGTTAAGTGCCCTTGAGTTGGTAGCAACTCTATATACGGTTTCCAAGGAACAGCTGGTGGGTAGGAACTGCTGACCTTGTGGTTCACAGTCCAGTGCTGATCCTACAGCACCACACCAGGAGCTTTTTTGTTTGTTTTATCCTGATTTATGTAGTGTCTGCTAAAGTTTCTGACCTTTCTCATTAAGGGAGCTTTATATCATCTAAGTGTTACTGTCTCAGTCAAATCATTCTATCCTTGGGACAACCCTGTGATTTATAAATCCATCTACTTAGAGGTAGGAGATTAAGTCACATGAACTGTGAGGCCCCTTTGTGACAAAAATTCCTACTGATATTCTTACTTTTAGCTTACTAATGGTCACAGTACTGCAATTCCCTACTCTGTCTCTCACTGAAAAGGAATTTAATAAAAATTCCCATAAGACATTAACAGTCAATGAAGAGTTAATAGAATCCCTTTCTGGGAGTTAATTTAGGAAATTTTTATGGATAATGGGCAAATAAATGTAAAAGAAATGACTGTTTATTGACAAAGGCGATCCTATTATCCCCATTTGTATCATTCATTCGGTGCTTTCACAAA
>NW_006408733.1:1447489-1480808 GCF_000296735.1 Chrysochloris asiatica
GCTGTCTCTGCGGCCACCCAAACTGGAAGCCAGGGGTTTTATTTATTTATTTTTGTTTTAAATGTTATTTAGTTGAAATTTAGGATGTGTTTCCCTTTGTAGCATCTGCAGTTGCTTATATGCATAGGAAGTCCTTTCCAAACCAAGATTAATACATATATTAACCTTTCTGGGTTTTTTTTTTTTTTTTTGTATGTGATATTATCATTGCAGTTTTTAATTTTGAAAAAAAAATTTTTTTCTCAATCTGTAATTTAAATATGCTGTGAGCCAAGGATTTAATATGATTATCTCTCATGTTATTAATTAATTGAATGCTATATCCATAAATTGAATGCTATATCCTTTCGACTTTGCTTTTAAATGACACCTTATCTTTTGCATGTGTTTCTCCTTAGGTTTGTCAGTCTGTTGCTTTGCTCTATCTCTTCCTATTGTCATCTCTCATGACTTTAGTTGCTTGAGGTTTATAATGCACCTTTAATGTTAGATAAGTCAGCACCCTTCTATTGCCTTTTCCAAATACTTTTGGAAATTTTTTTCTACATAAATTTGAATTATTTTGTTGTATTTTAAAAGGAAATATTGCTAGAGATTTATTGGCATTGTTTTACTGTTATGCATTAATAGAATGAAAATAAAATTTTATAATATTGGATTTTTTTTCCATTTACAGACATAGTGTCTCTCCACTTAGTCACATCTCTTTTATCTTTCTCAATGAAGTTTTATAATCTTCTTCCTGTGTCTTCTGCACATTTCATATTTTTGCTTGTGTTGTAAATTGGCATTTTTTCCATTATTACTGTTTTATTGTTAATTTGTATTATAAACAGACATAAGTTCTGTTATAGTAATAGTAATTTTGTGAATTATCAATTATTTTTTCAGAAAAGATTATCACATTCCCTTCTTCTTTCCAATATATTTTACTGTTAGTTTGTTTTCTTTTCTAATTGCAATGACAGTATAGAAAATGTTGTAATAGTACATAGCATGTTAATGTTCACAAGAGCAGGCAGCCTCATCTTTCTCCTGTGGTGTCACTGTTGGGTTTGAACTACTAAACTTGCAGTTAACATCCTGTGCTTATCCTACAGTGCCACAGAACTCCTTATATATTATGTGGACATCTTTGTCTTATCCCTCACAGTGAAAGGAATGTTACTAGTTAACCAGTACTCTTATTTTAAGGTTGTTATTTTTAGGTGCTATTGAGTTGGTACCAATTCATAGTGACCCTATGCACAACAGAACGAAACTATGCACACAGAATGAAAAACTCACAATCATTCTTATGTTTGAGCCCATTGCTGCTGCCACTGTGCCAGTACATCCAGTTGGGGGTCGTCTTCTTTTTTCTGACCTTCCACCTTACCAAACATGATAGCCTTTCCCAGAGACTGATCCCTCCTGACAATATATCCGAAGTATAAGAGACGAAGTCTGGCCATCCTGGCTTCCAGGGAGCATTCTAACTATACTAATTCCAACACAGATTGATTTGTTCTTTTGGCAGTCAATGGTACTTCTCATGTTCTCATCCAACACCATAACTGAAATCCATCAATTCTTCTAAAGTTTTCCTTATTCACTATCCAACTTGTGCTTGCATATGAGGGCTTGGGCCAGGCTTACCTGAGTCTTCAATTTGACATCTTTACTCTTGAATAAGGAGGTCTTGGGCAGCAGACTTACCTAATGCAATATGTCGTTTGATTTCTTGACTACAGTTTCCATGAGTTTTGATGATTGATTTGAGCAAAATTAAATCTTTGACAACTTCAATCTTTTCTCCATTTATATGATTGTTATTTATTGGCCCAGTGGTGAGAATTTTTTTCTTCTTTACATTGAGATAAAACCCATACCAAAGTCATGGTCTCTGATCTCTAAAAGTAAGTATTTTAAGTCCTCTTCACTTTCAACAAGGTAAGTTGCATCATGTGCATATCACCAGATTGGAGCCTTCCTTTAGTCCTAATGCCACGTTTCTTGGATTATGTGCTCAGCATAAAGATTGAATACGTATGATGAAAGAATACATCCCTAGTGCACACCTTTGCTAATTCTAAACCATTCAGTGTTCCTTTGTTTTTTTGTTTTTTTGTTTTGAACAACTACCTCTTGGTCTATGTACAAGTTCCTCATGATCACTATTAAGTGTTCTGGAATACTCATACTTTGCAATATTGTCCAGAGCTTGTCATGATCCACACAACCAAAAGCCTTTGCAGACATAGTCAATAAAGCACAGGTAAACATCTTTCTGGTTTTCTCTGCTTTCAGCCAAGAAGCATCTGAATATCAGCAATGATATTCCTTGTTCCATGTCATCATCTAAATCCAGCTTGAGGTACATAGCATTTATCACATACAGTAAGCCTTATATTCCTTCTTTATATTAGGAATGACTTCTGAATTGTCAAGTACCTTTTATACATCTATCAAGAGGAGGATTATGGTTTTTCACCTTTGAACTATCAATATATTGGCTGAATGGTTAAGAGTATAGGTTCTAGACCCAGACTCCTGGGCTCAAATTCTGCAATGCCAATTAGTAGATTGTTGTCTGGGCAAATTATTTCATCTCTTTGTTTCTTAGTTTCTTCTTTAAATAAGGATTGTAAGAGTTCCTTCCTGATAGGTTGTTTTTAAATGAGTTAGTACCTGCAAAACACACAGAAGAGTAGCTGGCACATATAAGTACTCAGTAAAATTTGACTATTATCTTTTATTGCTATTACTGTTGTCAAGTGCCTTTGAGTCAGTTCCAACTCATAATGACCCTATACAGGGTTTCGGAAGAACAGCTGTTTGGTTTGTGGTTTGAACTGCCAACTTTGTGTTTCACAGTCCAATGCTGATCCTACAGCACCACACTAGGAATCCAATGAAATTCATCCTTATGATTAGATGATTATTGAATTTCTAGAATATGTCCTCTTTGGTCATGGTGCTTTATTCTATTTTTTTTAAACTATGTCAGATTCATTTTGGCCATTTGGGGGATTTTTATCTTTGTACTGATTTTCATGAGATAGTTTTCAGTTTTTATGTGTTCTGTCTCTTATGTTTATATCAATAGTGCTTCACTTTGTAAAATGAGTTGGGAAGTTCCATTATTTTCTATATACTGAACTGTTCATTTTTTTTTTGTCATTATATCTGCTTTTATATTATTAGCTGGTTTTGCTTCTTTATTTTGAATTTTTCCAATGTTCAGTTGTTCATTTATTAGCAAATACTTATTGAACACATACTTTGTTTTAAGCATAGATTTGTCTCATCTTTTTTATGTTTTGCTTTTTATGATTTTGGTAATTAAAAAAAAAAAAACTGGAGGAGATACTTATTAAGACAATTTGAGTCTCTCAATAGGATTTAACCTACTTATTGTTGTGGCTCTGTGGGATAAAGCACTGGACCTTAAGGTCAGTTTAAACCCCATGATCAGCAGTGCAAACTCACCAGCCGCACCTTAGAAGCCCTATCCAGGGTCCCTGTGAGTCAGAACCAACTTGACAGCACTTAATAACAACAGCATATTTATTAAAATATGAGTTACAATTAGGATTCATTCTTTCATTTTAATTTTGATTTTTCTGAAATTTTCTCTATGAGCTGTGATTATTTTATTATGCTGTTTTTCTAACAGTTTTGTACTGCATATTCCCTGTTATTAAATCTCTTATAGTTTTCCTTTAAAACATTTTTGAAGCATTTTTAATCCGTCTTTTTCCATCCACTGAAACAATATATTTTTAATTCCGGGATTAATCCAAGAAACATAATGAATTTTAACTTCCTTTCTTCCTGCTTCTATTTTTCTCTCCTTACTCCTCTACCACTTGTTGGCTTCTATTATTTTGTGAGAATTTGAAGCCAAATCAATGGAAATTCATTTTATACTCTTATTTCAAGCAATTTTTCTTTATTTAGTTAGTTTTTTAGTTTATCAACCTATATAATAGCACTTTTAAAAAAAATTTTTATGGTGAATTATGTGATAGTTTACATGGGAAAACATTAGTTTTACATTCATCCTATCATATATCGTTTCATTGCTATGGTTACAATCCCCTCCATGCATCATCAACCCACCAAAGGATACACACTACAAGCCTGCCCCCGGTCTTCAACACACAGCCCCTCTCCCTTTCTTTGTCTAAAGTCCCCAACTGCCCCATCTCTCCAAGTCATCGTCTCTGCCTCCATCTCAGGCATCGCTGCTTCTCTGGGTAGGGTCCCACTCTCCGCTCTTCTCCCTTGATGATCCCAAGGACCTCCACTCCTAGGCTGAAAAGTTAATCACTCCCCTCCTTGCTATAATAGCACTTTTTAAGGTTAATCTCTTGTTCATTTGGTTCATGGTTTATTGAGAATCCTTTTATACTACAGTTTCAGGATGTGTACATTTTTTTTCTTCTTAGGTTAGTTGTATTAATATTAAATTTTCAAACAATGCGTTTGAATGAAACTTTGCATATCTAAGAATATAAAGCTTTTATGCAAGAAAGACAAGTTTCTTGTATGTGGTGGTGGTGATATGCCATTGAGTCAGTTCCAACACACAGCAACCCTGTATTGGTTACTGATCCTCATGTTTCTCCTGCAAAGCAACTGATAGATTTGGACTGCTGACTTTGTAGTTAGTAGCCCTATGCATAACCCATTACACTACTTTCCTGTCTATAGTTCCTTTAAAATTTTTTCATTTCTCTTACAACTCTATAGACATTCCTCCATCATCTTCCTATATTTTTATTTCATAATAAAAGTCTAAGGGAGGCTGATTTTATTTCCTTTTGAGAAAATCGGTTTGTTTTTCTTTTGTTGTTTTTATTCAATGCTAGAACCACTTGTACTTTATTATTTTTACTCATATATTTTGCTTGGATAAGTACAGGCATAGATTTATATTTTTTTCCACTCCAGAACATGGTGAACACTAGTAATCTGTGCTTAGCTTGTAAGGAAATTTTTCCTCAACTATGTCTTAATGATATGTTCTGGCCTTGTCTTCTGAAATTATCTGTATGCGTGGGATCTCTATTGCCTGCCCAGTTCCCTCTCTTCTCTGTACTCTGGGAAAGTTTCCGAAGTTTGCCATCCATATCACTGACTCAGTTTTGTAGTTTCAGTTGTCTTTTTTGGCTCCTTTATAGATATTGATTATGTTAATGTATTTTCTGGTTCTTGCAATCCCTCATTTTCTAAGCTACTCCCTTTAGATTTCCTTGTGTTACCCCTTTGTCCCTTCTACTGACCTGTTGATTTATCCCTTTTTATCTCTTCCTTTTCTGTCTATGGATTTCTGTATCTCTATCTCAATCCCTGACTTCTTGAGATGCAGAAGTCATGGTTTGTGAAAATCTATTGATACAGAACAGTTTTCTTAAATTTTCTTCTGAATCCTAAAACAGGCCATTTTCAGAGCTGACTGTTCATGACAGCATTCTGTCTTTTTGTGTATAGTTTCCATTCTAACACCCATTCCCACTGCTTTGTTCCAGACCTTGGGTTGTATTGGAATTTCTACCCATCACTGAAAGGGTGGAAATCCATTCCCACTCATTGTTTGCCAACAGACTGGGTATTTATATTACCCTGGTTCTTGCTGTCTGTCTGTTTGGGAGATGAAGAGCTCTCCTCTACATATCTATGACTGAATAGAAGTTCCATAGAATCCAGTCCCATCATAAGAATAATTCATCTCATGCAGTTCTGTTTGTCCATTGTATCTTCTACACCACTGGCTGATTGTCTGTCATACAGAGGGTGTCAATGACAACCTCAGTTCACAGCTTGTACTGCTGTATATAGAGGTGAATTCAGTGTATCACTGCTTGTTCTAATGGAAAGCATTGCTCTCTCTGACAAAAGGCCACATTTGACTTTTGTCTCATAGCAATTAATAAATGATGCATAATTATGGAAAACATAAGACTACTTATTAGATATATAAACCAAGGAGTATTGTGCTTTTAGTTTATGGTTAAGCATCCTCAGAGTAGGATGTTTATTAGCAAAGGTATTATTCTCTGGAGAGAATCTAGAGCTGGTAGGAATTCTTTACCCATGTGATAGTTAAGGTTTGGCATCAACTTGACTGGACCAGCATTCTCAGTGGTTTGGCAGTTGAGATGTAGTTATCCCCATAATGAGATTGAACATAATGTAATCAACTCTATGATGGGGTCTGCTATGAATAACCCATCAGTTAAAAGGCTGTATCTTCAGGGGTGTGGCCTGCTTCCAATATATTAGACACTCAAGCATATTTGTTTCTACTCTGCTGTTTGGATCTTGTATCTGACACATCATACAGTTTTTTTGGTCTTGAGCCTGTAGCCTGCTCTACTGCCTGCCTGCCAGACCTGCTTGCTGGATGGATCTGCCTACCTTCCTGAATGACATGTATTGTAAAAGTCTACTGTATAATTACATTCTTTTGAAGAAGAACCTACATTATTCTATATCAGATATATTAAAAATAATTTGAAAAGAGTTATTGGACATTTGTTGTTCAGTGCCATTAAATCAGTTCTGACTCATAGCTTCCCTGTATATGGTTTCCAAGGAGTAGCTAATGAGTTTGAACTGCCGACTTTGCAATTCAAACTGACTGTGTGGTCCAGTGCTTATCCTATAGTGAAACACCACAGGGCAGTACCTGATTTTGAATTCCAAATCTCCATTCTATTTGAAATCCAAGTCCTCTCAGTACAGTCTTTTTTGTAGTATTGTTGGCTGCAATTAAACTGCCCCAACTCATGAGACTCCATGTACAATGAAACGAAATGCTGACCAGTATTATACCATATTGTGGATCAGACTAATGTGAACCATGGGATTTCGTTGACTAATTTTCAGAAGTAGGCCTTTAGACCGTTCTTCTTAGTCCTTCTTAGTCTGGAAGCTCTGCTGAAAGTAAGACTGTAGATCTTCCACATTCTGTGGTTGTTCATTACCAGCACCATTTGCCAATCAGCAGTACTTACTGCATGAATAGAATGTAACCCTGTGAGATGTGGGAGATGTTTATGGGCCAGTCTTGAGTTTGAACTATACATTTGACTCTGTATGGCAGAGAGAAAGAGAGGTATAGGGCCCAGGTAAAATGTATAGCATGATCTTTGCTGCTCCAGGGGAAATGGCAAGGTTGTGATAGAACAGAACCAGCACCCTGGGCTTTGGACTTTGGAGGAAGACACCTACTCATCATGGGCTCTCATGGTGTCTTTGGTTACAAGATCAGAGCCTTTCTCAGTTAAGCTTAAAGGATGAGGTTACTGTGGGGAATATATGAGGAGTGCTGGTATGGCACTGAAGGATAAGCACTGGATGACAAGACCTGTTTGAACTGCAAATCAGTGGTTTAAACCTACCAGCCACTCCTTGGAAACTCTATACTAGATAATTATGAGTCTGAACTGACTCAATGGTATTTAACAACAGCAACATATGAGGGAGAAGGAGGGAAGCAAGGATTTGGCAGATTGCTGAAAACTACAAAGCTGGTAGAGCCACAGAAAATAAAAACTATCTGAAGCTCCTGGGTCCTTTGCAGTAGTACCTCCTCCTTCTTCACTCTACCTTCTACCTGGGTGTCACTCAGTTCCACCTTTTCCTCCCCATCCCATTCACTGACTGTTGGCTTTGTCTCCTCTGCCCTCTCTGCCTCACAGCTTCTGCATGCACATGGCTTCTGTTCCTCATTACTGAAGTTTGTGCTGACCCCTTCTGGTTCCTAGGCCACCTCACAACCTACCAGTCAAGCTTCTTCTAAGTCTCAGTTCTGCTGAAAACAGATCCCCTCACCCCCTAGTCTAACTTCCTAAAGTAGAGAATTCAATTCAGCTTACCTCTTGGAATGTCATGGAAAAGTCTTTGGGTTTTCTGTCTGTGGGTCAGATGTGCTCCCTGATCCAATTAGCTGTGATTACAGATGTCACATTGCACCAATGTGGCTGCCTGGAACCACCTTTTGCTGATTTAATGGTGGTGATAGTTTTCCGTAGGAGGGGTTGTGGGTACGGTAAGTACATTGATTGCCAGGAGTTGTATTATCATGTGAGCCACTTGGGGTGAAGGGGCAGAGTTTTGCTAGAGGCCAAATAACTATAGGCCCTTGTCCTTAAGGATCTTAAGATCTACTTGGAAAGGAAAATGTTATTTGTGACTTCAACATAAAATGATTCTGACCATGTCCCTTGCCTAAGCCCATGGCAAACCACTCATGCTGCAAGGAGGTGTCAGCCTAGACCATGGGCACCTGGAGGAGCTTGACCCATAGCTGACTTTGCTTTTTTTGAAGTGGCCTTGAAGGCATGCTCTATGGCCTTGGTGGGACTTATTGGGGACACATCTCAGGCCAAATAATTGAGTCCGCAAAAGCTCATTGAGCTAGAACTGAGGGATGACCAAAGAACAGAAGCATCAGCACTACAGTAGCCGTGTAAGAATGGCTTCTAAGAAGGGTGCTGCTCCTTTGCTGTTGTTGTTAGGTGCCATTGAGTCGGTACCGACACATAGTGACCTTATACACCACAGAACAAAACACTGCCCGATCCTGGTCCAACCTCACTACTGTTGCCACACTTGAGTCCATCGATGCTGCCACTTGGTTAGCTGCTTCCAAATTGGCCTCTGACTCATGGTGGCCTCTTGAGCAGCAGAATGAAACAGTGATTTGTCCTATGCCATGCCACCGACATGACCAGTTGTAGATCAGACCATTGTGATATGTAAGAATTCCATTGTCTGATTTTCATAAGTAGATTGCCAGGTCTTTCTTCCTAGTTCATATTAGTCAAGATGTTGTTGTTGTTATGTACCATGGTCAGTTCTGACTCATAGTGACCCTGCACAGGGTTTCCGAGGCTGTAAATCTTTATGGGAGCAGAAAGCTTCATCTTTCTTCCGCGGACCAGCTGATAGTTTTGAACTGCCAACCTTGAGGTTAGCAGCCTGATTCACAACCACTCTGCTACCAGAGTTCCTTATGCTCTCCTGAAACTTACTCAGTACCATAGCAACACACAAGCTTCCACTGCATGAGGTGCATTGGTCAGAAATTGAACCCACGTCTCCTGAATAAAAGACAAGAATTCTACCACTGAACTACCCATGTCTCCCATGCCACCCACTTGGCTGTACAGAAGCGTCATTTGACAGCTGAAGCTCACACACCCGTTTCACAGATGGATTCTGAGGCCAGAGGCGTGACCAGCAGAAGCCTCAGAGAGGGGCACAGGCTCGCTCCTTTCTGACCCCGCTCTCAGTCCATCCTGCAGACTCTCTGAAGGATGCAGGAGTGGCCGAGCTTCCTGCCTTCCAGAAAGGACTCTCTGGGGTTCCATGAAGACAAAAACTCCAAACAAAACACATTGCCACTGGATCGATGTCAATTCTTAGCAGCTCTATTGGACAGAGTAGAACTGCCTATAGCATTTCCAAGGCTGTAAATCTTTACAGAAGTAGACTGCCATATCTTTCTCCCATGGAACAGCTGGTGGGTTTGAACTGCTGACCTTAAGGTTAGCATCTGAGTGCTTAACCACTGTACCTTCAGTACTCTCAGTGCCCTTAATAATATATACACTAAATTTTGTTCCCGTTTGCCTTTACAATGTTTTGTCTTCTCCCCGTTCTCTTGGAGTAGTAGATACAATCTGGATAGGGAGCTGAGTCTATGATTTTTCCTTCTGCTGGGCAATTGATCTTCCTAAAGCCTGTGTGGCCCAGTCTCAAGGAGGGCTGGGGACATTGCTCCAATAATATAGCCTAGAGTCATAAATGAACCACAGCAAGCTGACAGGAAGCTACCTCCTGATAATGTGTGCTTGAAGCTCAGCTGGGGAATATTCAAGCACAGTCCTTGAAAGGCATTATTTTAGCTAGAAATAGGTGGGGTCTCTTTTGACTTGCCTCTTGGTCTTTTGGAATCTGTGGCTTTTGTGACTCTTTGATGCCAACAAGTTGTTTTGTATCGAAGCATTGCATGAATGAATGCTGCTACAGGTTGGACTCTGTGGGTTAAGAGTACAGCATTGGGAATCAAGCAAACCAGATTTCATAGCTTGACCATTGCCTTAGTTCCTTGGTGTTACTGTAGTAGACTGCAAGTGGTTGCCATAAGAACAGGCATTTATTTTCCAACAGGTCAGGAAGCTAGAAGTATGCAAACTCAGCATGTGGTTCTAGGTGGAGGTTCTTGCTTTGTCTCTTTTAGCCTTTAGTAGTTGGCAATCCTTGGAGTTCCAGGACTGGTAGGTTCCGCTGCCTCTGCTGTCATCAGATAATCTCTCATTCCTTCATAAGTGTGCCTGTCTCTCTGTGTATGCTGTTCTTCATAGCATTTAGAAGTGATTAGTTTATGGAACAAAGGCACAGCAAGGGGACAACCTCTTTGGAGTCCTGGTGGTGCTGTGGGTTAATGCACTAGACTTCAAAGTTGGTTGGAACCACAAGGTCGGCAGTTCAGGCTCACCAGCTGCTCCTTGGAAACCCTATACAGGGTTGCTATGAGTCAGAACCGACTGGACCTTTCTTGACTGCATTTAGCAACAACAATAACATGGCACTGATGCGGCTTCATGAACACATGAAAATGCTATTCCCAAGTGGGATTACATCAACAGGTATAGGATTAGGGATTTCAGCACTTCCAAAGACACAATTCAATCCAAAGCAACCATGCCAGACACTTGTACCAAGAACTTTGTAATCAGTGATGGTGGTTGATGGTTATGTGCCGTGGAGTCGGTTCCAACTCATAGCGACCCTGTACAGGGTTTCGAGGCTGTAAATCTTTATGGGAACAGAAAGCCTTGTCTTTCTCCCGCAGAACAGCTGGTAGTTTCGAATTGCTGACCTTGACGCTCACAGTCCAATTCATAACCACTACACTATAGATCTGTGCATACCTTCTGAGGTCTTTCCCCAGATTCAGAGCAGACACTGAGCCAGTTTGCCCTGCCGGGAGAAGAGAAGAAATGGGGCCAGCATGCTGACTGCCCATCTTCACAGCTGTCTCTGTGTTTTTCCTTTTATGCTGGTTACTTACGTTGTAGTCGTAGGCCCCTTGTCCATAATGAAGCTCTTAGAGTGGTTATCAACCCAGATGCCATTGTAGTCCTTCATTGGAGGACTCTGTTGTTATAGTAAATGAATCATTTCCATGAGAAAATGAGTGAAAGCTCCAACAGCCATGTTCTTAGGCTAAGAGAGAACAATAACCCTGTTTAAATATCGAGATCTAGCACTCAACGGTCCCAGCTTCTTAAAAGGTTTTCTTGGGATAAATTGGTGGTTAATGAGTGATTCACTTTTCTTGGAGGGTATTCAGGGTGCAGGCTATATTGAGCCAGAAAGAAGCAGACACTGGGATGCAGAGCTCCACTGTGATGATGACTTTGAGAAGAGAATATTAGGAATATTAGGAGAAGTGGAAATCTCATGGGATGAGTAACACACAACATGGAAATGAGGGGATTGAGAAGCTTCACCAGGTATTTCCTGTTTGGTGAAAAAGAGAAATGGGTCCAGAGTCCAGGGTAGTTGAGGTGTGTGTATGGAGGTCAGGGGGACAGCGCTCCTGCCATGGGCATCACCAAAGGAGGAAGGCTTGCCCAACACTGCAGGGGCAGCTCGTCTCTGTTCTGTAGAAGGCTGACACACAACCCATGGAAGGGTAGCAAAGAAATATCTGCATTTCAGAAATCATTGCTGGATTGTCACAATGGGTTCAAACATAGGAACAATTGTAAAGATGGTGCAGAGCTGAGCAGTGTTTCTTTCTATTGTACATGGGGTTGCTATGAGTCAGAACGAACTCGACAGCACCTAACAACAAGAGCAACTGTTGTTTTCCAAAGAAAGCTGTCAACTATTGATATGTGAAGGCTGTTCTTGAGCTAGTTCCAAAACAGCCTTCTAGTGACCCTGGAGAAATGACCCAATAAGCCCAAATGTTATTCACGCTGACTGAAAAGCTATAGTGAGCTTGACCAGTATACTGCCTGCTACAAATTCACTTTTTTATTTTAAAAACTGTAATTTTCTTATCACCTGCTTCTTTAAGGTCAGTCTGATTTACTTCAGATGAAATTTGCAAAAATATTTGCTACTTATTTAATCAGTCTGTCAATCACTTATCCAATTATATTTATCAACAAATATTTATTGAATGACCCCCAACTGTACCAAGCACTGTTCTGGACCCTTGAACAAAGGTGGGTCTAAACTAACTTTGCTCTTGACATGATTCTCACCATTGTCTGTGCCCTTCTCTGACCCTCTAATCCATGGAATCTGCTCTTATAACGTCACTGGCAGATGATGTCCTCATTACATGCTGAGGACACTGAGATGAGTGTGGTTGTATGAAGTGTCCAAGTGTATAATGAATCAGAAAGCATAATTTCTGGTCTTGTTCTCCAACCCCATTATCCACCCAATTGAATGTCCAAACTTTCCTAGAGGAATGAGAGAAGTTGTTAAGATTCTATAACGTAAACATGGAAGGGTTCATGCTATTGAATCTTCACTGTTGCTTCTTTCATTCCTCTAGGGTTGAAATGTTGATTGTTGAGGGTGAGAAGCTGATAAAATCAATTCATCCCTACTGATGGATCCGGGCTAAGAATGTCTTACTGTTATTCTTCTGTGCATTTGCTTTTACCCTGGCACAAGGGCATCAAATTTGTCAAACAAATCCTTCACCATTGGCCCCAACATTTCTGTTACTTTAAGGGTTGTTGTTGTTGTTGTTATGTGCCGTGGACACGTGGGCTTTATGTCTAAGAAAGAGAATATTTCTGCTGTGCCACAAACCACTAGACAGCCAAACCCTTGACATGGCTAGTACTTTTTGTAAAATAACCATCAACATTTTTCTCTAAAATGTTTAGGTGATAGCTTCAATGATGTCTTATTCCCTTGAGATTTCCTAAAGTCAAAAGTCCTTCTGCAGCCCTAGAACAGACCTCACCTTGTCAGAATTGCCATGTAGCCCACCTGCCCACTCTCTGGGACTTTGCAATTGTCTTGCCATAAATAAGCCTACTTGATGAATATATTCCCAGACAAGTGGGTTGGGTATTTTTTATAGGGATCAAGAAGAGGTGTAGTTTATTGGATTTTATCTTGCACCTGATTTGTTTCTGCCAGACGCTGATATGCAGCTCTGATGTTGTGATTCCAGGTCTCAGGAGTGTTAATGTTATAAACAACCTTCTGCTGCTTCATCTGCTAGTAGGAACCTCAATTTATCAGATGCATGTTAGAGTTGCCATTTCTCATCCATTTGTTAAAAAAAAAAAATCAGGTATCTACAGGGAATGCATCTCCTCTTTTAGAAATTCATTCCTAGGAATAAGAAAGAGAATTTATTCTAAAATATTTTTATCCCAATGGAAATAAGAATCCTACTTAATGGCCAGAAGTCTCTTTGATTAAGAAGGAATTGCAAAGATGGACTTTTATTCTTAGTTTGTCTTCTGGGCTAGTAGACTTCAGGAAGACAATCTTGTGTTCTGCACCTACTGGGGCCAGATGCCTGCCTGTGAGAACCTAGTGCTGCCAGAGGTGTGCTGGGGGAATGTTCACTTACTCCATGACCAGCTCCTCTTCTGTGTAATGTTTAAAGAAACAATACCCTTTGTAGTTGGATTGTTTTTATTTCCCTGAGTATAAAGGCAAAACATTTCTATCCTTAGTAAAGTTTCAGTAATAAAGATATGCATAGTGGAAAGTAAAAATGACTTGTAATTCTACCATCCAGAGGCAATCTTTGCTCTTCTGTTTCCATCAGTGAATTTTATCTCTGGTGATACAAATGGTTTAAACACTCATTTGCCAGCTCAAAGGGTGGAATTTCAAGCCCACCCAGTGGTATCTCAGGAGAAAGAACTGGCCATCTACTTTCAAAACATTTATGGGGCACAAATTCAGTCACTAAGAAATATTCTGACACACCTGGGGTGACCATGAGTTGGAATCAAATTGACAGCAGTTGACAGCGATATTTTCTCTTAATACATATACATAGATGTTGTTTGTACAAACTTGAGCTCTTCCTGCATTTTATTCTATGCCCTGATTTCTTTTCACTTCATAACACATATTCCATTTTTTGCTATTTAAAAAATCTATTCTGCATCTATACACAAAGAGGCCATGTATTATTGTGAGGCTACAGCAAGAACTAGACCTGTAGGGACCCTACTGTCATTGGCCTTACAGAACAGGTATTGAAGAAATTTTTCGTAATTGTGTAAGATGAAGAAGTAGTACAGGGGGCCATGGGCACCTGACCTATCCTGGGGAATCAGGTAGGCCTCCTGGAGGAAGCAGCACTAATGCTGAGATCTGACAGCTGGGTGCAGGTTGTCTCGGCAGAGCCAGAAAAAGGGCAAATGGGAGATGAACTCTAGAGGAATTGAAGAGCAGCCAGTGTGGCTTAGAGCACAAGTGAGTGGGGAGCTAAGATGGTACAGGGGGCATGGGCAGGGGCTAGATCACACAGCAATGGGGAAACCATCAAAGAATTTTAATTGGGTTTGTGACTTGATAAGATTTACCATTTTAGAGGATTGTTCTGTTCTAAACAATGGGTTCTGGAAGGTAGGACAAGAGTAACTGTGAGATCAATCAGTCACAAAAGGAGAAATACTGCATAGGACCATTATTGTAAAAGATTAAGAAAAATTACCCACACTAAACGGGGGAGGGGGGAATCTTTGCTGGATACCGGGGCTTATAAGGTGGGGTGACGAGAGGGAGGGGAAGGTGGTGCACAGGGTAGGGAATAGACACAGGATAGTTTGGGTGGTGGGCGGGGGTGGTGGATACACTAGAAGGGGGAGGGGAAAGGAAGAACAAGGTGGATGGGAGAACAGTTAGGCAGGTTTATATGGGTTAAATACAACAGAGGTAAATAATGATATAAGCATAACTATGGATCAACAAGACTATGGGATACAAGGATTGAGGCATGGTTTGAATAGGTAAAAGTGGGGGAATAATGTTAAGATGCTTGACTGTCTTTTGAATCTTGGTTTTACTTACCTACTACTATAAATAGACACTTGAGGGGTAGAGAAAGGAATAGCCAGAAACATCACCATAGAAAGCTTGTAAGTCCATCTTCTGCCTAAAAATGATTGAAATGCCTAAAAAGGGGAACATGCCCAGTGAAGGAGGCTTCCTGTGGAGCCTTTGCATTGCATAAGACCACAGGTGGAATCTTGATCCCCATCCAAAATCTTCTGAGATGGGAAATTTCCACTTGAAAGGACAAGCAGACCAGCCTGGAGCAGCTAGAAGAACAGAAGATATTTCTTGAATAATAAAAAATAAAAAAACATAACGGCAGTCTGGTTGACTACTACAAGAACAAACAAGTCATTCCCCCGGAAGCTATCAAGGCAAGTGGCCGGGTACCCTCATGGCAAACCCCTTCCAAGACTAAAATTCAAGGGGAATACATGAGCAAGCATGTGGGCTTGCTGTTGACCACTTTGGTAACTGATAAGGGGAAGTGAGGGAAAAACAGTGATGAAGTTGTGAGCTAAGTCTGACCACATTCAATAGACTCCTGTTAACCTGGATTGAGACCTAGTTAACCAGCAGTATGACAAGAACTGGGGACTCCTGGGCCCAGGGACAGGGACATGGCCACAGAGGACCAAAGTGGAGTTTGAAGCATCCAACTGATATGAAGTGAGAGGAGATGCACAAGAACACCCATACTTGCAGATAGTACCCACTTGACCTTGTTTCAATGGCTGGATGATCAGAACTCGACTAGAGAAAGAAAGAAGAGGGAAAAAAAGAGTAATCTGCTGCAATTTGATGAACTTGACCTATGTTTTTTGATGCAATAAGTCAAAGGAGGGAACAAATCTTTACAGCAAGGATCAGTCCCACCCCCTTGATACATAGGGTTGACAGGGATGGGCAACTTAGACATGGGCTACCCAAAATGGGAAGGGCTAAAAAGGCAAGAAGTGACTGACTTACAAGCTTTCAATAGGGATCCTAGTTCCAGAGGGTGCGGAATCTCCACTGAGTGGTTTCCAACCTGTCTGGCCTGGGCTGATGAAAGGAGATGGAGATAAGACTCTGTGGTTCAATAGTGAATGATTGCTATCAGGACTGACTGTGAGTGTTGGAAAGGTAAAAGTAGATGTTTTCTAACAAAAGGAGGGGAATGGTTGATTTTACAGTCCAGGAGCAGAGGTCCCTAGAACCATCAAGGGAGAATAGCAAAGTGCAGGACCCTATCCAGAGAAGCAGTGATGATGACGTGCAGAGATGGAGCGGCCAGGGACTTTAGACTCAGGGAGGGAGGGTTTTCCTTACCTACTACTATAAAATAGACACTTGAGGGGTAGAGAAAGGAATAGCCAGAAACATCACCATAGAAAGCTTGTAAGTCCATCTTTTGCCTAAAAATGATTGAAATGCCTAAAATGGGGAACATGCCCAGTGAAGGAGGCTTCCTGTGGAGCCTTTGCATTGAATAAGACCACAGGTGGAATCTTGATCCCACTCCCACCCTGCCCTGTTCGGCAGAGCCAGTGATTGAAATTTATCCACACACCACTATTACACAATCAATAGCTGTCTTTGTTTCCACAGCTATCTTGTGAGTTATTTCCACTGGAATCTGAGAGCTATCTGTGACCATTTTGATATCTCTCTTGAAAGCCTTCAATTTTGTTCTAAAATACCGGCCCCTTCTGTGAAACAGGAAGTCACCAAATGACATGTTAAGGCATTGAACTTCTTCAATCTTCTCTACATACCTTTGCTGCTATAACAATTTACTCCAAAGCTGTCAACTTAAAACGTACAAATTTATTATTCCAAAATTTCTGTAGGTTAGAAATCTATGTGGGATTATCTGGATTCTTTGGTTAGGGTCTGATAAGGTAAAATCAAGTTATTAGAAAGTCATATGGGATGGGCTAGTGGGTGGGGGGATGGAGACGGGCATCTACTTCCAATCTCATTTAAGTTGTTGGATAAATTCAGTTCCTTATGGCAACAGAATGAGGTCCCCATGTTCTTACTGACTGTTAGCCGGTAGTCACTCTTTCTACTCCTAGAGGCTACCTGCATTTCTCCTTACCTGCTACCCTCCATCTTTAAATCATCAATTGTGTGTTGAGTCCTCCTTACACTTCCGATCTCTCTGTCGTCTCCGCCATCAGCAGAAAAAAAACACACCCTGTGCTTTCAAGAGCTGTGTGATTAGTACAATCCTGCTAGACTAATTGCCCCATGTTAGGCCTACTGTGCCATATCATATAACACACAAAATCTTAGGATGATGTCTCATCAGAGTCACAGGTTCCAGATACTATGACATGGAATATTGGGCCAACACATTTTTAGAATTCTGCATATCACAGTCTGCAAAAGTACCATTTGAGAATTGTCTCATTGCTGATTTGCCTGAAAGCTAGGCTCCCTGTCATCCAGGACCCTTCCTTGGATGATGCCAGGCCACACCTGTTCCTCCTTCCTCCAATTCTGAGTTGGTGCTTGCCTCCACAAGCAGGATTTTCTCATGGGTTGGGCTGCTCTCCATCCTGTTGTCCAGGGCTCAGTGGAGACTTACTGCCTGCACTGATAAGTTGGTTGGTCCAGACACAATAATGCATAAGAGCAATCTATCTTTCATACATGACCAATTTTGTGTTCCAATTATCCGCAAAGGAAAGTTGGCTCTTGTGTTATTGGTTTTGTGGGGTTTTGTCCTTCAAAATTGCAAAGTGTGTAACAAATTGCTCCCCATTCTCACTTGTGTGATTTTGGCTGGAGAGTGTTTTTCCTTTGTTGGCTGCCACTGCACCCCTTTCTGCAGCTACCGTGGAGGTTCATTTGTGCCGGCTGGAGTTGTTTCATTCCATGCCCACCTCTTTGTGGCCTGCCCTCTCTTCATCTTCCCCAAAAGTGTGCTTCCCACTGAGTGATCGCCACATCCCAACTACAGCTAGCTGAAATCACATGACACTTCAACTAAAAACTGAATCAGTTGCCATCAAGCCAATTTTAATTCCTAGCAATCCTATAGGAAAGAGTAGACCTGCCCCATAGGATTTAGGATTTCCAAAGCTATCATCGCTACAGAGCAGAGTGTTACATCTTTCTCCCAGAGAATAGATGATGGATTAGAACTGCTGACCTTTCAGTTAGCAGCAAAAACTGAACCCCTGTGCCACTTCCTCTTTGAGATATCAAGCAAATTCAGAAAGTAAAGCATATGCTTTTATTAAACAAACTGGAGTCCTGTTGGTATCTGGGTTTCACAGGAATGTTGAAAGCAGAATGGTTTCACACTGTGTGTCCAGTTTGCTCTCTTTTGGGCAATGTCCTTTGGAGAATTTAATTATGCTAAGCTATCATATGATCATCTACTCTATCCAGAAAGGTTAGAGAGTAGAATTAGTCGTTAGGAAATCTTTTTTGGAAATGGGTTTGGTTATTTTCTCAGCTTTTATATCCTCAAAGGTTACCATGTTAATCAGTTGGATTTTTTAAAAAAACATGGCTATTTTGTAAAACAGCCTGACAGTGCAAGCTTAGAAAATTAACACCTTCATTATTTTTTGATTTTGCATGCTGATCTTTGCACCCCAAGAGAACATGATATTCCCAGAGTCAAGAGATAGGGCCCTTGTGCTGCCAAGACAAATTTCCCCTCATGGATGCTCCATCCTAGGCCCTTTGGGATCAAAGTTTTGCTTTCTGTGAAGGCAGAATAATAAAAGGTGTCTTCTGAGGAAGGCCTTGAACTCACCACCTTGATCTAATTAGCTGCTTGTTTAAAGGCAGAGTCATGTTATGTGAAGAGCCCATGGCCAGGATGTTCCTGTCTCATTGTGGATCATTAGTATATGAAACCAGGAAGAGGTCATATCACCACCATGAAAACCATGTACTTATATGCAAAGTAAGAACCTGGCATGTGATTCTGCTTCTCTTCTAAGGAGGTTGGGAGGATCAGACAAATTCATAGAAGTGAAACTGTGGAGGCTGTGGGGAGGAAGATGATGGAGAACCAGACCCATGAGGTAAAAGATGATATAACTTAACCCAGGGCCTAAGACAGGCTCTTTGGTACTCCCTCTCTCTTCCTGTAGCAAAACAAATATTTATTCCACTCTGTAAATGTTTATGAAGCACCCTCTACATCTTGGGCCTTTTGTTGGCCCATGAGAAGTGATTAAAAGGAAATACACCACATGGTTTGCAGCCCCTATGGTCTAATTGTAAAACTAAGACTTGCACAGAGTGGGCTCTAGATGCACATTGGCTGATGGAATAAATGAATGTCAAACAACATATAAGTAGGTGGAATTTAGGCCCTGCCTTTGCAAGCTCCCATAACAAAGTTTCAGTGTGTGCCATGGGATATAGGAATCATTGGAGTCCTGGTGTGGCACTGTGGGGTAATGTGATGGGCTGCAAAGTTGGTTTGAACTGCAAGATCAGTGGTTCAAGCTTATCAGCTGCTCCTTGAAACCCCTATACAGGGTCACTATGGGTTGGAACTGACTCAACAGCACTTAACAACAACAACAACAGTGATCCATCCTTTCAGGCTGAAGGTGTCGAGGTGGCTTCCGATGGCTGAGAAAGAGACATGTGGTGGTGTGACGATGGTAGCATAGAAGAGGTCCCAAATCCCTGGTACTGGATTAACCAGTACTCATTTACAGAAGGGATTTACAATCATGTAAGAGTGTGAGTCACAGAGCAAATACAAGTTATCACTCTTATGAACAGCACATTTGTAGCTAATTTCAAACTCCAGGGTGTTGTTTCATTCCTGGGTTTGAATTTGGGGAAGCAGCTGGTAATCACAATGAAGTCTTAACAGGATATCCCCAGTTGATTGTGGAAGTCTAATTTTTGCTTGGCCCTCAGTGACGCCTGGCCTTTGATTGGCCTTGCTTTCAACTGTCTGCCTAAGAACCAGATTATTCAGGGAGGTAGTTAGACCTGCTTGTCATGTCATCTGTGTGTGGTTCCTAAACATGGCCATGAGAATGGTTGGCATTCCATCAGGATACAACTAGGCATTTGTCCATCATTTACCTGCCAGTTTGTTGTACTGTGATGGTTTGTATGTTGCTGTAATGTTGGAAGCCATGCACCCAGTATTTAAAATACCAGCAGGTTACTCATGGTGGATAGGTTTCAGTATAGTTTTCATACTAAGATAGACTCAGAAGCAGGAAAGGTGGGCCACTTCTGAAAAGTTATCTGCTGAAAGCCTTGTCCAACACTGTCTATTATAGTGCCAGAAGATGAGTCCCATGGGTTGCGGGATGCTTGAAATATGACTGGGTAGAGCTGCCTCCTCCAAGTCAACTTGATCTTAATGATGTAATGGAATAAAGTTTTGGGATCTTCATTTGCCGATTGGGCACAGCACAAAATGAGATGAAACAGCTGCAAACATCATTAATAATCAGAGCATGGAATGTACAAATGCAAATCTAGGATAACTCAAAGTTGTCAAAAATGAAATGAAGCACATAAAGATTGATCTTAATGAGTTAAAACGAACTGGTATTGGCCATTTTGAATCAGTTAATCATACAATTTACTATGCCAGGAATGACAAATTCAAGAGGAAGGGTGTCACATTCTTTGTCAAAAAGAGTATTTCAAGATCTGTCTTGAAGTACAATGCTGTCTGTGATAAGATAATATTCACATGCTTACAAGGAAGACCTTGTAAAGTTAATATGACTATTATACAATTTACACACCAACTAGTAAAGCCAATGATGATGAAATTGAAAACTGTTACCAATTTATTCAGTCTGAAATTAATCAAACATGCAGTCAAGATGCAGTGATAATTATTGGTGATTGGAATGTGAATGTTGGAAACAAAAGGGAAAAATCAGGAGCTAGAAATGATGCTGAAAATCACATGCTACAATTTTGCAAAATCAATGACTTCTTCACTGCAAATACCTTTTTAAAACAACATAAATGTAACTATACACATGGACCTCACCAGATGGAAACACAGAGATCAAATTGACTTCATATGTGGAAAGAAATGATGGAGAATTTCAATATCATCAGCCAAAACAAGGCTGGGGCAGACTGTGGAACAGACTATCAATGGCACATATACAAGTTCAAGCTGAAGCTGCAGAAAATTAAAACAAGTCCATGAGAGCCAAAATATCACCTGGAGTATATCACACCTGAATTTAGAGACCATCTCAAGAACAGATTTAATACACTAGACACTTGACTGAAAGCCAGAGAATTTATGGGATGACATCAAGAACATCATACATGTGTAAAGCAAAAGGTCATTAAAAAAACAGGAAAGGCCAAAAAGGTCAACATGGGTATCAGAAGAGAATCTGAAACTTGCTGTTGAACATAGAGAACTAAAGCGAATGGTAGAAAAGAAGTAGAAGAGCTGAAGAGAACATTTCAAAGGACAGCTAGAGAAGATAAAGTAAAATAATAACAATAAATGCAAAGACTAGAGTTACAAAGCCAAAAAGGAAGAACAAACTCGGCATTTCTAAAGCTGAAAGAACTGAAAAACAGAGGGCATAGAAGCAAATACTGTTGAATGTTGATGCACTGATGCACGGAGGAGATTATTATCATTACAATGAAACGATGGTGTAAAACCAATGTTTTCTCATATAAACTATCACTCAATTCACAATAAAAACTTTAAAAAATAATAATAATTCAAGCCTCAGGTTGCATATTGAAGGATTTTATTGACGAAAGTCTTGAATGATGCAGGAAATATTTGAATGATACATCAAAAGAAGATGGAATACACAGAGTCACTGTACCAAAAATTGATTGATGTTCAACCATTTCAAGAGGTACCATGTGATCAAGAACCAATGGTTTTGAAAGAAGTTGAAGCAGCACTGAATAGGCATTAGCTAAAAGCTAGGCTCCAGGAATGATGGAATCCAAATGGAAATGTTTCAGAAAACTGATACAGTGCTGAAGATAAACACTCATCTATGCCGAGAAATTTGGAAGACAATTTCCTAGACAACTGATAGGAAGTGATCTATATTTGTGCCCATTCCAAAGAAAGGTGAACCAATGCAATCAGGAAATCATCAAACAATATGATTACTATCACATATGAGTAAATTTTTGCTGCAGCTAATTCATAAATGGTTGCAGACTTACATCAATAGGGACCTGCCAGAAATTCAAGTCAGGTTCAAAAGAGGATATGGAATGAGGTATATCATTGCTAATATCTGATGGATCTTGCTGAAAGCAGAAAATACCTCGTGACTTGTGCTTTATTGATTATGCAAAGTTATTTGATTATATGGCTCATAGTAAACCATGAATAATATTGTGAAGAAGGAGAATTCCAGATCATGTAATTGTGCTCACAAGGCACCTAAACATAGATCAAGAGGCAGTCATTAGAACAGAACAAGGTAATGCTGAATGATTTAAAATAAGAAAAGGATACAATCAGGGTTGTATCCTTTCACCATATTTATTCAAACTGTATGCTGAGCAAATAATCCCAGAAGCTCAAATTTATAAAGAAGAATGTGACATCAGGATTGGAGGAAGACTCATTAACAACCTGTGGTATGCAGATGACACAGCCTTGCTTGCCAAAAGCAAAGAATACTTAAAATCTTTACTAATGAAGATCAAAAACTACAGGCTTCAGTATGGATTGTACCTCAATGTAAAGAAAATGAAAATCCTCATGACTGGACCAGTAAATAACATCTCACAATTTAGGAGATTAGAACTATGAAATCAGGATACCAGCTCTGGGGGATTTACAACACACATTTTGAGGAGACTCCAACTCCAAAATCTCATCTTTTGGATTATCTAAATCAGTTATGGGTGAAGCTTTGGATGTATTTCATCCTGTGGCAAAATTCCTCTTTATCTATAAACGTGTGAAATCTAGAATACGAATGATTTATTTCCAAAGCACAGTGGTAGAACAGGCACAAAGTAGACATTTCCATTATAAATGGGAGGAACTTGAAGGACAAAAAGGATAACAGGTACCAACCACAACAAATTACATTAGCTCTGGTGGTGGTAGTTATGTGCCATGGAGTCAGTTCTGACTCATAGCGACCCTGCATAGGGTTTCTGAGTCTGTAAATTTTTATGGGAGCAAAAAGCCTAATTTTTCTCCCTTGGAACCGCTGATAGTTTCAAACTGCTGACCGTGATGTTAGCAGCCCAACTCATAACCACTCTGCTACCAGAGAGGCTTGGAAATAGTCCTCTGTTCCTTGGGACCATCTGGGCAATGGTACCACTCTCTAGACTTTGGATGTTGCCCATGCTTTCTGAATTCTGGGGAGAGATCCCTCATCCACATGTATTTGCTGCTGTTGTTATTAAGTGCCTTCAAGTTGGTTCTGACTCATAGCAACCCTGTATAGGATTTCAGAGGAATGGCTGATGAGCTTGAACCACCAACCTTGTGGTTCAAACCAACCTTGCAGTCCAGCGCATTAACCCATAACACCACAGACTTCCAACACATGTTTTTAGGGGATACAATTCAAAACATTGTTCTTCATCATACCAGTTGTTAAATAGTTGACAATTAGCCTTAATTAAAAGTAGTATTGTGTTGTGGTGTTGGAGGAGAATACTGAAAGTGCCATGGACTGCCAAAAGAACCAATAGATCTGTTTTGGAAGAAGTGCAACCAGAGTGCTCCTTGGAGGCCAAGATGGCTAGGCTTCGTCTCTCATACTTTGGACACATTGTCCGGAGAGAACAGTCGCTGGAGAAGGATGTCATGCTGGGTAAGGTGGAGGGTCAGAGAAAAAGAGGAAGACCCCCAACGAGATGGATCAGCCAGGTGACATCATTGATGGCGTCAAGTGTGGTGGCGGTAGTGAGGTTGGCCCAGGATCGGACATTATTTCATTCTGCTGTGCATGGGGTTGCTATGAGTCGGTTCTGACTCGATGGCACCTGACAACAACAACAACAACAAGTAGTATTGTAGTATGCACAGGCACTATGTGTGTCGTGTGAGTACGTACATGTGTATATCTGTGCTTGTCTATTATTTGGTGATGTTGAAAACATATTGAGCTCTGGGGACTCAGTGAGTTCCTAAATTCTCTCCCAGACCTTCATGCATGGTGATTGTGTAGGAATTTCCTCTAAACAAGTAAGATACATGTTTGCAGAAGAAACTGTAAATCTTCTCCTTTGGACCCAGCCTTCAGAGGTATCATGAACTGAGTCTAGCTCAGAGATTATTGGTCCACCTCAGGACTAACCAAGATGTCTCATCCTTCCTAAGGAGGGTCTTTCCCTAAAGGGTGGAAAGCATGGAGGCCTGAAATCTGAGCTCCAATTCTAGTTCTTTCCTTTAAGTGGCAATGTGAGCTTGGAATGTTCACCTTCATCAGGATAGAAAGGAAGGTGGACCTTGTCTCTATCAGAGCCAAAATCTATGGCTCTCAGCAGACAGGAAGGCAGGCAGACAGAGTTGGGAATGCTGAAAGCCTCCACTGGGGCTAGGGTCTGCAGTGGATTGACATTCAACATCTCCAATAAACTCTGAACATGATTCATATGGGGATATATGAACTTGCCATTCCCACTGATATATTATCCTTGGCTTTTAAATGGAAAGAATAGAGCCTGGTTATGTTGTTGTTCTTGTTAGGTGCCATCGAGTCAGTACCAACTCATAGCGACCCTATATACAACAGAACGAAACACTGCCTGGTCCTGGGCCAACCTCACAATTGTTGCCACACTTGAGCCCATTGATGCTGCCAAATTGCCAATCCATCTTACTTGGGGTGTTCCTGTTTTTCTGACCCTCCACTTTATCAAACTTGATATCCTTCTCCAGCAACTAGTCCCTCCTGACAATATGTCAAAAGTATGAGAGAAGAAGTTTGGCCATCTTGGCCTCCAAGGAGCACTCTGGCTACACTTCTTCCAACACAAATCTGTTGGTTCTTTTGGCAGCCCATGGCACTTTCAATATTCTCCTCCAACACCATAAATCAAAAGCATCAATTCTTCTACTGTCTTCCTTATTCACTGTCCAGTTTTCTCATCCATATGAGGTTATTGAAAATACCATGGCTTGGGTCAGGTGCACCTTAGTCCTCTAACTCACATCTTTGCTCTTCAGCACTTTAAAAAGGACTTGTGCAGCAGATTTGCCTAATGCAATAGGTAACCTGGTTATAGTATTTAAAAAAAAAAAAATTAAGATAGGAGATTCTGCCAAGATAACCAGAACTTACAGGAAAGACATTTGCATAGAAACATTTATCCAGAAAATGTCTTTATTGAAATAGTTTCACTAAGTGATCAGAGGGATTTTCTGAGGCCTCATCTTTGTGCACTGGGTTTGCCTGTTATTTGAGGGTGTCTCTAAGATGGCTCCCAACTTACACTTTGGGGACATCAAGGAGTGATCAGTAGCTAGAAAATATGGCCTTCATGATAGAAATGATGCTGGAAATCACATGATAGAATTTTGCAAGATCAATGATTTCTTCATTGCAAATACCTTTTTTTCAATAGCAGGTGGGGTGGGCTAGTGGAGACTTTGTCTTTCCTATAATATTCTTCAGCACCTCTCCCGGTAATCTATACTCTAAGTAAGGAAAGTGGGTATTTTATGCAAATAGACCTCCAAAACAAGTCACCAGGTGTCTCCCCCTCCTGGACAACTGTCACGGTAATCCTCCTGCTTAGACCTTCCAGAACTGCCAATGAGCCAATCTCAGATTCCCTGATCTCAGTCTCAGTAAAGTAATATTTGAGAAAAAATTTTCTGTCACCAGAACTCACTTTTCATGGTCTTCCTCAGTAAGAATTACCACCTAGATGTTGATAAGTGTTTGGATTATTGCAGCATTTACACGTTGAAGGTTCCTTTTAATATGGTAGTTGTTGTTAGGCACCATCAAGTTGGTTCTGACTCATAGCCACCTGATGTGTAGCAGAATGAAATGTTACCTTGTCCTGCACCATCCTCACACTCTCTGCAGTGTTTGAACCACTGTGTCAATCCGTGGTGGCTGTGACAATACTTGTGATGGCTGTTAGTTGCTGTGAAGTTGAGTCTGACTCAGGGTAACCCCATGTGTAGAGAATAAAACTGTTCTACAGGGTTGCCTTTTGGAGTCAGACTCTCAGGCCTGTCTTACAAGGCAACTCTGGGTGGGTTCAAGCTTCCAACCTTTCAGCCAGTATTTGAACACTTAACCATGGAACATGGAACACCATGGAGCCCGTGGTAGGCCCTTTCTAGCTTTCTAGAGCCCTTTTCAGATTTCCCATATGACATATCTGCCCTTTCCTACCGATTCTCTCCACTCCAATTCCTCAGCGTTTTCTGGTGTACCTTTTGGGACCTATCTAGTGTTAGATCCTGCTTGAGTAGAACTACAGTAAGAATGAAGAGCAGATTCTTTTGTCCTCATGGAAGCTGTTCAGAACTGACATCACCAGATAGTATGTTGTCTGGAAGAACAGGTGCCCAGGAGAAGGGCAGGAGACCCTAGGACCGAGGTGGCAGGTAAGACTACCTGGAGGAGGAGGTAGCAGCTAGTCCCTGAAGGTGATGAGAGAGAATTAGGTTGGGACCCTCCAAGTGGGTGAAGCAGGACCAAATGGTAGGCAGGTAGAGGACCACTAAGACACAACCAGAAGGAATCAGGGATGCTGGTACCAAGATTCCCTCTAGAAAGAGTGGCTGGGGTTGTGGTAGGGAGTCTGGCTGACTCCACAGGTAGTAGACAGGAGTGAAGTGAGGTGCTGAGCAGAAGAGATGATAGTGTTCTGGGAGACGGGAGGAGAGTGGCAGCAAGAAGCCCATTTGGAAGTGGTATGAGTCTCCCATGGACCCCCTCATCCTCTGGGACAGCCCTACCCTGAGAGACAGAGAAAGGCACGCAGTGGGTGATGTGGGATTTTCTTATGGCATTGTGGGTTAAATCACTGGACTACAAAGTCGGTTTGAATCACAAGGTTGGCAGTTCAAGTTCACCAGCAGCTCCTTGGAAATCCTATACAGTGTCACTGTGAGTTGGAATCAACTCAACACTAACACCCATGTGCACATTTCCTATAGTGGGCTTGTCATCACTGAATGATATCATGACCAGAGACATGTGAGAGAAGGAAGAGAGGCTACTGTCCTGGATCCTGGCATGGCTTAGAACCTTACTCTGTGAACACACATCTTTGACCCTGAGATCCCTTTTGGGGGATGGCCACATGGCCATGTTTTGGGGAGAAGTAGAAGTAGCTTAGAGCTTTGCAGACTTGGACTCTGGAGGCAGGTAGTATGAAAGAGAAATGCAAGAGGCAGACTACAGGGATGGCAAGCATGGCCTCTCTTCCTAGGTTGCCATCTGGAAAACTTGCTTTGTATATCTGAATGTTTGCACTTGTAGATATTCACTAGCCCACCTCTTTATTTTTCACAACTTAACAAAATCAGGTAAAAATGGTTTGGATTTCCATGTATATATTGTAGAAAATGATGTGCAGATTGAAATGAGTGGCCAGGAGGGTGGAATCCCAAGTTGCATGCTACAAGTGGCAATGGCCTTTCTTGCTCCCAGCAGCAAAGCAGCGTTATATTTTGTCTCCCCTCCTCAGCCTCTAAGCAGTCTAGAGCACAGAAGGAGCCTAGGCACCCCCTAAGGGGCCCACACTGATGCCACAGCCCGTGATCCACACCTATAGTTGCCTCCACAAGAACCTCTTAAAGCCTTCTCAGAGTCTCAGGACTCCTGCTTCAGATGCAGTTCTAACCTCCTCAGTTATCTGGTTCCACTACCCATGAACAAAGGAGGAAAGAAGCTGCCAGAGGCAGATGCTGGACACAGTACAGGAACAGATGGCAGCTCATAGCAAACTGCAAAAGCACAGAGAAGGCCACAGAGAAGACCCAAGCCACCCTCTCATTCCTCATTATGGGGTGGTTCCCAGAGCAGAGCATGGGCTAATAGTTGCCCTTCACTGTGATGACCCGGACTGCTCCCAAAAGTCCCCAAGGTTATTGGGTTCTTTCAGTGAACAAAAGCTAGAATGTATAATCCCCTAGAGAAGTTCCAGCCCAAACTATTACACTTAGTATAAAGCAAGTTTTGTCATTTAAAGGGTTTAAACTCATTATTGGGATTATTTGCTCACAATTTTAGGGGGTGATTTGTGATAATTACTGCTCAAGGGTTGAGACTTCTGTTTTATGTCCCGTCTAGGTGCTATCACTGCATTTCAGGAATCTTTGCTCATTCCATTAGCTCTACACAGTCATGGTCTACAGCCAGGAGATGAGTCACAGAGGTTCTCCAAGGGCTCAGACCTCTCCACTTGCCCAGCCTTGCCTTCCCCATAAGGCGTGGTAAAAACTCAGCCTTGCTTAGTTCACAACCCATGTCTCCCATCTCTCCTACTAGCTGTAATCCCTCATTTCTAACCCATTTGTAAGTGGACTAGAATTGGTGTTGATCCTTCTCAGTGTTTCTGGCTGCTTGTTTCTCTGGATGGGTTCTTGTCAGAAGGCTATGGGCCGCAGCAGGAAGCATCCAGTATGCTTTGCTGATTCAACATGGATATGTTTGGTTTACTGCTTCAGAATGGAGACAGTTTTTATGTTTTGTTTATATAACTTCACAAGTCAAAACATTTATTAAAAGTATCCTATGGTTCCAGGAGAGTTAGGGGGGAAAAAAAAGTCACAGTTCATTTCCCCAGTTGAAAAAAGAATTTGCATAAAATACAAGTTCTGTAACCCCCCTGTTATCAGGAGGGGTGTGATAAAGATGAAAGTCACACTGGCGGGTCTCCTCAGCACACAGGCCACAGGCCTCCTTTTTTAATGTCCGTAACTGAAATAAATGTCTGCATAAACCAGGACCTGCTCTTCAAAGGGACATCAGAATTTCACATTTTTTTCAGATGTGATTTGGCCCCATGAAATCCAAACAAAGTTGATCAAAATCTATGCTAGGAGTCCCATTAGGTCTAAGGACACAGTTGTTGAACATTTTATCTTCAAAAATGACTGTCTTTCAGTGTAGTCACTGCCGCCAGGGTATCCCAAAGTGTCTGCAAATGGGTTTCGAGTGCAGCATTCTGTTTCGGTTAATGTCTACTGGAGACATTAGTAAGGACACCGATGATTCAGTGATCTCACTCTTATGTAATGCTGGACCTGGGAAGCTTTCAAGGAAATCAAATCACACATTTGTACAACACAATGTTGTGGAAAAGACAACACAACTAATAGCATCTTAGGCAGGATAATCCAGTTTTAGGGCCCTAGTGACAGGTGAAACTACAAAGCTGTCACACATGAAATCTTCTATCATCCCAAATTCCAGGGAAGTAGAGATGACGTCCCTTTCTCTTTTTCTTCTGCTTTTGTTTGGCAGTGGTTGTATGCCACCAAGTTGACTGCGACTCATAGCAACCCTTTATAGTGTTTCCAAGGCTGTAAATTTTTACAGGAGTTAGAAAACTTCATCTTTCTCCCACGGAGAGACTGGTAGATTCGAACTATTGACCTTATGGTTAGCAGCCTAGTTCATAATCCACTATGCTACCAGGGCTGGTATGCATTTTTAACCTTTCTGTTCCTCAGTTGCCTTAATTGTAAAATGAATATATCTAGCTTTTAGGATTATTTGTTGTTGTTATTAGGTGCCATAAAGTCAGTTCCAACTAATAGTGACCCTATGCACAACAGAACAAAGCACTGCCCAATCCTGCACCAGCCTCCTAATTGTTGTTATACTTGAACCCATTGCTGCAGCCACTCGGCCAATCCATCATTTGTGGGGGTCTTTCTCTTTACCTGACCTTCCACTTTGCCAAGCATACTGTCCTTCTCCAGAGACTGACTAGTCCCTCCTGATAGTATGTATGAGAGACAAAGTCTGGCCATCCAGGCTTCTTAGGAACATTTTGGCTGTACTTCTTCCAATACAGATTTGTTTGTTCTTCGGGTGGTCCACGGTACTTTTAATATCATTCTTCAACACCATAATGCAAAAGCATCAATTCTTCTATGCTTTTTCTTATTTGTTGCCCAATTTTCACATGCATATAAGGCTATTGAAAATATCATGACTTGAGTAAGGTGCACCTCAGTCCTCTTGAACACTTTTATAAAGAGATCTTATACAGCAGATTTGCTTCATACATCATAGGGGAAGTGGGGAAAAGGAAATGCTGGAAGTTATAATGGCTAAAAACTTTCTAGGATTAAAGATATATATGAATTCCTATATTAAAGAGGCACATCACATCCTGAACAAAATGAAAACAAATTTTGTCGTAGTGAATACCAAGAGGAAAAAACAACCAGAGAGAATATATTAACTACAGAGAAATAATTACTTATTATAGACTTCTCCTCAGCATCAGTAGATGCCAGAAAGCAAAGAAATACTATCTTTCAAAGTGTGAGACAAAATAGCTGTCAACTTAAAAGTCTATTCAAAGGACAAGCAGACCAGCCTGGAGTGGCTAGAAGATCAGAAGATACATCCTGAAAAAAATACTGGCAGGAAAAATAAAAAACAATAATGGCAGTCAAACTGACTACTACAAGACCAAGCAAGTTGTTTGCCCAGGAGCCATCAAGGCAAGTGGTTTGGTCCCCTCAGGGTAAACCCCCTTCCAAGACTAACATTCAAGGGGAATACACAAGCAGGCATGTGGTCTGACTGGTGACCATGTTGGTCACTGATAAGGGGCAGTGGGGGAAAAACAGCAATGAAGTTGTGAGCTAAGTCTGACTACACTCAATAGACTCCTGTGAACCCAGGCTGAGACCTGGTTGGCCAGCAGTGTGGCAATACCTGGGGACCCCTGGGTCCAGAGGCAGGGACATGGTGACAGAGGACTAGAGCAAAGAGTGAATCATCCAGCTGATATGAAGTGAGAGGAGATGCACAAGAACACCCACACTTACAGATAGTACCCACTTGACCTGGCTTCAATAGCTGGATGATCAGAACTCAACTAGAAGAAGAAAGAAAAGGAAAAAAAGAGTAATTTGATACAATTTGATGAACTTGACCTATGGATGTAGTAGCTCAAAAGATGGAACAAATCTTTACAGCGAGGATCATTCCCACCCCCTCGATACAAGATACAAAGGGTAGACATGGATGGGCAATTTAGACATTGGCTACCCACAGTAAGCGGGGAGGAGGACTACAAAGGCAAGAAGTGACTATCTTGCAAGCTTTCAAGAGGGTTCTTAATTCCAGAGGGTGCGGGGGAAAGTAGAATCTCCACTGAGTGGTTTCCAATCTGTCTGGGCAGGGCTGATGAAAGGAGATGGGGATAAGACTCTTGTGGTACAATAGTGAATAATTACTATCACAACTGTGAGGGTTGGAAATGTAAAGGGAGACATTTTGTAACAAAAGGAGGGGAGTGGTTGACTTTGCAGTCCAGGAGTGGAAGTCCCTGGGACCATCAAGGGAGAAGAGCAGAGTGCGGGACCCACTCCAGAGAAGCAGTGATGCCAGAGATGGAGGCAGAGATGATGACATGGAGAGATGGAGTGGCTGGGGACTCTGGACTCAGGGAGGGAGAGGGGCTATGTTCTGACAGCCTGGAGGCAGGCTTGTGGGGTATACCCTTGGGTTGTTTGATGATTCGTGGAGGAGCTTGTAATCATGGCAATGAAATGAAATACAATACGATGAATGTAAAGCTAATGTTCTCCCATGTTAACTATAACATAATTCACAATAAAATTTTAAAAAGCCTATTCAAGAATGAGGTCAAAGATACTTCCTGACAGGGATTTGTGAAGTTACCATTCACAAACCCTTACTGAAAGAATTCCTAAAGGATGGGCTTTTTTTTTTTTTTTTGGAAGGGGGGGGGGGGGGGGGGGGAACCACTGGTGAGAATAAGTAAACATATAGGTAAATTGACTATAGAAAAGCAGTGACTATAAAAAAGCAATACAACTTAAATAAATAAGTTGGAATTGTGTCATTATAAAATGGGAGGAAATGAGGATGACCAGTAAAAGAGCCTTTTATGACTGTCCTTTGAGAAGAAAACAGATCTTGGTAACTTCAAGTTTTAAGTCAAAATGCATAATAACATTTTAAGGGTAATTTTTAAAATAATAGAACCAACTTGATGGCACTTAACAATAATTACAACAAATAATTAATTGTATTCATCTGTGAATCAGCAGCAATTTTCAGACTAAATCTTAAAAAATCTGAAGATGTGCTATTTACAATGTTGTAACTGTTAGGTGCCATTGAGTTGATTCCAACTCATAATGACCCTATGTACAACAGAACAAAACACTGCCCAGATTTGTGCCATACTCACAGTCGTTGCTATGTTTGAGCCCATTATTGCAGCCACTGTGTCAATCCATCTCACTGAGAGTTAGTTTCTTATTTGTTGACTCTCTACCAAGCATAATGTCCTTCTCCAGGGACTGGTCCCTTCTGATAACTTGTCCACTGTATGTAAAATGAAGTCTTGACACTTGCCATCCTTGCTTCCAAGGAACATTCTAGCTGTACTTCTTCCAAGACAGACTTGTTCACTCTTCTGGCAGGCCTCAGTCTAAATGACACAAAATATAAATAGCAATTGATGAAAAAACACTTATACTAACCAAATAGTTTAAAACATTCTAGTAGCATTACTATAAAAATATGCTTTGAAGCATGAAAACATTGTTGAATTTACTGCACACTGACAAAAGAAACAACTCACTGGGAAGGCATAACAGTCCTGAACCTGTATGTACTTAACGTAGCTATTAAATGAACTTAAAGCAAAGCCTGGAAACTTACAGGAGATCATTGGTAAATCTACAACCTTACCAGATATTTTAATATGTGATTTATAAAATTATATGTTGAGCAACCAAAAATTAGTAAAAAATTAAGATAGTTGAAATTATAATTAACAAGTGTAATCCAATCACTGTATATAAAACAACACAACTGTAAATGTAGAAGTTTTGGAACATAAAATGGGGAGTAGTTAATCTTATATTCCAGGAACAGAGGACCCTACAACCATCAAGAAAGAAGAGCATGAGTGGAATGTGGGACCCTATCCAGAGAAGCAGCGACACCAGATGTGGAGGTAGAGATGATGATATTGAGAGATAGCGCAGTTGAGGACTGTAGACTCATGGAAAGAGAAAGGCTGTGTGCTGGTGGCCAGGAGGCTGGCTTGCAGAATGTGTCCTTGGGTTATCTAAATGGTTATATATTCCTGTGAG
>NW_006408733.1:1481138-1481932 GCF_000296735.1 Chrysochloris asiatica
CCAGAGCTCCTTATTAACTGTATATTAACATATACAGTTATAAACATTAGCCATGTTCTAGACCACAATGAAAGCTTCACAAGTACCAAATAACTGATCAGCCATAGTCTTTGACCACAAATAATAAGATTATATATTAGTACTATAAGCCCACTATAAATTCATTCATGCATAAACAACAACATATAATTCTAGATAATTTTAGGGTAAGGAAAGAGGTCATAATAAATACTACTGAATGTTTAGAACTGAGCAATAATGAGCTCATTACATACCAAAGTATATGGAATGCTGCCAAACTGATATTTAGAGCTTTCAATGTAATGTTACAAAATTGTTGTTTAGTGCCATTGAGTCATTTGCCATTCATAATGATCCTATATAAGGTTTCAAAGGATCTTAGCTTCTGTTTATCCTGGAATGTTTTGAGTACACCCTCATGCTTGATTGACAACTTTGTTGGGTAGAAGATTCTTGGATGGCAGTTTTTTTCTTTCAGGGTTTTATATATGTCTCCTGATTGCCTTCTTGCCTGCATGGTTTTTGCTTAGAGATCAGAGTTTAATCTGATTTGCTTGCCTTTGTATGTAACACTTCTCTTTTCCCTAGCTGCTTTCAGGATTCTGTCCTTATCTTTGATTTTGGCGCTTGATTATTATATATCTTGGTGATTTTCTTTTAGTGTCTATCCTTCCTGGGGTTCATTGAGCTTCTTGAATGCTTATCTTTTCACTTTTCAGGATGTTAGGGAAATTTTCTTCCAGAAGATCTTCAACTATGTCCTCTGTGGACTT
>NW_006408733.1:1483267-1484293 GCF_000296735.1 Chrysochloris asiatica
CATCTTGTTTGTTCTCCCTGCCATTTGGTTTTAAGTGACAACGTTCCTTTAAATTTTGAGAAGATCTGTGTGCATGCATAGTCTAACACTCTGGGGGTAGGGATGGGTGTCCACTTGCTCAGGCACCCCCTCTATTCATCAGAATGGAGGTGTGCAGATAATGAGAGACCAATGAACAGATATACACATACACACACACAAAATTGTCCACACCTTTATCTCTGCAGATCAGTCAGGCTTCTCTGGCTGCTCTGATCCTTCTCCTGTTCTGTCTTCACCCAAGATGGCCACTCCGGGAAACACTGAGAAAGCACTAGATTTCTTGTTTCTGCTACAAATTCAACTTGCTGTAAGCCTTCAAACTTTCTAAATATTCTTTTAGATGTGGTTTAGAGTTCTGGGACTGTCCCCTGAACCTGCTGCATCTGGTATTCTGTTATTGCTGATGGAGATCGTCACTGCACTTCTACCCTATCCACCATCTTGTTTGTCTCTCCTTTTCCTACATTTTCTTCCATTCTGTCTAGGACCATCTGTTGGGATCAGTCAGTGGTGTTAGCAGGGCACCGTCTAGTTCTTCTGGTCTCAGAGTAAATGAAGCTATGCTTGTGTAGACTATCAGTCTTATAGACTTGTTTTTTTTTTCTCTGAGATTCTGGTTACCATCTTACTCTTTTGCTTCTAATGAGTAGAGACAAATAATTGTATCTGAGATGACTGCTTGAAAACTTTTCAGAGTCTAGGTACGGCTCATTCACTACAGTGAAGAACATGAGTTTTCTGAACATACTATGTCAGTTGACTGGGTTGTTCCATGTGACTATGGTCCTAAGCTTTCAAACCTAGAAGACCAATCTCAGAAGGTGTTTTGTTATATCTGAGCAGTATCTGTAGTTGTGTCTTCAATGAATATATGTACCTACACATATATATCTGTGTTTCCATGTATATATAGATACTTCTTTGTTCACATAGATATATGCTGTTGTTGTTGTCAGTTGCCATCGAGTTGGAACCGACTCATAG
>NW_006408733.1:1491805-1497591 GCF_000296735.1 Chrysochloris asiatica
TGTGTGAGATGTGTCTCTTGCAGACAGCATATTGAAGGATCTTGTTTTCTTATCCATTCTGCCACCCTCCATCTCTTAACAGGTGCATTTAATTCATTTTCATTCAGTGTAATTATTGATGGGTATGGATTAATTGCTGCCATTATGTGTGTGTGTGTTTATTTTTGTGGTATTGCTGCTTTTTTTGTTCTGCGTGTCTTCCTTTGCTGAGTTCATGATTTTTGTATTCTTTCTTCTGAATTTCCTCATAGTTTTAATGTTTCCATGTTCTCCTTGTATTTTCATTTTCTTGGTATGTTGAGAAGTGTGAATTGTCTTTGAAGTTACCTTATATTGCATTAACTTTTCCCACCATTTAGTGCAGTCTATTTTACCCTGTAATCTACTTGACCTTTTTACCATCTGGATCTCTGTTCCTGGGTATTTACCTTTTTTACATTGTAATTGTTTTGATCATAGACTGACCTCCCAGATTCTCTGAGTCTGTTCTTATAGTTTTGTTCTGTTCTTGACTCTTCCTTCTGTCAATTGAATTCTGGGTGGTGCTGCCACATATGTTGATCTCTGGTTGTTGTCTGTTCTTGTTGGTTCTCAGTCCACAGAACTCCCTTTAGGATGTTTTGTAGCGTATGGTTGGCTTTGGCAAAATCCCTTAGCTTCTGTTTATCCTGGAATGTTTCGATTACTCCATCGTATTTGATTGATAGCTTGCTGGATAAAGGATTCTCGGTTGACAATTTTTTTTCTTTCAGGGTTTAATATATGTCTCCCCACTTCCTTCATGCTTGCATATTTTCTGCTGAGAGATCTGAGCTTAATCTGACTTGCTTGCCTTTGTATGTAACACTTCTCTTTCCTCTAGTTGCTTTCCCTAGTTCCTTATCTATGATTTTGGAGAGCTTGATTATGATGTCTTGGTGATTTTCTTTTGGGGTCTATCCTTCTTGGGGTTCATTGAGCTTCTTGAATGTTTATATTTTCACTTTTCAGGATGGTAGAGAAATTTTCTTCCAGCAGTTCTTCAACTATTTCCTCTGTGGACTTGTGTGAGTCTTCCTGTTCTGGAATTCCTATACTTCTTAAGTTATTCCTCTTCATGTTGTCCTACATGAATCTTAGACCTTCTTCAGATTTTATTATCCTTTTTTCTGTTTGCTCTTCTATTTTAGTAGTATTGAAAGATTTGACATCCAGCTCACTAGTTCTGCCTTCCATCTCTTCTGTTCAACTCCTTTGCCCTTTCAGTGTATTGTCTATTTCTGATATTCTATTAATGATTGTTTGTACCTCTTTCTGTAGGTTTTAAATTGTTTCCAATGCTGTATCTGTCTTATTTGATTGTTCCTGTAGTGCTTTCCTGACTTCTTCCTTATTTTTCTCAACTCCATTGTAAAGTGTTTTGAAACATTCTATAATTATTTTTCTGAGTTCCTTCTCAGGTATTTCCAAGACCTGCCCGAGTCCAAGTCTACCTCTAGGTCATTTGTCTCAGAATTTTTATCTTGTTTCTGGACATGTGCTGATATGGTCATCTGCTTTTGATTCTTGGACATGTTTAGTGTTTATCTGTAGCCATAATACTTAATTAAGTGAGTGTTTTGGTATATTTCATACTTTCTGATTGCCTCCAAGTTGATATGATCAGCATATGGACGTCCCTTTTCACGTTTCTTATTGCTTGACTCAGAGTAACTTTCACAGGTGTTGCCTGCCTCCCTGGTGTATGGCAATTGGTGTTGGTTCTTGCCTGAATTTTGGTGTTTTATATTATAGCTTGGCTATATGGCAGCAGTTGCTGTCTCTTCCTGGGTAACATAGGGAGAGAAAGAGTCCCCCAAAGGTAAAAGGGAAAGCATAAAACAGCAATCCAGCAACAGCAAAAACAAACAAACAAACAAGAAACAACAGCAGAGAAAACAAAACAAAACAAAAATCCTAGACTGGATACTGTAGTCTATAATTGCAGAAAGGCGAGAGGATGTAGAGAAGGAAAAAAAAAAAATCTGTAGCCTAATATGAGTATGACTTTAATGTCCTCTTTCATCTTCTTGCCTTCAAGTCTGTCTGATAAATTTCAAGAGGCCACTGTTGGTTGTTATGCTATACCTCAGGATTTAATTTCATTTTCAGCCTGTTTTGTTTTTGAACTCTCTTTTCCTCTCCACACCCCTTGTTCTGGACTTTTCCCTATTAAAAAACAGTTCAGGTCCAGCTCATGGGCTTAGAGTCTCTTTGCACATGCGTGGCAGAAGAACCCACCAGTGGTAGGTGTCAAGGGTGTCCACTCGCTCAGGTGCCACCTCTAGTCACCAGAACGGAGGTGCGCAAATAGCAGGTGGCCAATGAACAGATACAAAAAAAAAAAGAAGAAGAAGAAGAAGAAGAAAAGAAAAGGAAATCAGAACAAAGCAAAACTGACAAATTGTATTGTCCAACTTTGCTCCCAGCTTCCCATGGCATTATTCTGTGGTGGGTCTGTCCCACCCCCAACCCCCCTGGTCTTGCCATTTGTCTCACCCAAGTTGTTGACTCTGGGCCATTGAGCCCGGCAGATTCCAAAGTACACAATTTCTTACTTCCAGTACAAGTTCTACTAGCTATAAGCCTTCAAACTTTTATAATATTCCTACCCTCTGGTAACGCAGTAGTTACAAATCAGGCTGTGAGCCACAAGATCAGCAGTTAGAAACTACCAGCTGTTCCATGGGAGAAAGATGAGGCTTTCTGCTCCCGTAAAGATTCACAGCCTTGGAAACCCTGTACAGGGTCGCTATGAGTCAGAACTGACTCCACGGCACATAAACACCACCATGTGTTTCAGAGTTTTGGAGATCTGCCCTGAACCTGCTTCACTTGGTAATCTGTGGTATTGCTGATGGCGAACTTCACTGCACCTCTACCCTATTGACCATCAAGCCCCACCTCTATTCATAAGGTTTTCATTGACTAAATATTCAGAAGTAGTCCATCTCTCCATCTTTCTAGTCTGTATTTGTCTGGGAACTGAGCTGAAACCCATCCATCATGGGTGACCCTGCTGGTATTTCAAATACCCATGGCATAATTTCCAGAATCACAGCAACATGCAATCCACCACAATATGAAATACTGATAGATGAGTGGTGGTTATAACAATAAAAAATATACAATTATTTTTTCAAATAAAGCATCAAAGACACACCTGGACCAGTGCTTTGATGAGGTTCATTGGTGTCTAAGCTCTCCAGAGTCAGATTTGGTTACCTGACAGGCACAGCTGTATGTTGCTGGGTGGGCAGCTTTCCCCTTGGAGTGTGGGGAGCAGGTGTCTGGGACCTCCTGCTAGTGTCAAGGAAGAGGCCCAGATTAGTTTCCTGCTGGCTGTGAAATTTTTAACAGATGATCTTTGTTAAGCCTCAATTTTCTCATGGGTTCAATTGGGATAAGAAGCATCACTTTACATGATGGTATGGAGACTTGATATGTTATGTCTGTGCTAAAGGCAGTGTAACTCAAAGCTCTTCCTTCTCAACTGGCCCACCCTGAGTTCTAATTCTCAGGGTCACATCACTTGTTCAGACCACCTCCAGACTGTGGGTGTCAGGCCAAGAATCTGTAGGGTGCCTCCAGCAAGATGCCAATTGGCTGTGTCACCTCTGTTGTTTTTGCTAACTTAGTGTAAGTCACTGAGAGCAACTTGTGTTGCGTGATGGATTTTTCTTAGAGAAACACATTTTTCTTCAACTTAGCTCCTCAAAAGCATTTTCAGATGTGGTTGATGATTGAGGTAGTTTTAAAGAAACTGAAGGACAGACAATGGAAGGAACACTTGCTGAAATGATGTCCCTGTCTCCTTTTGTTCCTCATTGAGATAAGTCAGCTTCTCAGTCTTTCTCCCTTTCTCTCTTGATTCTAAGTTTCTCCTTTCTCTCCTGTTCTCACTCTTGGTGTCTTTCTAGCAGCATCTCAGTCCCTCTCCATATTTCCTCTCTCTCTTTCTTTTATATCCTCTCATGGTTACTTTCTCACTTGTTCTCTTGCTTGGTCATTATTATTATCTCTTTCTATCTCTCATCTCTGGCTCTCAATTTCTCTCATTTGATCTCTCTTTTCTCTCCTTCCTCCCTGCCCCCCCCCCCTTGTCTCATGCATATCCTATATTTCACTCATGGCTATGTGAAGGCCATGTTTATGGGTGTGAGTTAGTCCTGCTCTAAGGGCTATATTTACCCAACAGATATTTCCTGTTCTGCTTATAAATATGCCTGTCTACCAATAGACTTTTGGTGTGGTGCTGGACTTCGAATAACAAAGTCAGCAGTTCAAACCCACCAGCTGCTCTTCAGAAACACTGTACAGAGTCACTATGAGTTGGCACTGACTCAATGGCATTTAACAACAACAGCAACCAATAGCAAGCCAGTCTCCATAGTCCAGAGTTAGGGAAGATATTAATTTGCCATTTGAAGGAGACTGTCTTTGAGAAGCAGGCCCTTTTGACAATGAGATTGTTGGGTGATGAGCATAGCCATGGTTCCAGAGCAAATTGTACTGCTCTAGAAGGAACAGTATGGAAGGAACTCTTAAGTGGAAGGGCAGACACAGTATGTGACGGTTTAGTTGGGAACTGGACAGAGTTTGCCAGGACAGTGTTTGCTGAGGACCTGAGTATTGTCAGCCAGCCTACAGCAGCACCTCCTGCCCAGTCTGCCAACCCACTTAGGACAGCAGCTTTCGTTGACATATTTGCTTGGAACATGCAGATTATATGTCATTTACCTCTTTTTAAAGTGAGTTTTAAGGACTTCTGCAAAACAGCAAGCCCTGACCATACTTTCTTAGCCTATTTTGAGCTGCTGTATATATAAAAATTAAATTACATTTCACTTCCAATGTTCCCAAATCCAGTCATTGCTAACACAGTCCAGCCATCCTCCCAATTAGTCTGAACAGGCGAGGTTTGCCTGTATAGGAAGCAGCGCCATTACCTGCTCATAAAGGGCTCCCTCCTACTGCTTCTATGAGTCTCCAGGCAGCTATTTCTTTAGCATCTGTTCCCTGAGAACGGGCTGTGCTGTGAACTCAGCTTCCATAGTTGTTCCAAAACACACGCATAAGAGCAGATGTGTGTTCCTGCCATGGGGTTGCCATGGGGTCTTCTCTGTGACCATCAAGAAGAACTCTTGGTGTCATGCACTGTGTCATAAATATCATTTTCTGGGCAGAGAAATGGTACTAGTCGAGGCAGTCACATTTCATTTTTAAACCAAAATGTAGGGCTATTGTCAAGGGAAATATAAATGTACTGAAATCCGTGACAAAGAGATGAAAACAAAAGAAGAGCTAAGAAAGTTCTTTGGGTGAAGTTACCACTGAAATCATACCTGAGTTGAGATGTACCCTTATTTGTAGAGCATCTTTCCTGAAGATATAATAAGAACTGTAGTTTAAAAATAGTAGCCCTCGTACTCTAGTGGATTACAAGCTGGGCTGCTAACCTCAACATCAACAGTTCAAATCTACCAGCCACTCCATGGGAGAAAGGTGAGACTTTCTGCTCCTGTAAAGATTTATAGCTTCGGAAATCCTATACAGGGTTACTATGAGTCATAACCAACTCGGTGACACACAACCACCACCATAATTTTAAAGTAGTAACAAAAAGGTTGTTGTTGTTGTTGTCAGGTGCCATCGAGTCGGAACCGACTCATAGCAACCCCATGCACAGCAGAATGAAACAATGCTCGATCCTGGGCCAACCTCACCACCGCTGCCACCCCCGAGTCCATCAATGATGCCACCTGGCC
>NW_006408733.1:1497691-1503183 GCF_000296735.1 Chrysochloris asiatica
TTGGTTCTTTTGGCAGTCCATGGCACTTTTAGTATTCTCCTCCAACATCACAATTCAAAGGCATCAATTCTTCTACAATCTTCCTTATTCACTGTCCAGTTTTCACATCCATATGAGGTTATTGAAAATACCATGGCTTGGGTCAGGCACACCTTAGTCCTCAAGGTGACATCTTTGTTCTTCAACATAGATATATATTAGTACTTAATTATATACCTATATGCCTATAACCAACCATATGTGATCATGCACTTGTTTTTTGGGTTTTTTTGTTTTGTTTTGTTTTGTTTTGTTTGGCATTCATTGGAGTTTTTAGCATATTATATGAGGGTAAGTAAACAGTGCTGCTATAAAATCATAGACACCTTTATTAAACTGAAATGTCAAACTGCGAGGGTATTGTTTCTCAACATATCCTCCATGTTGATCTACTCTTGACCCTTCAAACCCACCAGCTGGCCCTCAGAAACCCTACACAGGGTCACTGTGAGTCAGAACAGACTCAACAGCACTTAACTCAACTCTTCCCTGAAGATTTCTTCATACTTCAATTGCAACACATGAAAATGGCAATTTTGGCATCTTCAAGGGTCTCAAATTGTGTCCCTTTTATATGTTCTTTGAGTTTGGGAAACAAAAACAAGTCTGAAAGGGACAAGATCAGAATGTAGGGTGGATCAGTAAAGTTCCCAAACAAAATTCCCATATGTCAGCATCGAAGAATGAGCAGGTACATTGTCAGGATGAAAAAAGATTCCTCTATGTAATTTTCCTGATTTTTCCTCACCAATGCAGTTTTCAAATTTCTTTAAACTTCTTCATAATAAACTTCTGTGATCATCTTGTGTACTTCAAGAAAATCTATCAAAATAACCCCTTTGGAATCCTAAAAAGCAGTCACCATAACCTTCTGAGCTGACCTCTCTGCCTTGAATTTAACTGATTCAGTAGATCCCCTCAGAAGCCACTGTTTTGATTGAATCTTTTTCTGAAGCGGTGGGAAAAGGAGGAGGCTTTCTGCTCCCTAAAGATTTACAACCTCAGGAACCTTATACAGGGTCGCTATAAATTGGAACTGATTCAGTGGTATAAAACAACATGATAAGTGTATTACTGAGAGAACGTGTCTGCAGCCATCCACTAATCACAGGGACATGCTTAAGCATATTTTAATTGGAACAAACCTTTGCGAGTATGAACTAGAATCCTAGCAACAATACTTTGTGACTTACCCTGGTATATGTTCCTGGTGTGGCACTGTGGGATAAGAACTGGACTGCTAACTGCACTAACCACAAGATTAAAAGTTCAAACCTACCAACAGCTCATAGAAACCCTGTACAGTGTCTCTGAGTCAGAAACAGCTTCATGGCACACAGCAACAACAGTGTATGTCAAAGTCTTTAGTAATGGAATCCTTTTCTCTTGAGGTAGCTTGCCCAAGTTCACAGGAGTAGACAGACAACAGAACAGTTCAGTAAGATGTGGCCCTGCCATCATGTATCTAGACCCTCCCGTGAGAGATGTTTAAACTCAGAACAGCTAGTCCTCCATCATTTGTAAGGATAGATGGTGACAGCTCCAAGTGCAGTCAGAAGTGAATACCAAACAAGCAGCAATATCAATCACAGACTATGCCCTTTGCTGTGTGAAACAAGCCTGAAATAAGTAACCCTGGGAGTCAAGCAATGCTAAGCACTGAATGTTGGGTGATTGACTTGGCCAGAGAAACCAAAAATTCTGTGTCCAGGCCTTTCATGTGATCAGATGGGGAAATGCCCACGGTAGTGTCACTTGAGCAATGTGGCTGATGGGTGCTTTGAAAACATTATGTAGAATGAAATATGCCAAACACAAAGGACAAATCCTATAAACACTACTTATATGAAATATGTAGATTAAGCAAGAGTATAGAGACCAAATTTTACTAGTGATGACCAGAGGTGGGAAGGAAGGAAGGGAGAAAGTAGGACTCATTGCTCAGGGAACACTGAACTTCTGTTAAGGCTGATGGACAAATTTGGGGATGAGTAAGGGTGATGGTTGAACAACACAATGAATATAATTAATGTCACTGAGCATTATATGTGAGCATTGTTAAAATGACAAATATTTTGCTACATGTATATTTATAATAGTATTGTTGTTATGTGCCATTGAGTCAGTACCAATTCATAGCAGCACTACGCATGACAGAGCAAAACACTGCCCAGTCCTGTGCCAACCTCATGATATTGCTAGTTTGAGGGCACTGATGCTGCCACTGTGCCAATCCATCTCATTGGAGGTCTTCCTTTTTTTCTCTGATGCTCCACTTTACCAAACATGATATCCTTCTCCAGGAACTGGTCCCTTCTGATAATACGTCTGAAGTATGAGAGACGAAGTCTAGCCATCCTAGCTTCTAAGGATCGTTCTGGCTGTACTTCTTCCAGCGTAGATTGGGTTGTTCTTGTTGGCAGTCCACAGGACTTTTAATATTCTCCAACACCGTAGTTTAAATGCATCAATTCTTCTAGGTTCTTCCTTATTCACTGTCCATCTTTCACATATATATGAGGTTATTGAAAATATGACTTAGGTCATGCACACTTTAGTCCTCAAACTGACATCTTTGCTCTTGAAAACTTTAAAGAGGTCTTGTGTAACAGATTTGTCTAATGCTATTTGTAATTTGGTGGAGTCCTGGTGTGGCGCTGTGGGTTAATGCGCCAGACTGCAAAGCCGTTTGAATTGCAAGGTCGGCAGTTCAAGCTCACCAGATGCTCCTCGGAAACCCTATACAGGGTCGCGATGGGTCAGAACCAACTCTATGGCACTTAACAACAATAAATATGTAATTTTATTCTTTCTGCTGCTTCCATGAGTGTTGATAGTGGAGCCCAGAAAATTGAAATCTTTGACAGCTTTGATCTTTTCTCATTATATGTTGTTGTTGTTGTGACGTGCTGTCAAGTCGGTTCCAACCCATAGTAACCCTGTATAGGGTTTCTGAGGAGCGACTGGTGAGCTTGAACCACCAACCTTGCACTTCAAGCCAAATTTGGAGTCCAACGCATTAACCCACAGTGCCACACGAGGATGTTATTTATTGGTCCAGTGGTGAGACTATATATATATGTATTGAAGTTTTTATTGTGAATTGAGTGAAAGTTTACAGGGCTATTCATCAGTTTTACATTCAATAAATCATATATTTTGTTTCATTACAATGATTATAATCCCCTCCATGTACCATCAGTTAACTATTTTTCTCTATTTATTTTAGCTCTTTTTTTCTTTTTAACACTCAGGCACTCAGGCATAGTGGTGAGGATTTTTGTGCAACCCATACTGAAGGCTGTGGTCTTTGATCTTCATCAGTAGGAATTTTAAGTTCTTTTCACTTTCAGCAAGCAAGGTTGTATCATTCGTATATTACAGGTTGTTATTCAGTCTTTCTCCAATCCTGATGCCATATTTTTCTCTATATAATCCAACTTCTTGGATTATTTGCTCAGCATAAACACTGAATAAGTATTAAAGAATACAGCTCTGGTATATACCTTCCTAATGCCATTTGGTGTTCCCCTGTTCTACTAGAAACTTTTGGTCTATGTACAGGTTCCTCATGAGCAAAATTAAGTATTCCAGAATAATCATTCACCAATAATATAGCAATGTTCTCATTTTCATTGCCATGGTTAAAATCGCCTCTATGCATCATCAACCAACCAAAGGGTATACCCTGTAAGCCTGTCCGCCGGTTGTCAACACACAGCCCCTCTCTCTGGGTCCCCAGCTGCTCCATCTCTCCACGTCATCATCTCTGCCTCAATCTCTGGCATCATTGCCCCCCCCCCCTTTGGGTAGCCAAAGTCCAAGTTGCTCATCCCTGTCTACTCTGTGTATGGAGGGGGTGGGAATGATCCTTGCTGTAAAGATTTGTTCCCTCGTTGGAGCTACTGCATCCATAAGTGTAGGTCAAGTTCATCAAATTGTATCAGGTTACTCTTTTTTCCTCTTCTCTCTTCTTCTAGTTGAGCTCTGATCATCCAGTCATTGAAGCCAAGTCAAGTGGGTATTATCTGCAAGTGTGGGTGTTCTTGTGCATATGCCCTCTCTTCTTATCAATTGGACACTTCACTCTCCACTCTAGTTCTCTGTGGCTAAGTCACTGACTCTAGGGTCAAGAGTTCCCAGGTCTTGCCACACTGCTGGCTGGCCAGGTCTCCACATGGGTTCACAGGAGTCTATTGAATGTTGTAGGGCTTTGCTCGCAGCTTCATTGCTGTTTTTCCTTCACTTCCCCTTATCTGTAACGAACGTGGTCACTAATCAGAGCATGTATTCCCATTGAGTCTTAGTCTTGGAAGGGGGTTTGCTCTGAGGGCACCCGACCACTTGCCTTGAAGTTTCCTGGGCGAGCAACTTGCTTGTTCTTGTAATAATCAGTCGGTCTGCCTATACTGTTTTGTATTTTTCCTGTCGGTCTTTCTTTCAAGAAGTATCTTCTGTTCTTCTAGCTGCTCAAGGCTAGTCTGCCCATCCTTTCAAGTGGAAATTTCCCACCACTGAAAATTCGGATGCTTTTCAGGATTCCACCTATAGTCTTATGTAATGCAGAGGCTCCGCAGGAAGCCTACTTCACTGGGCATATTATAGCCCCATTTTATGTATTCCAATCAGTTATAGGCAGAAGATGGACTTAAAAGCTTTCGATGGTGATATTTCTGGCTATTTCTTTCTCTCCCCCTCCAGTGTCTAATTTATAATGGTATACAAGGGAAGCCAAGATTCAAAAGACAGCCAAGCATCTTGACATTATTTCTCCCCTTTTCCCCATTCCAACCATGTCTCAATCCTTGTATCCCAGAACCCCATTTTTCCAAGGTTGTGCATACATCATTCTTTAGCATACATCATTTTTTGCAAGTATGTATGCAAGGTTACATACAAACCTTCTTTGCAAGGTTAGCCCATGCAAACCTTCCTATTTGTTCTCCGATCCACTTTGTTCTTCCACTCCCCTCCCCCTTCTTGTATATTTCCCCCTCCCCAGCACCCAAACTACTTTGTGTCTGTTCCCTGTCCTGTGCTCCAACTTCCCGTCCCTTCCCTTACCTCCCCCCCCCCTTTACTATGGTTCTTTTTCTTAGTCTTTTACAGAGGTGGTCCTATGAAGTATTTTTCCTTTTGTGACTGACTAATTTCACTCAACATAATGTCCTCAAGGTTCATCCATGTTATGCGGTAGCTTGCAGCTTCCTTGTTATTCTTCAAGGTAGCATAATCTATTGTGTGTAGCTACCAGAGTTTGTTTATTCATTCTTCAGTTGATGGACACTTTGACTGTCTCCATCTTTTTGCTATTGTAAACAGTGCTGCTATGAACATTGGTGTGCATATATCTACTTGTGTTATGGCTCGTATTTCTTGTGGGTAAATACCAAGTAGAGGAATTGCTGGCTCATAAGGTATTTCTATTTTCAACCTTCTGAGGAAGTGCCATA
>NW_006408733.1:1512668-1525105 GCF_000296735.1 Chrysochloris asiatica
TACATTTATTTGTAAACAAAAAGGTACTTGCATTTAAATTGCTCCAAGCTCTCACATTCATGATCCCAATTTATCCTGATGATGATCATGCAAGGGAAAAAGATGGTATCCCCATTTTGCAGAAGCATAAATTGAGGCCTTTAGGCTCCTATCAGTTCCAGAAGTAGGACTAAGTTTGAAGTGTCCAAAAGCTGGTACCAAGTTCTTTTCACTATATTATATGGTCATTTAAGAGAGGCAGTAGAAAGCTGTGCTGAGCAAAGTATGGAAAGTATCACAGTCAAGTATATATAGCACCTAGAAAGTAGAGGAAGTGCTCTTTATGGTTTGGCAAAAGCAGAATGAGAATTCGAATATGAGCTGGGTTGTTGTTGTTTTTTTTCAAACCTTATACAAAAGCGTGTTTCTCTTTGTTACCTCATGTTGCTTATAAATGTAGAATCAAACTCTTCTTACACATAAGTGATTAAGAATATCCTACACTTCCTTCATGTCTAGGGAAGAAAACAAGTCATTTGGAATTTTAACTCTCTTTCATTTAAAAAAAAAAAGCACTATTTGTGTAAGTGGCCTTACTTCTAGCATCATCTTCAAAGTTCTGAGCGAGAAGGCTTTTAAGTGCAACATCCATCCTAAAAGCTTTTTTCTCTCTGCATTTCCGTTCTCTGCAAAGAGAGGGCTCAGAGATGGTGAGGGTACTACATTTGCTGCCTCCTTGAAATTCTTTCATGAGTCCATTCCTGGGCGATGAAGAAATTGCCCAATTTGTTGTATTGAAGGAAGAACCACCATGCCCAAGGAACCTTCATGGACCTGCTACTTGGGCAGAGGTGGCTGAAGAGGTCAGTGGAGGACTGCTTGAACTACATCTGGTTTTAGGTGCCACTGAGTCAGTTGCAACTCATAGCAACCCTGAGCACAACAGAATGAAACACTGTCTGGTCCTGCGTCATCCACACAACTGTTGTTATGCTTGAGCCCATTGCTACTGCCACTGTGCTAATCCATCTTGTTGGGGTGGGTCTTCCTGTTTTTTTGCTGACCCTCCATTTTTCCAAGCATGATTTCCCTCTCCAGAGACTAGTCCCTCCTGAAAATATGTCCCAAGCATGAGAGATGAAGTCTGCCATCCTGGTTTCTAAAGTGCATTCGGGCTGTACTTCTTCCAACACAGATCTGTTTGTTCTTTTGGCAGTCCATTGTACTTTTAATATTATTCTCTAACACTATAACTCAAACGCATCAATTATTTTGTGGTCTTCCTTATTCATTGTCACAACTTTCAAATGCACATGAGGCTTTTTTTTTTTAACTGTTAAAATAATGGATGAAATCCCACAAATCCAACTGGCATTTCTGTGTATGGTAAGAATTCATGGCAGAATGAAGGAAGGTAGTAGGGTGTGTACACAGAAATAAGAGGGGAAAAGAGCACTTGAGGGCATGGAAATAAGAAATAGCATGAGATTGGACCCCCACCAGAAAATACAAACATGCACAAGGTGCATCTGCCACCCTATTGCCCAAAGCATGCTGCTCTGATGCTCTGGGGCAACCTTGGCTGAAAAGGGATGGGGAGAGATGGGGGGAAGTTTTAATGAGCAGCAAAGAGGCTGGAGGAGGAGTGACAGAGTGGGAATGCCAGAGTGGTGCACAAGAGGAGGGCTATGGGGTAGTAGTGACCTAGGCCAATGTATGCTCATGCCTGTTGGGTCCTGAGCTCCAGGGAGCTAGTTCCCTGTGCTGCCCAAGGCTTGAGAGGGAGACAAGAATACAGAATAGACACCTGAAGATCCTGGAGACCCCCAGGCAGCACCAACTTTATCCTAGAGTCTCCAAAAGTGGGCTCCACTGCCCACCCCCCAAGAAGAGGTTAGTCTTTCCGACATCACTCCCAGCACTTTGCACCATCACTCCATCACTGGTCCACTGAGCTGCAGATGATGTCCATTGTATGTATGGCTTGAGATTGCTAGTTAGAAAGTATGTGCCTACAGTGCTGGAGAGGGAAGGAACATTGAGAGACAGTGCTCCAGGGACAGCTGAAAAGGAGGGCTGATTATCCCCCACTCTGCCTCCTGCAGAATAGAGTGTGTTGCCGGTTCCAGTAGCAGGTGAGAAAGAAGCAGACATTATTGCAGTGATGCCACCAGGCCCCACCTCCTACGAAAGGTGATGGGGGGCTAGAACAGGGGCATCCCCTGGACCCAGGTTTGTCCAGTCTCCAGGACTGAGAGCGGGTACCAAGAAAATACAGCCTCTGTCACAGGTTCTGGAGGGGCAGGGACAAAGTGAAGAGCAAGAAGACAAATAAATAAAATACCATGGTTTAAGTCATGCTCACCTTAATCCTCAAACTGACAACTTTGCTCCTGAACACTTTAAAGAGGTCTGGTTCAACTGCTTAGCATAATGCAATATGTTATTTGATTTCATGTCTACTGCTTCCATGAGTATTGATAGTGGACCCAAGCAAAATTAAGTCTTTGACAACTTCAATCATTTCTGCATTTATCATGATGTTATGTATTGGTCCAGTAGTGAGGATTTTTGTTTTCTTTATATTAAGGTGCAACTCATACTGAAAGCTATGGTCTTTGATCTTCATCATTAAGTGTTTTAGGTCCTCTTCACTTTCATCATGCAAGGTTGTATCATTTGCATATCTGAGGTTGTTATATATAATGAATCTTCCTCCATTCCTGATACCACCTTCTTCATATAATCCAGCTTCTCAGATAATTTTCTCAACATTCTGATTGAATTAAGTGTGGTGAAATGATACAACCCTGGTACACACCTTTCCTGATTTTAAACCATTCAGCTTCCCCTTGTTCTGTTTAAATGACTCCCTCCTGGTCTATATGAAGATTCCTCATGGACACAATGAATTGTTCTGAAATACTCATTCCCCATAATGTTGTCCTAAGATTGTTATGATCCACACAGTCAAAAACCTTTGCATCGTCAGTGAAGCACAGGTAAACATCTTTCTGGTATTCTCTGCTTTCAGCCAAGAGCCATCTGATGTCAGCAGTGATATCCCTCATTCCACATTTGCTTCTGAATCCAGCTTGGACATCTGGCAGTTCTCTGTTGATGTACTGTTGTAGCTGTTTTTGTATTATCTTCAACAAAATTTTACTTGCATGTGATATTAATGATATTGTTTGATGATTTGTACATTCCATTGGATCACCTCTCTTTGGAATGGACACAAATGTGGATCTCCTCCAATCAGTTGACCAAGTAGATGTCTTCCAAATTTTGTTGGGATAGATGAGTTAGTGCCTCCAGTGAGGCATCAGTTAGTTGAAACATATCAATTTGTATTCCATCAATTCCCAGAGTCTTGTTCTTTGCCAATCCCTCAGGACACCTTGGACTTCTTCTTTTAGTACCATTACTTTTGCAATGGTTGAACATTGACCATTTCTTTTTAGTAAAGTGACTCTGTGTATACCTTCCATCTTCTTTTGATGCTTTCTGCATCATTCAATATTTTGCCCATAGAATCCTTCAATATTACAAATCAAGGCTTGAATTTTTCTTCAGTTCCCTCAGCTTGAGAAACGCTGAGTGTGTTCTTCCCTTTTGGATTTCTAACTTCAGGTCTTTGTACATTTCATTTTAATATGTAACTTTGTCTTCTTGAGCATCCTTCTGACCCGCTCTTTTACCTCCTCATTCTTCCCCCTTTGCTTTAGCATCTCTATGCTGAAGAGCAAGTTTCAGAGTCTCTTCTGACATCTATTTTGCTCTTTTCTTTCTCAATGACCTTTTACTTCCTTCCTGTTTGATGTTCTTGATGTCATCCCACAACTCTTCTGGTTTTGGTCATTAGTGTCTAATGCATCAAATCTGTTCTTGAGGTGGTTTATAAATTCAGGTGGGGTATGTTCTTGGTCATATTTTGACTACCATGCACTTGTTTTAATTTTCTTCAGCTTGTCTGAACTTGCATATGAGCAGTTGATAGTCTGTATGAGAGAGTCTGCGCCTGGCCTGGTTTTGGCTGATATTGAGCTTCTGCATTGTCTTTACCACCGATGCAGTCAATTTGATTTTTGTGTATTCTATCTGATGAGGTGCAGATGTATAGTCATCTTTTATATTGCTTTTAAAAGGTGTTTGCAGTGAATAAGTCATTGGTCTTGCAAAATTCTATCATGTGGTCTCCAACAGCATTTCTGTCACCAACACCATATTTTCCAACTACTAATTCCTTTTTGTTGCCAACCTTCACATTCTAATGACAGGTAATTATCTTGATTTCATGTTTGGTCAATCTCAGACTGAAGAAGTTGGTATGCAAATTTAAATAGTGGTGTATGAACATTATTCTATCACATTGTACTTGAAGATAGATCTTGAAACTTTTTTTTTTCATGATGAATGTGATGCCATTCCTCTTGAATTTGTCATTCCCAGCATAGCAAACTATGATTGTCAGATTCAAAATAGCTAATACCAGTGCATTCCAGCTCATTAACACCTAGGATATTGATCTTTATGAGTTCTGTTTCTTTTTTGACAACATTCAATGTTTCCTAGATTCATACTTCATACACTCCATTGATATTAATGGTTGTTTACAACTGTTTCTCTTCATTTTTAGTTGTGCTCATTCAACAAATGAACACCCAAAAGCTTTACTACATTTGTGTCATCATCGTTAACTCTACTTTGAGGTGGCAGCTCTTCCCCAATCTTATTTCGAGAGCCTCCCAACCTGAGGGGCTCATCTTCTAGCACTATATCTGACCATTTTCTGCTGCTATTCATAATATTTTCATTTTCCAGTACCATATCTGACAGTGTTCCACTGCTACTCATAAGATTTTCAGTGACTAAATATTCAGAAGTAGTCTGCCTCTTACCTCTTCGTACTCTGCCTTACTCTGGAAGCTCAGCTGAAACCTGTCCACCATGGGTGACCCTACCACTATTTTAAATACTTTTGGTCCAGAATCACAGCAACACACAAGCCACCACAGTACAACAAACTGACAGACAAGTGCTGGTAAGAATATCCAGGAGAGTGTAAACAGGAAGCAGGACATGGCAGAGCCCTGTTTCAGGATATTGAATGGAAGCCAAATGGCTGAGGCCAGAGTGGTGTTGTTAAGTGCCGTTGAGTCCGTTCCAACTCATAGTGACTCTGCATAGGGTTTCTGAGGAGTGGTTGGTGAGTTTGAACTGCCAACTTTGAGATTCAAACTGACATTGCAGTCCAGCGCATTAACCCACAGAGCCACATCAGGACTTGAGCTACAAATGCTGGAGTTTTGGAGTAGGTGATAAGAACAAAAGTGTGAGAGAAAGAAGTGGGCCTAGACATCCTTTTTACATTTTGTAGGGTTGATAGTTTATCATCTTAGTGTGAAAATTCCTTTGTGGTAGTAAAAAATATATATAATGCTATACTGGCTGGTTCAGTATATTTTATGCATAATTCAGTGATACCCACTATGTTATCATGTGGTGCAGCCACTAACAGAGACTGAAAATCCTTGCTGGGAGAGCGTGGCAGGCTACCGGGAGGTGAACCTCGGGCAGTCAGTACTCTGCAGCCAGTTACGTCTTCAGGGCAGACTGCTGGGAGATGTTAAGGAGGGGCTAAGGAGGAAACTCTGTAGCTGACCCAGTAAAGGAGGGAATTTTGTCTTTTGCCAACCTCCCCTCTGCCCCTGCTCAGAGACTGCCACCTGCACTGGAGACCTACTCATTTCTTCCATTACCATACCTAACATGTACTTTGCTGGACCCCAAATACTTTCTGATATTCAAACTGTGATACATAAAAGGCTAAAACATAATGAGGCCAATCTGAGGCCATGGTCAGGAGTGGTCTGTGGGCAAAGAACAGATGATGGTTTGCCTGTCCATGGGTGACTTGAGTGGCCTCAGAGGGTCTGGCTTTAGAGAGAGTCTGGTCTGAGCCCAGACAACATGTCAGACCCTTTTGCTGAGGTGGGCACTGGCAGCGAGTCACTGCGATGTGCCTACATGCAGAAGAGGGGTGTGCACAGTTGTAGCCCCTGAGTAAGACTTGCCTCATCCACACAGGCTTTTCTGAGTTCCTCTGCCCCTCAGCAGATCTTTTTCTATAGTTCTACTTGCCCCTAACTTGTAGTCTATCCAAAGATGGCTTTGGACCATGAGAGCCGGGAGGTTCCTGTCTAATATTCCCAGGGTCTAGGTCTGACTCTGAGACCAGAGGGACCATCACTCCCAGGCCATGCAGTGTCCCTTTGGCCTTGCTCTGAGCCTCCTTCCTCTTGCCAAATTGCAGCTGACCCTTGCACTGGCTGAGATCCTGGAGCCTCTGCCTCCAAGGGAGACCTTGGAGCACATTGCCAACACTTTCTTCACATCTCACAGTCTTGCATGCACTGTGCTGCACATTCTTGTTATAGCCAGGGACCCTGAGGATCTGTATTTCATCAGTGGCCACGATGGAGCTGCAAGTCCACACTGTGGGGAGCCTGACTTGTTCTCTGTCAGGAAGAGATGCTTGCCAACAGATAAGATGAGGAGTCAGCTTTGGTTGGCTCCTGTGGCATTCTCTGGAAGCAGGCCATTTTTCTGGACTCTTAAGGGCCTATGACAATCAGGGCTGAGCCCACACTGATGACGCAGACCACGCCCTTGCCAGTGGCATTTTATGGGCACCCAGGCTGACCGTGTTTAACAGACTCCCATGTTGTCCACCATTGAATGAAATAGATGTTGCTTTCCAGTGCTGTTGTGAAAGCAGTGCCAGCTAGAACCCTGGGTTTGGGTTTGGGTTTGGGTCTCTTGGCACTGTAGTCTGGCTTCCTTCCTCTTTTTCAAACAAGCACTTGCATGACCATTTCTTCCAGCGAGGCACCATCAACAGTGTCAGGATGCCTCCTTTGCCTTACTTGTTTTTCTGTGAGGACCCTTCGCTGTGAATCAGCACTGACGTTTAGTGAAGCAAAGTCTCATCTGCAAGGCAGATCCTCCCTGACTGTGGTCCTGTGCAGCAAGCTTGGACATTTGTTTTTTCCACCCTGAGTCAATGTCTTGTCCTCCCAGCAATAAAAGCCCCAAGATCCAGTTTCCTCTGCCTGTTCTTGTGATTTTCTGCCGCTGCCAGCAACTCTCTTAGATGCCATGGAGAGGAGTTGGAGGTTTTCAGCACCTGCATCACCACTGCCCTGGAGCTGCTGTCCCCAGTAGCAGACCTTTCCCTCATGTGTGTGGACCACTTCTGGGTCACTCAGCAGCCTCCTTCTGCAGACTGTAAGCTCTGTGCTGGTGGCTCTTGTTCACCCTCGTCAGTCCAGACAAGGGACCTGGCACAGGGTGGCCACTTAAGACACATTTCTTGATTAAATGAATAAATAAAATGTTCTTTTGAACTGAACAGCTGACTTCCCCAAGCAGGGGTTAACCTTCTCAAGGTCAGACAGGCCTGTGCCACACATTCACAAATCATAAAGTCTCGGTGCCCATTCCCAGATGTCCTCAGACAACAGTGCAGTTCCCAGCCTCTGACAGCTAGCTTGTTAGAGTTTATTAGGCAGACAGCCACAGCCTCTTATAGCCTGGGGTTGCCACGATGGCCTCTCTGTCGTGGGCTGGCCCACCACCCGCCTCATATGTGGCCCTGAATGTGATGTGCGTGACCTGCGGCTTCAGGGCTGCTCTGATCTTGAATGTGTAGCTTATAGGTAGGTAAAGCCTTCAGGGGGGAAATTTCATCTAAAACTCAAGTTTCCTCTGTCACAAGAAACAGAAATACCATCTATGGAAGCCTTTCTTCAGAGTCATATATAAGGTCATGTGACCTGTTCAGCAGTCTCAAGTGCAGGGGATTTAGGAGTAGATGTTAGATTCTAAAGAGACCATAAGAGGCATTGCTGAGGAAAATACAATAGAAAGCACTGTTGGCGGGAGAGGAGATAGCAGCTCCCTCTGCTCACACCCACTGGGTTTGATCCCTCTCCCCTCCACCCCCCCACACCTAGAGCTGGACCACAGGTAGAAATGAACTTTAGTGTTGTTCCAGGCCAGGCATAGCCAGGGGGAATGGATGGCTCAAGTCAAATGGAGATTGTCTCCCCAAACAGTTTTCTTGTTGCTCTTAGGTGCCATCGAGTCAGTTCTGGCACCTACCCTATGTCCAGCACAGGAAAACAAGGCCGGGTCCTCCGCCATCACCACAATTGCTATTATGTTTGAGCTCATTGCTGCTGCCACTGTGTCATCCATCCTGTTGGCGGGGGAGGGGTCTTCCTTTTTTTCACTGACCCTCCACTTTGCCAAGCTCTTCTCCAGGAAGCATGATGTTCTTCTGCTGACATGTCCAAAGTATGAGAGACAAAGTGTTGCCATCCTGGCTTCTATGGAGCATTCTGGTTGTACTTCTTCCAATACAGATCTGTGCGTTCTTCTGGCATGGTACTTTTTAAATTCCTCTTCAAATTACCGTTTAAATGCATTGATACTTCTACAGTCTTCTTCATTCAAAACTGAAGGATAAAAATGCTCACAGTCACTGTGCGGCAGTGAAGGTTAATGGCATTGATACCAGCAATCCCTGAATATTATCTGACTTTAAAAGTCATCAAGACTGTTTTCCTGATGAAGGTGACTGGTGTTTACTACTAGTGAAGACTGTGTGAGCACTCCGATGGTTTTTGATTCCTTAGTTTCATTGGGCAACTCAAGTAGTAGTAACTACAAGAATGTATATAGGATTTACTCCACACTAGCTATAGGTCTGAGGGTGAAGAGTTGGGTATTATGTATAAGCCCCATTATACATACAAGGAAATGGAGGCTTACAAAGGTGAAGTAATTTGCCCGAGATCATATAGACAGTAAATGGAGGAACCTGTATTTAAACCCAAGCACCCTGGGTGATACAAATGAATAACATGCTCAGCTGCTAACCAAAAGGTTGGCAGTTTGAGTACACCCAGTGGTGCTTTGAAAGAAAGGTCTGTAGATCTATTTCCAAAAAAAACCCCAAACAATCAGCCATTGAAGTCAGCTGTGGATCAATCTGTACGGGATCAAATTGAAACCATCAACTTGACAGATTAAATAGGAAATTTAGGGCACAGTGTGTGTAGGTTGATGTGGGAGAACAACTCAGAAAAGGAGGGTGACAATGGTTGCTCCACTTAAAGAATGTCATCAGTGTCACTGAATGGTACTTGCAGAAACTTGAATTGATGTCGTTTTGTTGTGTCTGTTGTTAACAACAACAACAAAATAAAGAAAATTCAGAGTAAAATAAATAAAAGCCCTGTGTAACATAGTTCTGCCCTGACACACATGGGGTCCCCATAAGTTGAGAATCGACTCACAGCAACTGGCCACTGGTCATTCGGCTCTGGCATCTGTGTCGCTCCTGCTCTGCTTTGCTGCATGCAAGGGGTGTGTGGGTCAAGCAGTGCCAACATCCACCAAGAGCTATGCAGCCACTCTTATCTCTCACATGATCTGTTTCATGCTTCCACAAACATTGTTTTATCTGGTCCTCATGGAGAAGAGAGAGGGAAGGGTGTCCTCTTTAAAAAAAAAAAAAAAAGAATTTTATTGAAGAGTTTCAGAGTTTTGTATGCAATTTAGTTTGTTAAAGCAGATGAAAGGGACACTGGGCTGTACAACTACGCATTTCCCAGTGTGCCTACAGAAAGATCTCACAGCAGCATCACGCCAGTTCGTGTTTCCAGTAGTTTGATTGAGATATACTTTTATATACCATAGAAAAAACACCCATTAAAATTGTTCAATTGAATGATTTTTAGTAAATTTTCAGAGTTGTGCTGTTCTTTGATCTTAGAATTTTCCAATCTCCGCAAAAAGAACCTGCTGCTCATTCATTAACTGTTACTTCCCATTCTTACTCCAGCCGTATGCAGCCACTAATCCACTTTCTGTTGCTATAGATTTGCCTTTTCTAAACAGTATATGGATGGAATCATCTAGTATATGGACTTTTGTGTCTGGTTTTGTCTTTAAACATAACATTCTTAAGGTTCTTCATGTCATTGTGTATACTAGTAATTCACTTATTTTCATTACAGTATAATATTTCATTTTATGGATATAAAGGAACTATGGTAGCACACTGGTGAAGCACTTGGCTGCTAACTAGAAGGTCAGCAGTTCAGAGCCAACATCTGCTCTGTGAGAGAAAGAAGTGGCAGTAAGCTTCAGTAAAGATCACAGCCTTGGAAACCCTATGGGTCACTATGCTTCAGAATCAAATCGACACCAGTTGTTTACCCATTTATTCGTTGATGGATGTCTCATTAATTTCAACTTTGGAACTATTTTATCACCCTCTTTTGATGGAAAAAAGAAGCTGCGTCTCAGAGAAGTCCTGTACAATTGTTACAGAAATCACCTGTAGAATCAGGCAAGACGCAGGCTCATGACTTCAGGTTTATTCACTCACCCAAGTAAGCATTTATTTACCTCCTTCCGGTACCTACTACTGTGCCAAATCCTGTAGTGAGCAAGACACAAAAGATTCCTGCCCTCATGGGATTCACATTCTAGTGAACGGAGAAAATACGCAAGCAAACCACATTAAAAGGATTCAGAGTAGCAGTAAATACTATGAAGAACTCATAATAGGACAAGGTGAGAAAGTATACCAAGGAATTCAGAATTTTTTAGGATTTTTATTTTACTTTTTGATCTTTTCTGGCATCTGAAATTTCTATTCTCAAATAACTTCACTTGACATGGAAACTGTCCAAATTATCTTTATCTGTATGCTGTGGAGACTGATACACACACTGTGGACTGTCTGAAAATGGACTGTGTGGAGGTAGGGTCAGCCCCAGCTGCTGTCTAACAAGGCAGCTGCCTTTCCAGTCAACAACTGGGGTTGATGCAGAGGCCACAGGAGCCCCAGCTGAGTCTGCATTAGTGCATGTGAGCAAATTACTCCAGCTATTTGGCCATGTAGAAAGCTACAGTTTTGCTCTTCATGAAAAATTTAAGTCTTGTCTTGATCTATTGGAAGGAATCAGATGAGGCAACTTGGGTCAACTCAGTCATTGTTGGTCAGGCAGATGATAAACTGCACATTGTCTTGACTCGGGGGATCAATGGTGAATCTTAAAGAGAAAATCACAAAAGAAATTAAGATTGAATTTGCAAGTCCAGAATATTGGGAATGCATTCTAACAACTGCAGCAAAATAAGGCACTCTCCTAGAAATGCATTATTTATCCGTCTCTTGTTACCACTATTAACTCACGTGCCTCTCTCTGGTATGAATCCGAGTCAGTTATAGAAGGAAACCAGAGGCCAATGATTTTCTAGTTCACCAGTGAAGTTAGAAATTCAGATAAGCAGTCAGGATATTTTTATAAGGTTTTGTTTTGTTTTGTTTTGTTTTGTTTTTGTATAGTCACATAAATTTTGAAAATGCAGTTGTTTTTGTCAAGTACCTTCGAGTCCGTTCCGACTCATAACGGCCCTGTATAGTGTTTCAGAGGAGCAGCTGGTGAGTTGAACCACCAACCTTGAGTTTCAAACCAATCTTGTGGTCCAGTGTATTATCCTGCAGCACTGCACTGAGTCTAAATCCAAATGAGGCCACAACATGTATTTTATACAGCATACATTTTATTAAAAGGGAAAAAAGTCATGGAAATGATGATATGGTTCATTCCACACATTTTTCATTAGTAAAATCTTGGAGAAACATCAAAAGTGGGTTTTGGTTCAATAGGGACCTTCAGTGGAAGAACATAATTTGCTTCCTAATGAAACATATTCATGCAAGGCTATGTACCAGGGTGAAATCCAGAGAAAGAAAATTGCCTCACTGGTGTTAATGGATTGGCATCTGCCTCAGATGCCATTGCTGTCAAAGTCACAAAGGCCAGACAATGGGAACTTTTAACAACTGAAGCATAAAGGGATGTGAAATGTCCCAACGAGAGGTGTGCTTCAGAATTTGAGAACAGAGTTATCAATTATTTGGCAAATTTCTGTCTGAGTTCTCTGTAAAACCAGTGCATCTCAGGAAAAAAAGAGTTTTACAGAGTTTTGAAGATAAAGTTTGAAGGCAACACTTTTAGATTAATTACTGCCTAATCCAATTAAAATTTTCAGCAGGTTGTTCTTGAGAGAAGAGCAGCCGACAAAACATTAAACAGTCATGTCTGCCCTGACTCTTTCTGGGAAGAAAAAATACCATGGAGTCGTTCAAAGCAGGAGTCCTGGTGTGGTGCTGTAGGATAAGCGCTCAACCACAATGTTGGTTTGAAGCGCAAGTCAGCAGTTCAAACTCACCAGTCACTCCTCAGAAACCTTGCTAAGGGTTACAATGAGTTGAAGCTGACTTGACAGCACTTGTTGTTGTTGTTGTCAGGTGCCATCGAGTGGGAACCAACTCATAGAGACCCCATGCACAGCAGAATGGAACAATGTCC
>NW_006408733.1:1526221-1549014 GCF_000296735.1 Chrysochloris asiatica
GTCAATGTATGATTGTAGCCGTTTCTGTATTACCTCTAGCAAAACTTTACTCATTTGAGATATCAAAGAGATTGTCCGATGATTTCCGCATTCCATTGGGTCACTTCTCTTTGGAATGGGCACAAATATGGATCTCTTCCAATCAGTCAGCCAGATAGTTGTCTTCCAAATTTCTTGGCAGAGATGAGTGACAACACTTAACAATAGTTAAAAACAAGGGTTTGGCAATCACACAAACCTGAGTTTGATCACAGCTTTGATCCTACCTAGCTCTGTGACCTTCAGCAAAGCTACACAAGCTCTCCAGCCTCAGTTTCTTTATCTGCAAAATGGGACTACAGTTTTGCCTAAGAAGACTAAATTAGATACTTTAAAAGCATTGAACAGAGTAGCCAGCATAATGTAATAGCCAACTATTGGAAAGGCCTGGGAGGAAATAAATTTGTTAGGATTAGAGAAAATGATGGAATTGTTTGTTGATCATTTCCAAAATTTTTATTTCTCTGTGCTAAGAGATCAGAGCAACATTCTTATTAGTCAGATAGGTGTTTTGGCACGTGTCAGGAATTTATTTAAGATTTCTTTCTCACTCCTTTCCTTTCTACTTTCCTACCTCCTTCCCTCTTTCTTTTTTTCCCTTCCTGACAGTGAATCATTTGAACAAGTATTAAAAATCACATATCTTTAAACATAAATAGTGGGTAAACATTTGCATATCAATGATACTAGCCTGCTGACTCTTTGGACAGATGGTGTTAGCAGAACAAGACTCTAGGGACAAGACAGTCTTCGGTAATTAAATAATTTACTGAACAGAGTCTATATGAGGAACACAGCCCCAGGCATTAGAGCACTTTTCCAAAGAGACCAAGGTCATCAATATAATCTTCAGATGGGTTGTTGTTGTTAAGTGCCATCAAGTCAGCCCTGACTCCTCATAGCTACCTTATATAGTGTTTCTGAGGAGCAGCTGGTGGTTTTGAATGGCCAACCTTGAGGTTAGCAGTCCACAGTTTACCCTACAATGCCACACCAGAACTCAGATGAATTAGTTAGATTTATTCTGGTGTGGTGCTCTGGATCAGCCCTGGATCCACAAGGTCTTCAGTTCAAACCCACCAGCTTCTCCTTGGAAACCCTATACAGGGTCTCTATGAGTTGGTACCAACTCAATGGCACTTAACAACAGCCTATTCTTCAAGGGAGGAAGGATTCCATGACCCCAGCCATAGATTGGCTTGTCCCACTGAGCCCCAGGGACTCAGATTGGTCTCTGATGTTACCCAACCATTTCCTTGCTCATTCAGAGTGGAATGAGAGTCCTTACAACAGTTGTAATCATATGTATATAAACCAATGATGTCCGCTGATTAAGGATGACACACTCTCTGGAACAGAACACCTTTCTTAATGTAAGTATGAGGGTGGAGAAAAGAAGGCTCTGATGAACATGGTAGAAACACTCATGAGGCAGAAGACTTCTCTCTTCATAGAGAATTGGCATGAGGGAACAGCTAACTCAATTGGCATAACATAGTTTACAAAGATATTGTTCTACATCCAACTTTGGTGAGTAGTAACTGGGATCTTAAAAACTAGCAATAGGCTATCTAAATGCTCAGCCTTGCAATGAGCAAGACCTGGAGCTCCTCCTGGGGCAAAGAAGAGTGAACAAAGTCACAGGTGCATGGAAACAAATAGTTCAAAGGATTATGGACCGCCTGAGTCTCAGTCCTGGACCTAAAACCAGAAGTACTAAGTGGTGCCTGGCTACCACTATCAACTGATGGGGATCACAATAGAAGGTCCTGAGTAGAGTGGGAGAAAAATGTGGAACAAAACTCAAAATCACACATACAAAAAAAAACAGAGACTAGTGGAGCCCCTGAGACTATCATCCTTCATCACTCTTCAAAACTGAAATTCAACTCACTGCTGTGTCTTGGCTATTAGTCAAGCTATGTTGTTGTTAAGTGCCATCAAGTCAGTCCTTAGCAACTCCACACAGGGTTTCTGAGGAGCTGCTGGTAAGCTTGAACCCCTGACCTTGCAGATCAACCTGACTTTGTAGTCCAGTGCATTAGTCCACAGCATCACACCAGGACTCTTCAGTCAAGCTATAGATAGACCCATATGGTGAACATTAACATCAGAGAGGTACATATTCACTAGAACCAGAAGCCATCAAAAGGGCAGCATTTGCCCAGAGGTGAAGCTCAGAAAGCAGAAAGGCGTAGGAAAAAAGGATGAATGGAAATGGTAAACACAAGGAGGAAGTGGGAAGAGTGCTGTTACATTGTAGGTATTGAAATCAATGTCACAAACCAAGATATGTATGGATTATTGACTGAAAAATTAATTTATAAACTTTCACTCAAACCACAAAAGATGAAAAAAAAAAAAAGAAAGAAAAGAAAAAGGAGCAAAGAGAATAGACATCATTGAGGATGATAAATTTGATTTTAACATTTGCACAGTCTTCCCCCCCCAGAGTTTCTTTTCTATCTCACTTTCCTATCATGCATGACTATTAATGCTTTGTCCACTTAAAATTGTTGGAAAGGATAAAAACAACCCAAAAACCTTTTTCTAAGAGGTATAAAAGCATTGGTATAAGATAGCAACAATTTGCTACCAAATCAAATTCTTAGAACCAATATTCATTAAATGTCAAAATCTGCTGTATATTAACAGCAAATTAGTAGTATGGTGTACATAAGATAAGAAAACTGAAAGATGACAAATATGGTGCCTGAAACTTACTAGTCATCAGTTATCCAGCTCCTTCATCCGTTTGTAATTGAGTTTGACATAACGTACTTCCGTCTAACGATAGACTCTTCAAAGGGGTTGGAGAGTGATTTGATTTGGTTTGGATGTGTACCAAGACTCTTGTGTGAGTGTTGTGATCTTTGCTTTTGCCACATGAGCCTGTCTTCTCATACTTTCCACTTTCCTGCCTACATCTAGTGTCATTCTTTGCTTCCACTTCTTTCCTGTCTTCTGCCTTCCCTAAACTTGGCACCTGGACTTTTCTTCAGGATGAATGGTAAAAGATAGTTCTTCCACTCTGAGTTCCTGGAAAGCAGGATAGCAGATGTGGCTTAAGAGTGCGGATTCGTTCTCAGGTAAATTTTTGAAGTGAGTGGGGGAAAGCTGATTATGCAGACCACTCCAAATTCAATCTCCTGGTTTATGTTATCGCTAGAGCCCGTGATAGAAGCACTGCCTGATAATTCAGACTTGCCTATTACTTATTCTTTATCTAGAGGAAATAAAGAGAAACAATTACCTTGGTGTGACATTCTGCCATCTCTACAAAGCTACCTGCACCCGAGACTTTGCCAGCAGCAGAAATAACGAGTTAAATGCTAAATATTTCATAGAGAAGAGAGTAGCAGGGCTATTGAAAATAAATTTAAAAGACCTTCATGTATTCTGGTCATATATCCCTGGCATAAAACTTCTCCAGTGATAAAATAGCTTTCTGACAGTAGGGTTGTGACAGGGGGAGGGAAGAGGCAGGGCGAGAGAGGCTGCAAAAGTAGTCCTGGAAAACACACTCGCCCTCCTGTAACAGCAGATGTGGATTTCTCCTGTGTGGAGGCATCTTCGAAATGATTGAAGTTGGACTATTACTGCAGAGCCCTTTTCAATAATGAATTTTAAATAATAAATGACATTTTGCTGTGTGCCCTTCGCTCCCACCTGTTGGAGTCAGAGCAAATGTCTCAGGATGAGAAGCCAAGGGTTCAATTGTAGTTCTCAACTAAGAAATATGACATCCCATTCCCCAGCCCTCCTCAGTCTAAACTGTGGCCTGACCAGAGACTAAACCGAGCTAGACATGAGAGAGGATCCAGCTCCCTCGAGATGTGCGAGCATCGGCTTCTATCTTCTTCACATTGAGGACAGGCTGTGGAAACCTACTGTTAGGGTGACCTTAGGGCATTGGGGTGACTTAGACTGTCTCCCACAGGGGAAGGGCCTGCTGGTGGAAGTGCTGGTAGGAGGTGGGTGCCATCGATTAGAATTACAGGACTAGTTCAGTGAGATAGTTATCGGTCAAAACTACAAAGGAATTGCTGTTTGTTTATGGCTTTTAAAGGACACTGCTAAGACAGAGGAGAGATAATTTACCAGTAATCATTGGAACACCAGCCCTTCCCCCTGACCCTGGCATTCAGAGTTTTCTCTTACTGCATCAACTATTCTTGGCAATTAGGTGTGCTTTCTTTATTAATGCCAGGCTAGGGAAGCAGAAAATGAAGGCCCCAGTTCGCAAATAGCAGTTTAATGTTGCAATGCCTGCCTGTAAAGCTATGGAGTCTTTCCCATCCCTGAGCACAGAATGCCCTTGACAATAGCTGTGTAGAATCATTCTCACACATGAGCAGATCCTGGCTTTTCCCACTGGTTTGTGTACTCTCCATCATGTGGGCTAGAGATCAACAGAAGGAGGACCATGCATACCAGAGTGAGCGCCTACAAGGAGTGTGTGTGTACGTCTCATCCCCTATTTATCAGGCACCACCCGTGGGTCCTAGAGTCCCCATGCAGGATAAGCACTGGATCACAAGGTGGTGGTTCAAACTCATCAGCCTCTTCTAGGAGACCCTATACAGGGTAACTATGAGTTGAAACCAACTCAATGACACTTAACACCACCTGTGGTAGGGTCCCTACCACATGTGCCGGGCCCCTGTATTTTAGTTTCCAGGTGTGATATGGGTAACACTATGGGGACCAGCTCCCCCTCAATCTCACTGATCCTAGAATGGGAAGAAAGTGCAGCAGGAGTTGTGTTCAGACCAGAATCTATGTTCTTAACTGTATCATATCACCCTTGTGATGAGATTTTTCTGAAATATTGCCTGTTTTCTTAGAAATCCCTGAATGTGGAGGACATCTCCATTTAAGCTTATTTTAGGTAGTGGCATTGATCTGGATCCAGAGGACCGACCTTCCTGACTCTGGACTCTATGACCACTTGGGCCACCATCATCACAGGCTGCCAAAGGTGATCAGACCTCAAACATGGCTGGTCAGCATTTGATTTCACTCAGATGTGTTATCATAGGACACCTTGCAGACCACTAGGTGCTACTTGGGAGTCCCAGAGTGTTGTAAATGGTTAGTGTGCTCAGCTGACAATTGGAAGTTTGGTGATTCTAGTCGCTCGGAGGCACCTCCTCAGAAAGGTCTGGCTATCTAATTCAGAAAAACCAGTCAGTGAAAACCCTCGGAGCACAGTTCTGTTCTGACACATGGGGGTTTGCAGGGAGATACTGGTATGAGCCATTTCATCCAGTGTTATATGTGAGGGGCAAACAGTGCTCTCCATCCCTAACACTGCAAACTGGAAGGCGTTTTGCAGCTCACTGGGCAGACTGCCAAGCAGCTGACATGCTCTGACGTGTCACCTCTATGAAGCACACCACTGATTTGTCTTTTTTTCTTCTCAAATCAAAGTCTCTTCAGTAGTGCCCCAAAGCTATAGAAATAGAGCACTAGAGTAGAGTGTGTTGGATAGGCAAGGTTACCTTCTCTAGAGAGGAAATCCACAGCTGCCCTGACTATGAGGAAACTCTCCAAAGAAGCAGGGTGCAGGGGAAGCTTGCCAGAACTGAGAATGGCTGACAAACTCTGCAGAAGTCAGAGCAGCCTTTTCAAAGATGCCAGGCCACTAGCACAGGCTTACCAGCTGGCCAGTAGTGAGTGCAGGGGAGGTGAACCCACCAAAAAACCTGGAAGAGAAGGGACATGAGGTCAGAAGCCAAGGGCACTGCACACTAATCCAGACTATGGGCCAGAGACCTTGGAGAAATCACATCCTTGTTCCAACCCCTGGTTTATTCATCTATACAGGACTCAATGGCCTCTGAGACCCCTTCTAGTTCTGATTTGTTGAGATTCCAAGATCTGTCTGTCCCTGCTGTGCCAGTATCTGGATGGCTCCCATCATTTATCTATAAGAAGCTTCTAAAAGTTGAAGACAAATAAACCACCTTTACATTATAACTGGAATTTGTTCACTGGAAAGAAAGACAAGTCATGTCCTAAAACTTCATTCCTGCTTTATGCATCCAGTATAGTGACCCCTGTTCCACTCAAAGAAGACTTTTTGTGGCATCAAATTCAGCTGGATTCTCCATTTTTATCCTCCATCCATTGCCTTTCACATCTACACATTTTCCAAGCATTCCTTTACACCACCTTCTTATTATCAGTTATTTTTTTCCCTGGAGTCCTCACTTTTAGGGTCTCTGTCCCATGTTCCAGTCTGGAAAATTCTGGGTTGCACCAATCTTTTCAGGAGATACTGATGTTCCCTTTTGTAGCAGACGTGTTTCTTTTGCTGGAATATGCCCTTTTGTAATTTCCTAAGAAAGGGTGCACAGGAGTTCATCTTTCTGTTCCTTCAATGTCTGAAAATGTTTTTATGTAGCTGCCATATTTAATTGACAGATTGGCTGGGTATAGAATTGCAAGTTGAAAAGTTTCCTTTTGTTCGTCAAAGTAGGATAACTTCTATAATAAGCAGCCTTAAAATATCAGTGGTTTAACTTAAGAATTTATTATACATTCACGTTACAGTCCTATGATGTTGGCGTGTGGGGGCTCTCTGTTTCCCACAATAATTCAAAGACTCAGGCCCCTTCTATATTGTGTTCTCCACAGTCATTGCTGGAGGGAATGAGGAAAAGAGAGCAGGAGGAAGGCCCATTGACTTTTAACAAATCCAGCTGAGAAATGATAGGTCATTCTATTCACATTCCATTTGTGAAAACTACTATTATGGTCCCATTGATATGCAAGAGAGGTGGGAAGTAGAGTTTGTGTTCACAGGAAGAGAGAAACCACACTCTCACAAATTTAAAGGTATTTCTCCATCACTGTCAAACAGGCAGTATCACGATAAAAAGTCCGAGTCTAGACTGTTTTTTGTTTCTTGTGGCTAATCTGTTTTAATCTCTTTGAATGCTATTAGGATCATCTCTTTATCTCCTTCAGGTTTCATGGGGGTAAGGGATTTGATTCACTACTGTATCTCCAGCGTCTATGCCTAGCAGAGCATGGGACTAGGATTAGGGCAAGACAATTGAGGCATCCACCTCTAAGGTAAAAATACTCATTGTCTTAGTCACCTTGTTGTTGTTGTTGTTATGTGCCATGGAGTCAGTTCCAACTCATAGTGACCCTGTACAGGGTTTCTGAGGCTGTAAATCTTTACAGGAGCAGAAAGCCTCATCTTTCTCCCATGGACCAGCTCGTAGTTTCCTAGTGCTGCTACAATAGAAATACCACTGTGTATGACTTTGACAAACAGTCTTTATTCTCTCATAGATTAGGAGGCTAGACATCTAAATTCAAGGTGCCAGTTCTGAGGGAAGGTCCTTGTCTCTTATCAACATCTTTGGGTCAGGTGTTTCTTGGAGATTTCCATGTGTCTTGGCTTCAATCTCTCCCTGGATCTAGGATGTTCTCGATGCAGGCACCTTGGGTCCAAAGGATGCACTCGGGCTCTTCTTTCTTGGTGGTTCTGAGTTCTCTCTCATCTCTACTTACTTGTTTAATGTCTTTTATATCTCAAAAGAAATTGACTCAAGATACAACCTGAACCTCTGCTTCATTAGCATAACCACCTCTAATCTGCTTCATTAACATCATGGTGGTGGTAGTTGTATGCTGTTGAGTCAGTTCTGACTCATAGTGACCCAGTATAGGGTTTTCAAGACAGTCTTTATGAGGGAGTCCTGGTGTGGTGCTGTGGGCTAATGCGTCAGACTGCAAAGTCATTTGAACTGCAAGGTTGGTGGTTCAAGCTCACCAGCTGCTCCTTGGAAACCCTATACAGGGTTGTTATGGGTTAGAATAGACTCAACAGCACTTAACAACAACAAGTCTTTATGGGAGCAGAAAACCTCATATTTCTCCTGTGGAGCAACTGGTAGATTCAAACTCCTGACCTTGCGGTTAACAGCCCAGCTTGTAACCCCCTACACTACCAGGTCTCCTTCATTAGCATCTTAGAGGTTAGGATTTATAACACATAAGATAATGACATTAGATTACAAATTAGAGGATAACTCATGATACTGAGAATCATACCCTAGACAAGTTGACACATTGGGAAGGGCACAATTCAACCATAAGAGTAATTAAGAACTATAATATTTTAGTACAGTATTTTATGAGATCAAAATACAAATTGTAAATATCCGTGATAAACAAAATAACTAAACTTTTTGTTGCTATAAGATTTAACAGTGATAGGTCTGGTTGTGGCCATTGTATGCTTGGTGGACTCTTCACTCTATAGATACATATCTTTTTTCAAATAAAAGAAAACATAGTCTTTAAAAACAAGCAAACAATGTCTTCTCAGTTTGCTCTTCTTTCTGGAAATCTTAATTGAATGTGGAACCTCCTGGATCAATATTTTCTGTCTCATATTTTCTCTCGAGTTTCTGTCTATATATATTTTATACAACTCTGAAATGTTTACTTGGCTCTGTCTTCCAATCTGAGTGTTGAACTTTGTATATCATGAATCGAGTTTTTCATTTTTAAGCATATGCTCTTGCTCTCTGGTTTTTCTTTTTATGTGACATTCTACGAGTATTTGTGTTTTATGGAAGTAACGTTTTCTGGAATCTTATTTTAGGTTTGGTTTTAGTCGTTTTAGGATTTCTGTATGAATTTTTTTTTTTGACTTCTAGTTTTCTTTTGTGACATGGATTATCTTTGTAGGGGTTTTTCCTCTTCTCATTTTGGTTTGCTTTCAGTTCAGTTGTGATCTTGCTCTATCTGTTTTATGTTGTGCATCTGGAATTCCTTGGTTGTCCATTCAAATTCAAGAATGAAGATAGTGCAAAGGCTGGCTAGAAGCTCATGTTCCTGGGCTGGGCTGGCAGCTGGCAGTGTCCACTTCAGGATGAGCAGACTGCAAGCTGGACCTTATGCTGTGGAGCTTCTCCATGCTAGAATAAGGAAGGAGCTAACACCCACATTAACCGCTTTCATTCTCCTCAGCCAGTTAGATCCCATCTCTTTAGAAAGATGGTAAGAACCCTCTTAATTAGTTTTCTGCATAAGGGGGTTTTTGTATACAAACCCTCAGTTTCTCATTGCAGTTGTGCCTCTGAGGAAAGTGTTTTTCTGGCGATCTTCTCCGTCTTCAGCTGCTGCACCTTCTGTGCATGTTCTAGGTTGTCACCTGTCAACTGCTGTCTCCTCTGCCCTGTTTACCAGTGAATACTTTCCCCAGAAATGTACTTAAATCCCTTGCTCACCAAGGGTCATACTCCCATGATCTTCATTTTTGTGATTTATTATTTTAAGATTCTTTTAATAGAGTCTCAGGAGAAGAAGAAGATAAATGCATGTGCTTACTTTCATTTTGAAACCAATCTCTTTTTGTTTATAACCTGTTTATTTGGAAGATCTGGCTTTCTGATATTAGTGCCTGGCATCTCAAGCTTAACATGCCCAAAGCAAAGCTGTTATATTCCCTTCCTCAACCGCCCCAAAAATCTGCTTCTCCTCAGGCATGCCAACCTCAAGAAACAGCACCAAGATCCACCCACTTGCTTAAATTAGAAACCCAAGCCATCCATCACTTCTTCCTTTCCCTTATTCATCATCTAGTCCAGTTGGCTTGGCTTTCTGTATTTATATTGCAAATCTGTCCACATCGCTCCACTCCCACTGCCACCATCCTAGGTAAGCCAGCCTTATCTCTCATCTGGAAGACTGTAACCCCCTCTCCAATGGCCTTCCAGTTCTGCTCTTGCTCCTACAACCCATTATTCACATGACAGAGTGATCCATCCAGAAGGCAATTGCATTCATAGCATCTCCTCCTTACAAAAAATCCACCTCTTTCTCTTTCCAATAAAATCTGACTTTCCACAAAGTCTTCTGCATGAGGTAGCCCCTTCCTACCTGTCAAGTCTCAGCTTGTTCCCACTTATCTCTGCCACTCTGGTCTCCAATGAGTCATGCTGCCTCTTCTTGGAATTCTTTTCCAACTCTTGACCTAGCACACTCTTTCTCATTCCAGAATTATACTCTTTCTAACTAGGTTACCCCCAACCACTGTTTTCTTATTCTCACTCTTATTCATTTTCTTCCCAGCACCTATCCCAATTTGCATATATATACATATGTGCATGTAGCACTAAAAGCTATGGACTAGTTAGTATCATTTTGTGTTTGAGTCTGTTACTGTGCTGTGCACTAGACTACAAGCACCTTGAAGATAGGAATGGCACTCCTCCTTTTCTTCTCTCACATGTGCTCGGTGCTCTGTGTGATGCATGGAGCATGATTGTGCTCAGGACATGTCTGAAAGGTGAATGTGGGAGGAGAGGAGCAGATGCTTAATACTGCGTGGGTCTTAACCCAGGATTCAGATTTGGGCTTCTAAACTGCTATCTTCTTCTTGGGAAGATCTTTGTGGAAGATCTCTTGGTTCCATGACGTTCTTAGGCAGTACCGTCCAGTTTTCAGAACTGGAGATGTTCTCTAAGCACATAAAGAAGACTGGTCACTTTGCTTGCCATTCAGCTTCTCTCTCTGGTCCCCAGCAGTCTATCAAACCCTACCCGCCTCTGCTCTCTTCGGGATCCTGCCCTCTGGCCAAGTGTAACCACCAGTCCCTTCTCATATGTGCCTTCTACCTTTACATAGTTTTGTTCAACCTGGGATCCCTCTCTTCCATAGTTTCCCTTTAAACCCCATCTACCATTTGGGAGGTTTCTCTAATCCCTACACTTTTAGGGCATCCTTTAGACCTCTACACACTCTCACTTCTTACCTTGAATCCTGTTAGAGCTCTGAGACCATTCTGCTGGGAATTCAAGCATTGGCTGGGCAGGTGTCTGTTTTATCAAGCACCTGTAGTAAGCCACTCTGAGACCCCTCAGGTGGACCTCCATATGAAAGCAAAGAAATGGACCACACCCACCTCTTTCATCTTGATCTTATTAGCTGCCTCACAAGTGAACCAAAATAAAAACAGCCATGAGACAAGTCAGGCCGTCATTCCCACCCATCCTGAAACCCAGCTCAGACTCAAGTGTCTGGTCTAGCTCAAGAGGGACAGGTCACCTGGGAACCAGGAGAGCAAGCACCAATAAGGCCAGCCCACTGTGCCCTGGTTGGTACCCTGAGTTGGTGCCTGATGCTAGTGTGCTGGATGGAATAAGATTGTCACCCTCTCTCATCTTCATCTTCCCAGTGAGAGGAGCTGCCAAGATCTTGTGAAGTGAGGCACTTGTCATCTGGCGCACCTTTCTCTTGCTGAGCCCCTGCTGTCTGTGTGACAGGACAGGCAAATTGCTCCATAAATGATGAACCTGCCCGTCACCTCCAGTGTGGTGTTGAGGTTGTTCCCTATGAGTGCCCCGTTCTGAAGGCAATTAGTCTAATTGCTTTTATTATTTCAGAAAACAAATTAAACTACCCAAGTGTTTCAAGGTAGAAAAATGTCTGCAATGTATGAGAAACATTTTAAGGGTGCTTCGTTCACAGCCAGCGGTATCTAAATAAACTGCTAGAAAGTCGTCCTAAGGGTGGGCTGCTCAGGAGTTCTAGGACCTTGGTAAGGTGAGCAGCATCTTTGGATGGAGGTTGTAGTTGTTAAGTGCCTGTTGAGTCAGTTCTAACTCATAGCGACCCTGTATAGGGTTTCCAAGGAGTGGCTGATAAGCTTGAACCACCGACCTTGCAGTTCAAACCTTCCTTGCAATTCAGCACATTAACCTACTGTGCCACACCAGGACTCCAGTTTCCTCTATTCACGATCATCTCTGAGTGTATTCCGGGTCCTGACACAGCCTGGCAGCCATCCTGGATTCCTGCCCATCTCTCCCCTGGCCTGCAATGTCTGTGGACTCAGTTCTGAGTAACTGTTTCCCTGGCTTTCCTTTCCAAACCTACCTTCTCCCCACATCACTGCCTGGGCTCAGACCCACCCTCTGTGGTCAGGATTAGTCCAACAGCCACCCAGCTGAACTCCCTGTCTTCCTGCCAGCTGCCCCCCTCATGGCCACTTGTAGGGGGCTTCCTGAGACACTAGTAACACAAATCTGATCCTAATTCATCACTTCGTAACAACTTTGTTGGTTTCCTGAAGCTACTAGACAACAAGCAGACCCTGTACAGAGCTGGAGGGTAAGCCTCCACCTGAGGGTCCAGCCTGTGTGGTTCAGGCCTTTGAAATCTTTCATGTTTCTACTCCCGGCTCCTGCTGTTGTGCCTTTGTTTGAATGGTGTCTGCTTTTCTCTCTCTGTCCCTCTCTCTGACTCTGGGATGTGCCTCTCAGGGTAGACCTCCTTGCCTGGCAAATCTTTCCCTAACCATAGCAGGAATTAGGTACTTCCTCCTCTGTGCCTTCTCTGGTCTTAGGACTTAGCTTGCTTTTATACTGCATTGCCTCCGCTTGTCTCTTCATTGCCCTTACCAGATTGGGATCAACCTGAGAGAGGAGAGGCCTTGTCTTATCTTGTTACTCCTAACAGGTGTCAAAGTATCTAATGCTCAGAAAAGTCCAAAGGTGTTGGACTGATACATGGATGAATGGGTGGGTGAATGGGAGGATGGACAGATGGATGGATGGACAGGAACAAATGAGAAACAAAAGGATTGGTAAATTATCTTGTCCCAAGGAGTTCTTTCACCTCGACCCTATTTAAAATAAGGAACTGCCACAGACAGTGCGTTTGAATCAGCACTCTGCTTTCCATCCTATGCCATCCTTTTCTGTGTGGGCCCAGAGTGTGGAGGTAAACCTGCTTTCAGGAGGGAATGAGCAATTTGATGACAGAGACCATGTCCTATGACCTTCCATTCAGAACCAAGCAAGATCCATGAATTATCTTTCTCCCTGATCCACTATTACTCACACACACACACACACACACACACACACACACACACAAAGTACAAATACTAATGTAATCTCTCCCTCAGTACAAGCAGCCTGGTAGGCATGTAATTGGTGGGCTGGTCTTTCTCCCTGATCCACTACTACTCACACACACACACACACACACACACACACACACACAGTACAAATGCTAATGTAATCTCTCCCTTCAGTACAAGAAGCCTGGTAGGCATGTAATTGGTGGGCTGGTCTCTTGAAAAAGCTAGCTCTCACACACACCCCTTTTTGGCATCCACATAGGAAGATCCTGAAAAGCAAAGGTAATCCTTTATTTGAGTCACCTTCCCAATTTTCCTTGATTATATGTTGAAATATTAGAGGAGGAGGTAGCCAGAAGGCCTGTTATAGTCTCAAGCCTTGCTGTTGTTGTTGTTAGGTGCCATCGAGTCAGTACCGACTCATAGTGACCTTATGCACAGCAGAAAGAAACACTGTCCGGTCCTGGGCCAACCTCACTATTGTTACCACACTTGAGCCCATTGATGCTGCCACTTTGCCAATCCATCTCGCTGGGGGTCTTTCTCTTTTCCTCTGACCCTCTACCTTACCAAACATGATACCCTTCTCCAGCGACTGGTCTCTCCTGACAATATGTCTGAAGGATGAGACCTACATGACCTCAAATTTCTCAAATGTGGGATACAGACTATCTGTATCAGAATCACTAGAATTTCTTAAAACACAGCTTCTTGCATCCCACCCCAGTGCTACTGGATCAGAATCAGTATTTAATTTAAAACTAGCCTCTTTTGAAGATTTGAATGCAGGGGAGGGTTTGAAACTGATGAATTTAGAGATTCTGGTCTCTAGAGAAGAATTTAAGGCGCTAGGAACTTGAATTGCAATATACCTTCTGTCCTTTCTCTGTTTCCTCTAGGTCTGGCCTCCTGGAAACTCTTCAGTGGGTTTAGAGACCCCCTACACCAATCATGGCTTCACCAGCCTTCCTTTTTAATCTGGAGTCCTTGTGTGGTGTAAATGGTTAACCTGCTCAGCTGTTGAGTGAAAGATTGGCATTGGAGTCTGCCTAGAGGCATCTAGGAAGAAAGACCCAACTTTGCTCTCTAGGGTTCTCACTGGACTGATAGTTTGCAAGTATATCACCAGGCCTTCCTTCTGAGGTACCTTTGGTTGGACGCGAACTACCAACCTTTTAGTGAGCAGCCAAGGATGTTAACCATTTGTACTACCCAGGAGCATTAGTGGTTCCTGGTAGAATTCTCGGCTTTTATATGAGCATCCCGTGTTTGTTTCCTGGTCAACACCCCTCATATGCAGCTCCCACCCATCTGTCAGTAGACATTTGTGTGTCGTTGTGATGCTAAACAGGTCACAGCAGATCTCCCAGACTAAGGTGAACCTGGACAAAAGGCCTGGAGACCTACTTCCCAAACCAGACAATGAAAACCCTTAGCTCACACTGGTCCAACCCACAATGAATTATGAAGATGGCGCAGGACAGGCAGCATTGGATTCCATTGTGCATGGAGTCACCAGGAGTTGGGGCTGACTTGGGATAACAACATAACCTGGTTAAATTTAGGGTATTTGGTGGTGATGCTGGGGCTAATTGATAACGTTCTCAGTTTTTAACCAGAAAAATCTACACATGGAGTCAGTACAGAATGAGTTTGTCATTGGAAAAATAATGGCAGCCTTAAAGTCAGGAACCTGGGCTGTTCTGGTCACCTAGACCATTGGGTTAGTGCTTAGATGTAACAGAGAACAGCATCTGTGTGTGTGTGTGTGTGTGTGTGTGTGTGTGTGTGTGTGTGTGTGCGCACAGGGGAAGAGCTGGAACTTCCCAGCCATAAGCATGTGGTGTTGGGAGCAGAATTTCTAGACAGAACAACACACAGGTAGACCATGAAGGAGTGAATTCATTTGATGCATGATGGTTGTGATGTGATGGTACAGGTCCACCATGTTCAGTGACTATCACACTGGGAGGCAAACAGAACTGAATTCAAAACAATACGAATATGGCAGAATTGTTTGGCTCATGAGGGCTTGGGGTGTTCCTGCAAGAAATTGGTAATACAAGTTCATCCTTGGTTTCGCCAGCCTCCACCTACCTCTTCCTGGACCTTCCTATCTTCTTACCTGCTTTAGATGCTTAATGCCTTCATTTAGCAATGTATTCATTTGTGTGTCATTTATATTTATAATCAGTCTTTCTCTCTCTTGCATCATATGCTCTTACAAAAGTGTAGGTAATTTATATCTTGGTGTGTATTTAAGTCAAACTCTTTGACACAGGATATTGGCATGTTAGACCTGAATCCAAAGCTTTTCCTCTGGTTATGTAGAAATGTTTCAGCAAGAGGCTGAAAAGACAGGATGAAATGTGAGAGGAGACAGTGCTTTGAGTAACAGTTCTTGTCCCTTGTATTGTCTCCTGGCCAGGACCATAAGGAAGCAAAGCAGAAAATGGATGCAAAGAGAGACTAATGCCCAGGTATTCACAGGGTGGAGAGTGGCCCATCATACAATGCACACTGTCCCTAAAGGATGCTGGAGTGGGCCCTGGACTGCTCTGATGTTCTGATGAGTCCCAGGCATAGAAATCCACCAAGCCAAGCCCACTGCTGTCGAGGTGATCCTGACCCATAATAACCCTACAGGACAGAGTAAAACTTCCCCTTGGGGCTTTCTAGGCTATACGTTTTTACAGAAGACTGCCTCATCTTTCTCCCACAGAGCAGCTGGTGGGTTTGAACCACTAACCAATGCTTAAACCACTGTGCCACCAAGATTCCTTCCAGGCATAGAAAGAGGGTTGAATTCCTGTGACCTACTAGAGAATTCCTTTATTAGGCCTTAGAAAGAAGTGAGACCAAAGCCAGGATCTGATGCCTTGTGGTCTCGGGAAAGCCAAGGGTGCGAGGGTGCACCTCCCCTCTCTGAGACCCCAGGGTTTGGCCCAGTGGAGCTCAGGAGGAAGACAAAGTCTTACCAGTTGCCTGCTCGCTCAACTTACAGAAAGCCCCATTCACGAACTCACCTGGAGAGGAAGAAAAGCTATTTTCACATATCACTAAATCCCCAGGCCCCAAGTCCAAAGCTTCAACAGTGTCATCGAGGATGGCTCCCCTCACTTGCCATCTTTCCTAGGCCGGTTTTGCCCTACAGCCTGCTCCCTGAAGGAGCCACAGCAAGCATTATAGCATCCAGGATCGGGAAAGACTGTCTCTTGAATTCTTCAATGCCCAGAAGGCTGCCCCTTGTGTAAGATAAACACCTGCTCCAGAACCAGTCACTGATACAGAAATAGGATTTCAGGAATGTCTTTGATGATCATTTGGAGTGCAATGGAGGTTGGCAAATCAACCACTGAGTCCTATAAATGTACCATATTGAATTCACTTAAGTTGAATGGAATTCTGGGCTGCAGAGTTGAGCATTAACATACTAGAGGACACATCAGATGTTTCCTACATCTTTGACTTGAGGGCAATAGGGCTCATTACTATTTCTCAAAGCTTCTCCAGGCTTTGGAGAAAGGGCAGTGTCCAGGTCCCAGATCTTGCTCCTCAAGGGTTCTGTGTACCGGAAGAGCACCTGCCAGACCCCTTACCTGGCCAGCTTTCTCTCAGAGAAGAGTAGGGGCCATATGCCATCAGAGACTCAGGAGTCACTGGTATGGCCTTGAGGAGCCCAGTTCCATTGATACTGTCCACTTTTTGGACAGTGTCTGTGAGTGAATCCAAATGAGACCAGATGTTTGTGTTTTTTTTAAGTAGATGGACTGCTTGTTGCCTAAGACCATTGATTCTTTCTCAGACCATGGTTTGTGGGGAGGGCGGGGCAGGTTATGTGTGCAGCAGGACAAATACCCCCAAAACCTGCATAGGTCTAGTGTTTGCCTCCTCCCTGCTGAAAGTAAACATGGTGAGGTATGGCTATAAGAACATATAATCATGTTCTTATTTCATCATCCTAGGTCGTTTGGACTTTTATTTTTAAATGTGGTAGTGGGGAGCTCTCAAATGAAGAAAATCTATGAGATTTATTACCCGGGGCTGATAAAATGGCATAATAAATCATCTAAATGGCATAAAATGCTTAGATATGAATAGCATAATAGTGAATAAGGATTGAGCATCTGACCCTTCTCCAAGGGCGCTGACATGAAAAATGTGTTATTGGAAAGCCCAGATATGTCTGTTCGGTCACCAGTAGGGTCTATATAGCTTAGAACTTCAGTATTTCTTTGGCAATTTACAGTTTTTTGCTTGCAGACCAAAAAAAAAAAAAAAAAAATCAAATTTGCATTCATCCCAGATATTTCAAGGACAGGTTTACAGCAACAAATACACCCTTGCCTCTGGTGAACTAAAACTGGGAGATCACACAGTGAGTTGGGATACAGAGCAGGAAGTTGTTAAGTACCCCAATCATTGACTTAGGAGCGATGTGGAGTCCCTTAGTAGAGACCCGGATGCTGAGGAGGTGCGCCTCGCCCATTGTTCTGAGGAACCACTTCTGAAGGCTGTTATGACAGGGAGGATGGATGGTAGGTCCCAATATTGAGACATGGGATTGAAGCTCACAATAGTTATGGCATTTCCCTTTAAATTGGAAATTTTAATAGCAGAGCAGTGTTGACAGGCGGAATTTGAGTAAGTGATTTATGCAAGCAGGCCACAATTCACAAGAGGGTTTTGTTCCCAGAAGTGTATTGCAAGGCAATTGTTTGGACGTTTGCAAACTTAAATGAGTTTTTCCTTGGGACTATTCCCCCAGAATATACTTCGATTCTAGATACTCTCCAAAACTTTATTTAACCCTAACCACTGCCAAGTCAACTCCAACTCACAGTGACCATGGAGGACAGAGTCAAAATGGCTCAGAGGGTTACCAAGGTTGTAAATCTTTCTGGAAGCAGACTGTCATATCTTTTCTCCATGGAATGCTTGGTGATTTTGATCTGCCAGCCTTTCAGGTACCCTTGTTGTTGTTGTTAAGTGCCGTCGAGTCGGTTTCAACCCATAGCGACCCTGTACAGGGTTTCCGAGGGTGTAAATCTTTACGGGAGTAGAAAGCCTGATCTTTCTCCCGCGGAGTAGCTGGTAGTTTCGAACTGCTGACCTTAAGGTTCGCAGCCCGATTCGTAACCACTACGCTACCAGAGCTCCTTTCAGGTACCCTAGAAGGCCCTATTTAACCCTAAGGCAGCTAAAAATGTAGCTAAAAATTACACACTACACATGCAGTTAATATCACAGAGGGGTGTAAATGAGTAATGTGCTCGACTGCTAACTGAAAGATGGGCAATTCAAGTTCACCCTCAGAAGGTACCTCAGAAGAAAGGCCTGGCAATTCTGAAAACTCAACCATTGAAAAACCTATGGAGTGCAGTTCTACTCTGCCCCACATAGAGAGTCTCCCCAAATTGAACCAACAACTACTGATTTTAGGGTTATAGGTAGTACAGTTAACAAATTGTGTTTGTCCTTCATTGATACAACCTGAAGGAACCAGGTTTCTCTGGAGGAGACAATTGTGCGCCAGTCCATATTCATCAAATCAGGAAACCGAGGCTCAGAGCAGTGGGAGGTGTTAGGTTCAACTAACCAGTGTTACTAGGAAACTGGCCCAGTGAGTAGTTTTCTGTGGAAAGGTTCTGGCGATGCTGTCAGATTTGTTCAGGGACTTCTGAATAGTGTTCAGCCCCTTTGGATGCCTGCCTCTGTGTCCCCCAGTTCCACTATAAACTATGCCCCATTCCTGTTGTTGTTGTTGTTTCCTCAGTAGAGATGTGACTCCAGGTCTACTCTTTGACTACCTTATGCACAGAACACTGGAATTCACAGGTAGAATGACGAAAATAGAAATTGTCTTCATGTGAGAAACAATAATAAGGTGACATTAACTGAGCTGGAAATCCCAAGAGACCAGGAACTGAGACTGTATGTTGTTGTTGTTAAATGCTCTCAAGTCGGTTTTGACTCATAGTGACCCTATATAAGGTTTCCAAGGAGTGACTGGTGAGCTCAAACCACTGACCTTGCAATTCAGACCAACTTGGCAGTCCAATGCATTAACCCACAGCTGCCAAGACCTGACTGAGGGCAGACATATACCCACCAGATGGCGCAGCCACCCCCAACAGCTTTGTTGATGCCCTCTTTAAAGCATTTGGAGAAGATGACCTCTGGCCTTAAGGAGGCGCTGGAGGCAGGAACCCTTAGCAGAGGAAAGGAGAAGGGACGAGAACAGTCATTCAGAACATAGTTCACTGGTCAGGTGTGTATAACCCAGAACACAGCAAAACTAAAATAAGAAATAAAAGGCAAAGTTCTTCACTTCACAATGCCTGAACTATACATATGGCCTGAATGTGACCCAATCAATGGTAGTCTCAGCCTGCCATTTGATCACAAGACACCAGAAACCCACATGCTTTTCTATATGACCCATCACCTCAAACTATAAGCTACTTTAGGATAGAGATTGTACTGCTTTATTTTGACAGTACCTCAGCCAATGTTTGGTAATCTATTGGATGAATTTATTCAAATTTAAGGTTAGATTTCTAGATAGAAAAAAAAAATTGTTTAAACTTTATGTTTGAAATTCTAGGCCCAGATTTCTTTCTAATCTAGTTAGTCCTAATCACATTTCATTGTGCCAGTCTCCGCCATCGTGGGGCGCAGCCATGAGATCCAATATTCCCATTTTACAGATGACCACAGACTCAGTGAAGACAAACAACTTGCTGGATATGGAGGGCCTGCGGTCCCACTGGAGTTCCTATCAAAGAGAACATGTTCTCCCTTCTGAAATCTGTACAGAAGGGTGGGACACTGGCTGGCCAGCTCCAGAACTAGCTTCAATTTGGCATAAAACCAAAAACAGGTGAGGATGGAGGAGTTCAGCGGCATAACTGAGCAGTTAGGTGCTGACGTCCTTGTTCCTCTGGGGTGCACTCAGCGTGGATTGTAAAACCCAATGCAGATATTTCAAGGCTTCCATTACTATTTTCTTAAGGACAAAATCACTCTTTTTTATTAATACATAACTTTTTTTTTTTTTTTTCTTGAGCAGACCTAAAGAAATGAAACACAGATGGTGATAATGTTGAAAATGTTTACCTATTTCCTCTCTGAGGACATCAGATTAGCCCTTTCTGTGGGTGGAATGTGTAATCTGCTGGAAGACAATATCATCTTTTTGATCTTGCAATACATTTTTCATATCTCTGCCGCAAAAGCTGATTATTATCGTGACATTTTTAAACAATGACTATTCATTGTGCAGAATAAGAAGAGAAAACTCAGCTGAACATATAGATGGATGCTTGTCGAAGGCCAGGCTGTAGGAATGAATTTTCTCCCGTGTTTTCTTTCGCCCGCTGACATTGGCATTAACCTCTTCATCTCGGGGACACAGTTTGGACACTAACTGGAATCTGATGCTCAGCTGTGCGAATTCACCTCTCCTCACTCACATGCAGAGACCATTGATTAATGGTCTCGTCCACTCCTTCCAAGGTCGCTGTGTCCCCTTTCTCCTGGAAGTTAAAGAATCCTTGATTAAATGGCAGGAGTGGATTGAATGGGGAAGTATATGTGGAAGGGCTTTTATAAACTGTGTAGGGCGGTGAAGACTGAAGATGATGATTATTCCTTTGTAGATGGGGCCCTTAGGTGGCAACTGGCTGAGAAACATTTGATTGGCCCCAGCATCTTGGCTCGCTAACATGGAAACTGACATTTCTAAAATGCTCCTTAGCAGTACTCTCTGGCCTCCCTTCAGGACTTTACAGCATTTCAAAGGAAAGGCAGTGGATAAAGGAGAGATCAGCAGAAATGGAAAGGACACTGATTTGAAGTGTTTTCTGTTTTTGGAGGTAACTTTATGATTAACTTCTGATTTCTTTGGCTCCAAAGAAGTTTGCTTGTGCAGGGAAATGGGGAACATCTCTGTGCACGAGATGCACCCATCTGCCTGCCCCAGGGGGCCTGTGAGGCCCAGCTCAGTAGCCAAGATCCAGGCTGGATAGCAGCAGTGTGAAGAACTGGGAGCAACCAGCACAGGAAAGGTTAACCTTGCTTGAGCTGTTTGCAGTTCCATCGTATGCTGCATTCTGCACAGCCAGGCCATCTTGCAGTAAGAGTTTAAAATTCCCCTGCAGCCACAGGGAGGGAAACAGATAAATCATGAATGAATTTGAAATGATATTTTCTTCTCTTAGCTTGTGTGTGTGTGTTTGTGTGTGTGTGTGGTTTTTCCTCTGTACCACCCCACCCTAGAAACAATGTTATGGAAAATTGTCGGTTGTAAATCCCACTCATTACTTTTAGCTGGAGCCTTCTCCCCAGTCATATTTTGTGAGACCTGTCAGTGGGTTTCTGCACAGTGCAGAGATCTGAAGGGCAAAACACAGAAGTCACCATGGCCAAAGTTGAGCCAGAGGGTGGAAGGAAAGCAAGTGTTAGGGGCAGAGGGTATTCTCCCGGCTCTGTGAGGAAACCCGGGAGTTTCTGCTTCTGGCTGGCACAGTTCATCCTAGGACCCTGTGTGAGGTTGGTGAGGTTGGTGAGGTTGGGGGATTGTTTCTTCTGCTGGGTCAAAGCTACAATGACGATCTCAGGCTTACGTGGTTACTTCTGCTATATGTTTTTGGGTTTTGTTTTGTTTGTTTGTTTTTTATAAAGCCAGACTTTATTTGATGCTGTGTCTTGACCATTGGCAAGTCTTTCAATAAAAGGGAAATAATCAAAAAGAAGAAAACTTCACACTACATTTGGGTCCTAACCCCAAGTGCCAATGACCACTAAGGACTGTAGACCTCTGTAGGGAAAACCTGTGACTGGGTCTAAGAGGTCATGTGGTCAGGAGGCAGACAATGACACTAGCTGATTACCTACATCTGTAGGCTGAACTTAACTGTTTTACAGGTAGGGGGCTTCATTTCTACCCACCAGGAGGCTTGGAAGGGTTGCAGTATGTGTTATGCCTGAAATGTGATGCAGAAATAAATATCACAGAGGGTCCTAAAGAACTCCCCTGAGTACTTCTGGAGCATAATGTAATCAGAAAGTTACTTCCAAAAGCCTGATCCATGAACTGAGACTCTTTACAGAAAATACTCAAGCTGCCTCGTTACTTTCCGCTCCCTCACAGAAAGGCACTTGTGGGACTTGCTGATGGCTATGTCCTTCAAAGCAGTGCTCACACCCTCAGCACTCATGGAGGTTGTCCTAGTCATGCAGTGTCTCCTTCCTGTACCCAAAGGAGAAGGGGGACCAGCTCAGATCCCAATTGAGTAGGGCCTTCCTGCCAGGGAGCCTCTGTCTTCAGGCTGAGGTGTGCAGTGAGCACTGGGCTAGGAGTCTCATTCATAGTCCTTCCGTGTCAACTCTTTGCTTTTCCTTTGTTTTTTAGCATTTTGACTGAGGTGATTCACATACCCTACAGTTCCCACAATCTGTCTTCTGACTCATTCACTTTTCTCCCAAGAGCCACTCAAGTATCATCTGTCATCGGGGCCTTCTAAGCCTGGTCTCTCCCTGACGGCAGTCTCTCCTCCAGTTTCCCTACTGTCCTTTCCTTCTGGACTTTCCTCTCTGTCTCCATAGCCTCAGCTGATGAAGGTCTGATCTATGTGAAAAGACAATCAATATATGTTAAGAAATAAAATCAATAAGGTACATGCTTCTTTTTTTTTTTTTTAAGGTTTTTATTGTGGATTGAGTGAAAGTTTATAGGGCAGATCATCAATCATTTTACATGCAACAAATCATACACCTTGTTTCATTACAATGATTATAATCCCCCTCCATGTACCATCAGTTAACAGTATTTCTCTCTATTCACTTTTAGCTTTAA
>NW_006408733.1:1550267-1551364 GCF_000296735.1 Chrysochloris asiatica
TCTGCAAGTTTGGGTGTTCTTGTGCATCTCCCCTCACTTCATATCAGCTGGATGCTTCACTCTCAGTTTTAGCCCTCTGTGGCTATGTCCTTGTCCATGAGCTCAAGTGTCCCCAGGTCTCACCACACTTTGGACCAACCAGCCTTTCCTCTTCTCTCTCTCATCTCCAGGTCACCAGGAGTCAATGGACTGTGGTAGAATTCAGTCCATTTCTTCATTGCTGCCTTTCTCCCTCTTCCACTCACCAGTAGACAAATGTGGTTGCCAGCAAGCTTACATGCCTGTTTGTGTGTTCCTTTTGAGTTTCAGTCTTAGAGGGGAGTTTGTCCTGAAGGAACTTGATGTCTTCCTGGTGAACAGCTTGTTTATTCTTGTAGTAGCCAGTCATGCTGACATTTTTGTTTTGGGTTTTTCCTGATGATCTTTCTTTGAAGATGTATCTTCTGTCACTGTAGCTGTTCCAGTCTGCTTGTCCTTTCTAGTGGGAATGTCCCACCTCATAAGGTTCTGGATGGGATTCAGGATTCCACCTTGGATCCTATACTCTGCAAAAGCTTTACAGGAGGCCTATTTCACTGGGCAAGTTGTAGAACCCCTTTTAGTTATTCCAATCAGTTATAGGCTGAAAATAGGCTTACAAGTTTTCTCGAATCGTGTTTCCCAACATTCCTTTCTATCTTACTCAAGTGTCTATTTTACAATAGTAGACAACGGAAACCAATATTCATAAGACAGTCAAGCATTTTAGTATTATTTCCCCTCTTCAAGCTATGCCTTAGATCCCTGTATCACAGAGCCTGGTTGTTCCAACATTGAGCATGCATCACTATTTATCTCTGTCCCACTTAGGAAATGCAAATTTGTCTCACTGTTCCCCTGTCTATCCTGTTCTTCTGCCTCCTTCCCCTTCTTTTTTTTTTAATGTTTTATTGTGAATTATATGATAGTTTACATGGGAGAACTTTAATTTTACATTCATTCCATCGTATATCATCTCACTGCCATGGTTCCAATCCCCTCCATGCATCATCAACCACCCAAAGGGTATATCCCAGAAACCCACCCCCTAAACTGTCCCCTCCTGCCCCCAGTTTTTC
>NW_006408733.1:1555034-1583702 GCF_000296735.1 Chrysochloris asiatica
TAACAGTCCATCTGCCTCTATTGTTTTGTATTTTTCCTGTAGGTCTTTCTTTCAAGATGTATGTTCTGTTCTTCTAGCCGCTCCAGGCTGGTCTGCTCATCCTTTCAAGTGGAAATTTCTTATCTCTGGAGATCTGGATGTGGTTCAGGTTTCTACCTATAGTCTTATGTATTGCAAAGGCTCCACAGGAAGCCTCCTTCACTTGGTATGCTGTAGCCCCATTTTAGGTATTCTAATCTGTTATAGGCAGAAGACAGACTTACAAGTCTTCTATAGTGAGGTTTCTGACTATTCCTTTCTCTCCCCCTCCAGTGTCTTCTCTATATTATAATGCAAGGAAAACCAAGATTCAAAAATAGCCAAGCATCTTAACCCCATTCCCCTTCCTTCCCCATTCCAACCATGACTCAATCCCTGTACCCCAGAGCCCTGCATTTGGATAGAAGATTCTTGGGTGGCAGTTTTTTTCTTTCAGGGTTTTATATATGTCTCCCCATTGCCTTCTTGCCTGCATGGCTGCTGTTGAGATTTCCGAGCTTAATCTGATTTGTTTGCCTTTGTATGTTACATTTCTCTTTTCCCTAGCTGCTTTCAAGATTCTGTCCTTATATTTGATTTTGGAGAGCTTGATTATTATATGTCTTGGTGCTTGTCTTTTAGGGTCTAGCTTTCCTGGGGTTCGATGAGCTTCTTGAATGCTTATCTTTTCGCTTTTCAGGATGTTAGGAAATTTTTCTTCCAGAAGCTCTTCAGCTATCTGCTGTGTAGACTTGTGTGATTCTTCCTGTTCCAGAATGCCAATAATTCTTAAGTTATTTCTCTTCATTTTATCCAACATGAATCTTAGACCTTCTTCAGATTTTTTTTTTTTAATCCTTTTTTGTGTTTTCTCTTCTATCTTAATAGTGTCGAGAGATTTATCTTCTAGCTCACTAGTTCTGGCTTCTATCTCTTCAATTTAAGCCCTTTCAGTGTATTGTCCATTTCTGACATTCTATTAATCGTTTGGCCCTCTTTCTGTAGGTTTTGAATTGTTTCCAATGCTATATCTATTTTATTTGATTGTTCCTGTGGTGCTTTCCTGACTTGTTCCTTATTTTTCTCAACTCCATTGTATAGTGTTTTGATATATTTTATAATCATTTTTCTGAATTCCTTCTCAGGCATTTCCAAAGCCTGTCCATATTCCAGTATGGAGTGTAGGTCTATTTCCAGCTCATTTGCCTCAGTCACTTTATCTCGTTTCTGGACATGTGCAGATATGGTCATCTGCTTCTGTTTCTTGGGCATATTCAGGAATTATCTGTGGCCTTAATACTTAGATGGGTGTGTATTTTGGTATTTTTTATGCTTTCTAACTGCCTTCAGGTAGATGTGATCAGGAAATGGGCTTCCCTTTTCACTCTTCTTCTTGAGAAATTTTAAGATGCCACTGTTGGTCGTTGTGACATAACTAGGATTTAATTTTTGGTCTGTTTCCTTTTTAGTCTGTCTGTCCTGCTCCACAATCCCTGTTCAGGCCTTTTTTTCTAGTTATAAACAGTTCAGAGATGGCTGTGGTCATTTGGTTTTAAGTGGAAACTGTCACTAAATTTCAAGGAGATCTGTGTGCATGCATAGTAGAACCCCCCCCATGTTGAGGGTGGGGTGTCTACTTGCTCAAGCACCCCCTCTAATCACCAGAATTGAGGTGCACAGACAGTGAGAGACCAATGAACAGATACAAAAAAATAAAGAAATAAAGAATGTCCACATCTTTATCTCTGGGGTTCTGTCAGGCGTTCATGGCTACTCTGATCCTTCCCCAGCTTGGTCTCTCCCAAGATGGTGGCTCCATGGGCAGTTGAGCATCTTGAATTAGAAAGCAATGGATTTCTTGCTTATGCTACAAATTTCCCTTGCTGTAAGCCTTCCAACCTTCTAACTATTCCTTTCTATGTGGTTCAGAGTTCTAGCACCATACCCTGAGCCTGCTTGGTCTGGTATTCTGTGTTGTGCTGACAGAGTTCCTCATTGCACGTCCATCCTCTCTGCCATCTTGTTTGTTCTCTTTAAGGTATATGCTTCTTGTTGTTGTTAGGTGACATCATGTGCCATTGAGTCGGTACTGACTCATAGTGACCCTATAGACAACAGAATGAAACACACCCTCACAATTGTTGCTACATTTGAGCCCATTGCTGCTGCCACTGTGTCAGTCCATCTTGTTAGGGTCTTCCTCTTGTTCTCCAACACTCCACTTTGCCAAACATGATGTCTTTTTCCAGGAACTTGTCCCTCCTAAAAATATGCCCAAAGTATAAGAGATGCAGAGTTGCTATCCTAGCTTCCAAGAAGCATTCTGACTGCACTCCTTTCAACACAGATTTGTTTGTTCTTTTGGCAGTCCAGATACTTTTAATATTCTCCTCCAGCACCATAACTCAAATGCATCAATTCTTCTACCGTCTTCCTTATCCATGTTTAGAAAGTACTTTTCCTCTACCTATGTGTGTTCTCAGTATCATCTGTGATATAGTACCTTCACCTAGATGCCACTGTACTGAAGTCTTTCCATTCATTTCTTTGGGCTAAGCATTTCCCTGCCTGTTTTTCTCTTTGGAAATGAATATAGTTATCAAGATAACATACCTGGCATTTTAATAACATGAGTTTATTCTTTCTCTGTAGTAGAAAAGCTAGGAGGTACCAAAGTAAAGAAACTGAGAAGGTAAAGGAATCAATAGGAAGCAAAGCCAAATATACGTTACTGAATATTCTGTGAGTCTTTTCTCTTCCCTCTTCCCCCCAAGACAGGGCCCTTTCTTCCTCAGCTCCCTGCCCTTCCCTGCAGATATGGAGCCTAGCATTCACCTACCCAGCCCATGTTGAATGAAAGACTACCTACTGTGTGCCCAGCACTGTGCTGATGCTCAAAGCCTCAATCAAATAGAGAAGGCTTTCCTCAAATGCCTCCAGTCTGTGGAGGAGACTGACAACAAAAAGAATTAGATAGATGGGCCAAAATACCAGGAGGCGGACTCTGTGATAGGGAGCGCATTTGGAATGGGTGAGTGCCCACACTCCTTAGGGTTTCATCAATTCAGATTCAGCTTGTATGCTGAGGGACCCAGCACTGAACAAAAGCCTCCAAGTCACAACAGATGACTACAGACTGTGTGTGGCCTTCAGAACAACCAAATGCCAGGGCAGCGGAATTTGGATGGCTGCTTATAACTGGATGTGACAGTCATCCCTGCCAGGGCTTGGGCCTCCTTATGAATTCTTTCCAAATGTTCTCAGTCTTTGTGCTATTTCATGGTGAGAGAAATGCCACCTTTGGAAACAGAAATATTTTACTTTCTTGGCAAACAGCTCATGTGTCCACTCACCCATCTGCCATCTCAGTAAGCTTATGAGCTCCAGAAGTTGCTGTTGGAAGTTCAGATTCAGGATAGAGGCTGGAGCCTCAGGCTGTATGTGAAGAGAGAGGTTTCAGTGGTACTGACCCACTATTCAGAAAAAAATAATAATCCAGCACCCTTCCAGAAAGAGCTTGTCCAGGACTTCCTTGCCAAGTTTCATTTTTAAAAGCTCTGTGACTATCCTTAGATGTGTGCGTTTTTGCTTGGTAATCAGATTTTCACCAAACTGATATATCATTAAACCTTTGTTTTTACAATACATGCTTTATTGCAAAACCAATTTCAACAAAGTATTGCAGATGCAATGTAATTTTTATGTCTGAGTTGCTTTCTCTTTTTTTGGTTGCTAGGGTACCAAACACTTTTGAGAAAGTAGCTTGATAGTATCTATAATATGGTGGTTTTCTGGATAAGAGATTGCATTATCCCCATGTAATATATTTGGGCAAACTGTATCCATCATAGCTCGGCTAGATAAATAAATTAAAACTCTCTGATTGAGGAAGAAATGTGATATTTATATTGCTGAGAGTGGTTTATGCTTCTCTTCTGACAGCTGCTGTGTTGCTGGTGTGCCTCATCCCTGCCCAACTTAGTCATTTCCACTTCTTGTGAAAGATAAAAATGTTCCAATGGTTTTCAGAACTGTGAAAACACCACCATAGTAGCTGCGCAACCACGGGTCCACTAGAGTCTCCATCCCCTCAGCCTGTCGTCTCTTTCTAATTAGTCATGAGGTGAACCCCGGGTCCTTACTGAGCACCAGTTGTGCACCCAGCATGGTGGCTCTCCATGGCGGCCAGCCAGCCCAGGCCTGCATGTGCTGCAGCTCTCAGCTATAGATTCAGATGTGGGGATTTCTGAGAAGGCAGGGTGATCCTTCTCTTGTGTCTCCTTCCCCAAGTTGGCAGTGTAACTGGGCAAAGGTCTGAGCCAGCCCCAGCAGCTGGCCTGGGTTAGGTGTTCAGTTCCCTGGTCTAGGTTCAGAAAAGCCATGTGTAGATGTAGCAGAGAGGACAGGGCATAGTGGTCTCTGGGAGGCCCCTACACCTGCATTCAGCAAGGGGTAACCTCCCAGGAATAGAGAGAGTGCATCCATCCTTCTATTTCTAATACAACAACTTAGAAAAGCTATAGTGTCCACTTGATATGGTCAGACTCTTGTCATATGGGACAAGGAGGACAAGAGTAAGTTGCAGATTTCCAAAGGAAGTGTCCATCACAGACCATCCCAGCCCCTCCCATGACTGAGGCCATGCAGATCCTATTACTGCCTTCTCATTGCCTGCATTGTCAATAGACATAGAAGAGTGGAATTGGAGCACTGACACTGATGTGAGGACTTGTACCTGATTTGTTTGTTCATTCATTCATCCATTCACTCACTCTTTCATTTTGTGAGCATCTGTGTTCAGGCACTGTCCTGGGCACTGATACTAAATCCAAGTTCACAACACACACTTTCTGTATAAGCTCCCACAAACCACTTCCCCTTATCAGCAATTTGGAATCATGATAGTATCTGCCTCACAGGTTGTCAGCAGGATTGAGTGACCCAAAGGTCATTCACTCACAACATTGGATAGTGAAGTATTGTCACTGTCCCCATTCTGCTTGTAAGAGTGGGCTGTGAGCTGCAGGTCCGGTGCTGCAGAGCTGGGTCCTGTGTGGCCTCTCTGCAAGGTCAGCACCACCACATCCTGGGAGAGGGGAGCCTTGGAAGCTGTTCCAGCCCAGCTCCTGCTTTCCCAGAGAAAGACAGCCTGGCCCCTTCCTCCTGGGGTGGAAGAACTTGGAGTGGCAGGGTATTTCCCTTCTTCTCTGATGAAAACTGTTTCTCTGGATTCTCTGTGGAGATTAACTAAGTATGTTGCTGTGTTGTTAAGTGCCACCAAGTAGGTTCTGACTCAGTGACACTGTATAGGGTCTCCAAAGAACATCGGATCAGTTTGAACTGCCAACCTTGTGGATCACAGTCCAGTGCTGTCCTACAACACCATACCAGTAGTCCAACTAAGTATGTTAGGATCTATTAAAACCAACTACAGAAACCTCTCCAAGTCAACGGCAGAGGGGTTGTTGGAATGGTTAGCAGTTCTCATAAAAGCTAATTGAATGTTTTCTAATACGCACATAGGGAGCTCTGGTAGCATAGTGGTTACTAATCGGGCTGCAAACCTTAAGGTCAGCAGTTTGAAACTACCAGCCGCTCCGCGGGAGAAAGATGAGGCTTTCTACTCCCGTAAAGATTTACACCCTCGGAAACCCTGTACAGGGTCGCTATGGGTCGGAACTGACTCCACGGCACATAACAACAACAACAACAATAACAATAAGTACATGCCATGGACTGCCTGACAAAAGAACCAACAGATCTGTGTGGGAAGAAGTGCAGCCAGAGTGCTCCTTGGAGGCCAGGATGGCCAAACTTTGTCTCTCATGCTTCGGACATGTTGTCAGGAGGGACAAGTTGCTGGAGAAGGATATCATGTTTAGTAAGGTGGAGAGAGTCAGAGAAAAAGAGGAAGACCCCCAACGAGATGGATTGGCCAAGTGGCAGCATCGATAGACTCAAGCGTGGGAACAGTGGTGAGGTTGGCCCAGGATTGGACAGTGTTTCATTCTGCTGTGTATAATAAGGTCACTGTGAGTCAGTACTGACTCAATGGTACCTAACAACAACAACAAATAAGCACAAGGACTCCTAGTGTGCTGTTTTAGAATAAGCATTGAACTGTGAACCACAAGGTCAAGAGTTCAAACTCACCAACTGCTCCTGGGAAACCCTATATAGGGTCACTAGGACTTGGAACTGACTCAACAACACTTAACAACAACAGTAAGCAGTTGACTGCAAAACACAAGGTCTATGGTTCAAGCTGACCAGTGCGCCATAAAAGAAAGATGTGGTTTTCTGCTCTCACAAAGATTTAAAAGCCTCAGAAACTCTATGCAGGGTTGCTATGAGTTGTAACCAACTTGATGGCACTTAACAACAAAAGCAGCAAATATATATATACCATTCATGACTAAGATGAAGGAGTCTGGAGCCAGAACACCTGAGTTAAAGCCCTGGCTCATTTACTTACAAGCAGAATGATCCTGGGCTTATTGCTTTGTCTATGTAATCGCAACTCCTTTATCTGTAAGATAGTTCTAATAAGAGTCCCTACTTTAGAAGTTAGTAAGGAGGATTGAATGAGGTAAGGCATGGAAAGCTCTCAGAACAGTGCCTGGCACTTGGTAAGCACTGGATGTGTCAGCCATCGCTGTTACAGAAAGAATTTCTGTGTAAGTGAGACCCGACTATAGAGATTGCCTACACAGAAATCTCTTAGCTCAGGAAAATTTCCCTGGCTGCAGATCCTGCTAAGTATTCCTGTGTTGTTGTTGTTGTTGTTTTTTCATTCTCATCGTTGCTCGGCCCAACACAAATACTTTTGTCATCTTTAAAAAAGTCAATTCTTTGATTTGGTACTTGAGAAGAGCAAAGGATGATGCAAGAGAACAGTCTGCATATCCTTAGACAAGCATCTTCCAAGGTAATCAGACAAGCAACAGTGACACTCACACTCGGCAGCACAGTTGGAGCTTCTGTTTACAAGAGCCGCACACAAAGCAATCTTCTCAATGCACTGTCCCTGTCTCCTTCTCCTGGCCGGCCTTGGTCTGTGAGGCTCACAGCCCAGGCTACTGTGTCCACAATCCAATGGTTATGCACACTCACTGGGTGGGCTCCCCCCACCTCCAGACAGTGGTCACCGAGTGTGTGCTGCTGAGTGGGACTGTCCTGGCACCTGGCACTCAGAACATGCCTCCACAGTGTCAGCAAGGTTCTGTGTACCTCGCAGCCTGCTGTGTGAAATCCCCTGGAAATCACAGTCATTCTGCAGGCAGGAGTTTCTGGAGGAAGAGGACCTATGTCTTTTATGTGTGCAACCACAGTGTTGCCATGGAGGTGCGGGCAGGCATGGGATGGAGTTACTGGGCAGACAGACAGACAGATGGATGCTTCTTTCATTACGTACCTTGGTGTAGGTAATGATCAAAACCCTCTCTCTTCCTCCAGTGAAGATGTACAGCAAATCCATTGCCAGAGAAACAGGAAAGTCTAGGTCTTTGTCTGATGTCCAACAACTCTGCTTCCTTCTGAATTGCTCCTGGGGGCTTGGAGAAATCTCTGCCCTTTTGGATCTGTTTTCTTGTCTTTTAGTTGAGCCTGCTCTGCAACTGGAAGAGTGTTGTGCAGAGATTGCAGCTTAGCTGATGTGTAGAAAGAGGGTGATGGTTCTGGTTCCCATGTGTGTTTCTGGCTGGGTTTCAGCCCTGTCCTGTCCACTGCCATTGGCATTCTGGGTCATTCTTTGGGTCTCAGATTTCTCAAGCTTTCCATTTCAATGTGGTGGTAGTGTGTCGTGGAGTCGGTTCTGACTCATAGAGAGCCTGTATGGGGTTTCCAGGGCTGTAAATCTTCACGAGAGAAGAAAGCCTTATCTTTTTATTCCTTAGAGCAACTGATAGAGTCAAACTGCTGACCTTGCAGGTAGCAACCCAGCTCAAAATCCATCCACTACATTGCTAGGACTCACTCCCTTTGAATGTGTTAGGCCCTCAAAAGGGTTTTTGATTGAGTGGAAACATTAACAATTAGCCAATGCAGGTGCAACTAATCAATGTCTAGGGTCCCTGCTTGGCTCAATCGACTCAACCGCCCCTTGTGGGGGCGGGGGGGGGGGGAAACCTTGCCAAAACTGAGTAAGGGTGACTTTTTCAAATTGTTCAGGCAGAGTTCATTCTCAACCTCCCTTCCTCTCTTTCTTATCTTCCTGCCCCCTTCCTCTCCTTCTCCCTCTCCTTGTCCCTCTGTCGCTCTATCCCTCTCTCTATCCTTCTCTTCTCCCCTCTCCCACTTTCTACCTCTCCTTCATCCACCCCACATCCCCTCTCATGTGAAAAGCCTTGCCACCTGGGAACACCTGGGACCAAGACCTTGTTGAACTGGCACTGAGTCTTGGCCTCACCCTGCTCTTCGGGTAGGTGTGCAGCTTGGCCTCCCTCCTGGACATCTGATCTGAAAAGGTATTGGTGTCTCCCTTATCATGTCAGGTGCTTGTGGTGTGGAGATGACAGGTGTGATGTTTTCCTGAGGGTGCTGAATTGAGAAAAGTACCATCTCCTGTCATAATGGAGCTAATAGTGTTACGCTCAGGACAGCTGCACTTACATCTGGTGTTAACCCACTGTTATTTAAACTTTATGATGCGAGAGGCTGCCGGCTCATCCACTTGCAGCTTATAAATTATGTCGATTGCTCATGTACTTTTTTAACCCTGATTTTCCTGAATTATGATCGATGGACAGAGCTGATGACGGTTCCCAGGGCTCTCCTGGGCCCCATGATCCATGAGTACTCTAAAGAGCCCTTGCTCCATGTGTGTACAGATGTCTAAGAGGAAGTGACAGGGCTGGAGCCAAGTGCCTTTCTGGGCATTAAAGCCCAGTCCTGGCTGAGCCTCCTAACTCCTTGGGGAGGGGAGTATCACTCTGGGATCAGTAGTTTTACCCTAAGGCCTGCTCCTCTGTCTCCTCCTCTTGGGGAAATTATATTGTGCATCATAAAGAGAATGGATCCTACAGCTGGTCTGCTTGTAACTGTCTCCCCTGATGTGTCCGGGACCTGCCTCAACATAGGTGTTTGGTTCACGAGGTGGGGATATCTGGCGGCGATAGGGATAGCAAAAGAGGAGACACAGAGACAAAATGAGAGAGACAAAGAGACACCCCAAAACCAGAGTGGATGCATTACTGGCGTCCGGCAGATCCGGCGTGGGATAAACGTCTGAGCTATAAGGGTGGTAAGATCCCGCATAGTAAACATCTTAGCTATGCGGGCAATATGCATCCCTTACTAGCTGGTCAGCAACACATGCCTAGTCAGCTGTATAGCACGCTCTCCAAGCTGTAATGCACACCCGGTTCGGCCTGTGCCTCCGTTTTATTTAGGGGAGGTACTTTACACAAAGCTGGGCGGGGACTAAGACAAGGTACAGCTAACATACGTAATTTTCCAGACATTCAGGCAGCTTTACATTGTACTTTGTAGGTTCGAATCTCATGACTGTGACTTAGTTTCTCAAGCTTAATTAACATACCTTTTAGCACCTAGCCTCAAATGGGTGAAGGAAAAGGAGGATTGGGAGGAGTCTCATTGTGTCGGCTGCCCAGCCCAGGTTCTTCAGGAAAAGAGACACCTGGGTGAATAGGGCTGCACCTGGAAACACTTTAGGGAGGGTGTCCTTTTGTCCTTAGAACAAAGACCAGGGAGCCACCCATTTTACTTTGACTGAATTCTTTGAGGGAAGAACTTTGCCTTTTTGGAATTTTACAGTCTCGGCTTTTAGGAAAATATTATATTTATCTGTGGATATCAGGGCTTCGTGTATTCAATTAATAATAAACATGACTGAATACTAAGATGAAAAATAGTTTGCCATGTCTGCTAGGTGGCTAGAGTCTGTTCCTCAGAGCCTGCGGCCTGTACGGTCTGCAACACTTGGACCCACAGGGCCTCAAACTCCTGACCGGGTCTGCATGGTCTGCAACACTGATGGAAATTGGTTTGGTTGTGTGGAATTGCATCCTGGATTTTTTTCCCCCCTATTACATAGAAATAGAGGAAAGACTGGTGTTTGTGTCAAGTGAGGAAACTGGGTAAAGCTCTTGGCAAAAAGAATTCTTTCAAAGCCATCGTAGTAAGTGAATGTTGCAAGCCCACTTCTACAGTAACTGCAAAACATAGAAGATCATTTATGTGTCTGAGTTGAACTTGACCTAAGCAGGGTAAGAGGAGCCTGGATTGTAACATCAACTGGGCAACTTATATGTCCCAGTAAAGGCCTAATGGGGCTCCAAGAGCAGAGGGCTTGTGGATCAATTGCTATAGATCCCTTCCACTCAGAAAGAAATCCAATTTGCCCTCCATTTCATTTTCTTTGAATTTCCTACATTTGCCAATACTGAAAAGGCCTTCAGGGAAAATGAATGTTGGAGGGATGGAGAGGGGCAGGGAGAGATGAAAAGAGAGTATCCATTGGGGAAATTGCCATCAGAAAGAAATCTGGGACATACTCATATGGACCTTGAAAGGTTGAAGGAGAAGGCTGTGGCTGTGGGTTTGCCCCTGGCACTTCACCCCAGTCAACCACTTACCAAGTCAGGTCCTCTGTACTCCATCTGTTTCTTGGGTCCTTCCGACACAGAAATAACTCCCCGATTGTTTTAGTGGGCCACAACCCCAGGCTTCAGTCTTCTAACCCCACCTTTTTGGACCTTTGCTCTGCCTCTCCCAGGAAAACAACCCACTGCTCATGGGCTTCCCCAAACCCATGGGTCCTGGGCTCTTCGACAGTGGTTTCCCTTGCAAGTTCCAGAGCTCTCTCTCCAAGGACTCTGAAACCTCCGTGTGGTGCCTAGCACACTGGGACTCTACTGCTGATGCTGAAACACCCCAAATTAGGGCATCAAGCCCAGTGTTCTGAAAGGGATATAGGGGGCCATCTAAGTGCAAAGAATCCACCTGGCAGGCTGGGCTAAGATGCAGCACATTGTTGGACAAAGGCACAGCCACCTTGACCTATAGCTTGACCGTGCCCTTTGAGTGAGGTGAGGCAGAGGCATATACGTAAAGTTAGTATGTATATGTATAAAGGGGACAGTTTTCAAGGGTGCCCCCACTCCTACTTCTATGCGTCTATATTCCTGAAGGCCACCACTAAAATGCAAATCATGTCTGGAAGGGAAAATCTGTTAAACTATTGTGGGAATCACTTCCTCGGTATAAATTAGTCCACCATCCATTAAACATCTGGCTGTGAATTAGTAGGATTACCTGAAACATACTTGGCAGCTGTGGTTTAAAAAAAACCCTGAATTAAACCCCTGTCTTATCACCTTTGAATGGTTATTGTTGTTATGAGGCACCTGGGGAATTTGTTCAAGATAGGGTATTCAGAGCCCTCACCTCACCCTCCACTCTCACCTCAGAGATCCCAAACTAGTAGGTCATTTTCTGACAAGTGCTTCAGGAAGTAGGGGACCCTAGAACATCCGGCTTTGCTGCAATCCCTCATGGCCTCAACCTCCTGTCTCTAAAGCAGGATGTTAATATCCCCAGAATGTCATTGCTAGGATACTGACAAAAGTGAGGTTTGATGAAAGAGAGTGTTGATGTTTGTTGCAAGTTGGCCTGTGAGGTACCAGATGTCTCTACAGGAATGCATTGAAGAGCAAAGGAGTCAGGACGTTCCAGTGCTGTGTGCTGCTAAGGTTAACCCTGATGATCCAGAACACACATGCCCTCGTGTTTGTGGAGCTGGCAGACCCGGTCCCACAGCCCCACATGCATTGTCTCTTCTTCAGGCATGGTGGGTGCTTCCAGGTCACCAAGGAGGGTGTGAACCTGTGCAAGTTTTAAGGTGTAGAGAAGACTAGAAGCCCTGACTCTGTGTACAGAGGCCATGGAAACGTTTAACAGGGCAGCCCTGGAGGAAAGCAGCATGTGACGCAGCAGGGGCAAACTAGTGGAATGTGACCATCCCACTATTTTATGAACACTGTTTACTGATAGAGCTTCATTTAAAGTAGCTTCTCTGCATCTCAAGTGTGAGCACAGCTACTTTCGTGCTAATATATGAAACAGGGTGTACTTGTACATGCAAAAAAGGGAAGAAGTAACATTTTCCTCATTGAAGTTATTTGAGATAAAAATCATGCCATCTGTTCTAGAGAAAGCAAAACAAAAAAGAAAAGTTGTGCTGAAAAATTAGGAAATTTCCACTCGAATGGTAGGATGATTATGTAGCTTGTACTAGACTGATATTTTAAAAATAATAATTCTGTACACATTGTTACTCATCATGAATTTCTGTGAGCCTTATCAGATTTGAGCAGCAGGAATCTCTCCAAGAGTAGTGTTTTTTCTCTTGTGCCACCCACGGGGCTTCTCTCTACCACCAAAGATTTTTTGAAAAAACAGAAAACACATCAGTCATCACATCAATTCAAGCTCTTGGCGACCCCCTATGTTACAGAGTAGAACTCTATAGGGTTTTCATCCTGGTGCGGCGCTGTAGGATCAACACTGGATGGCTTACCGTAAGTCAGCAGTTCAAACCCACCAGTCACTCCTCAGAAACCCTACACAGGGTCACTGTGAGTCGGATCAACTTGATGATACTTAACAACAATCATCTTTGTGGAAGCAGATCATCAGGAATTTTTTCCATGGCACTGCTGAGTTGATTCAAGCCTCCAACCTTTAGGTTAGTAGATGAATGCAAACAGTGCAAACAGCTTGTGTCACCGAGGGACTTCTCTCTTGCTTGTTGTTGTTAGGTACTGTCAACTCCACTCAAACTCATAGTGACTCTACATACAACAGAAAGAAACAGTGCCTGGTCCTGCCCTGTACTCACTCATTCCTATCTCTAAGCCCATTGTTGCAGCCACTGCATCAAACCATCTCACTGAGGGTCTTCCTCTTTTTTGCGGTCTTTTTAAAGAGCATAATGTCTTTCTCCAGGAATTGGTCCCTCCTGATAATATGTCCAAAGTACATCACACAAAATTTCACCATCCTGACTTTTAAGAATCATTCTTGCTGTACTTCTTCTAAGACAGATTTAGTCATTCTTCTTATGGTCCATAGTATATTCTAGATTTTTACAATACCATAGTTCCAAGGCATCAATTCTTCTTCAGTTATACTTATCCAGTTTTCTCATCATATGAGGTGATTGAAAATACTGTGGTGTGGATCAGGCACACCACCATCCTCAAAGTGACATCTTTCTACTTTAACACTTTAAATAGGTCTTTTGAAGCAGATTTTCCCAATGCAATATGTCATTTGATATCTTAACTGCTGCTTTCATGAGCATTGATTATGGATCAAAGTAAAAGGAAATCCTTGACGTTGTTCTTTTCTTAGCATATCATGTTGTTTATTGGTCCAGTTGTGAGGCTTTTTGCTTTATTTATGTTGAGGTGTAGTCCATACTGAAAGCTATCTAGTGTTTGAACTTCATCGGTAAGTGCTTCAAGTCTTCACTTTCAGCAAGCAGGGTTGTGTCATGTTCAAGTTGTAGACTGTAACAACTCTGCCTCCAGCCATGACGCTACATTCTTCATACAGTCCAGCTTTTTGGATTAGTTGTTCTGCATGCAGATTGAATAAGTGTGGTGAATGGATGCAACCTTGACACATAACTTTCCTGATTCTAAACCACACAGTAGCACCTTGTTCTTTTCAAGCAACTGCCTCTTCTTCTATGTGCAGATTTCACAAGAGCATGACTACGTTTTCTGGAATTCCTGTTCTTCACAATGTTATCCATAATTTGTTATGATCCACATAGTCAATTGCCTTTGCACAGTCAATAAAATACAGTCAATAAAATACCTTTCTGGTATTCTCTGCCTTCAGCCAAGATCCATTTGACATCTTCTGAATCTGGCTCTCTAACACAGGGCTTAAAAAATCCTGGAAATTCATTATGTATTGTTTGGATTTATTAAAGATTTTATCTTCAGAAAAAGCAAAATGACATAGTGGTTTACAGTATAGACCTGGCCTAGAAACTGAGGTATGTGTTCATTTTGTTGTTGTTGTTGATATGTGCCGTGGAGTCAATTCCAACTCATAGCGACCCTGTACAGGGTTTCCAAGGCTGTAAATCTTTACGGGAGCAGAAAGCCTCATCTTTCTCCCACAGAACAGCTGGTAGTTTCGAACTGCTGACCTTGCGGTTCACAGCCCGATTCGTAACCACTACGCTACCAGAACTCCTTATGTTAAGTGCTATCAAGTCAGCTTTGACTCATAGTGATCCCAATAGAAGGAAAAGTCACCTGGTCCTGCACCATCTTACAATTGTTGTTCTGTTTGAGCCCATTGTTGCTGCCACTGTGTCAATCCATCTCACTGGGCGTCTTCCTCTTTTTCATCAACCCTCCACTTCACCAAGCATGATGGCTTTCTCCAGGAACTGTTCTCTGCTGACAGCATGAATGGGAAGTAAAGTCTCACCACCCTTGCTTCTAAGGGGCATTCTGGCTACACTTCTTTCAAAACAGATTTGTTTATCTGGCAGTCTATGGTACTTTCCATATTCTTCTACAGTACCATAATTCAAATGCATCAGTGCTTCTACGGTCTTCCTTCTTTTTCCAACTTTCACATGCATATGCTTTGGTCAGCCACATCTTAATCCTCAAATGGCGTCTTGGCTCTTGAATGCTATAAAGAAGTCTTGTGCAGCAAAATTGACTAATGCAATCCATTGTTTGAGTTCTTGACTGTTGCTTCCACTGGCATTGACTATGGATCTAAGCAAATTGAAGTCTTGGACAACTTCAATATTTTCTCCTTTTATCATAAATGTTCTTTTTTTGGGCTAGTTTTTGTTTTCTTACACTGGGGTACAATCCATACTGAAGTCTGTAAGTATTTCAAGTTCTCTTTACTTTTAGCAAGCAAGCTAGATTGTGTTGTCTGCATATAAAAGGTTATTAATGAGCCTTCCTCTAATCCTGATGCCACATTCTTCTTCATATAATTCAGTTTCAGTTTGTCAAATTATTTGCTCAGCATACAGATTGAATAAGTATGGTTAGAAAATACAACCCTGACACACACCTTTCCTGATTTTAAACCATTTGTTTTGTTCAAATGACTGCCTCTTAGTCTATGTACAGGTTCCTCATGAGCACAATTAAATGTTCTGGAATGCCACTCTTTGTAATCTTATCCATAATTTGTTGTGATCCACATAATTGAATGCTTTTGCAAGTCAATAAAGCACAAATAAACATTGTTCTGGTATTCTCTGCTTTCAGCCAAGATTCAGCTGTTGTCTGTAATAAAAATCCAACTTGAATTTCCTACAGTTCCCTATTGACATACTGCTACAATCATTTTTAAATTATCCTCAGCAAAAATTTACTTTCATGTGATATTGCTCGATTATTTCTGCATCGTCATGGGTATTTTTGCTGACAAAAGGTATTTACAATGAATATGTCTCTTGTTGCTAAATGTCATGGAGTAGGTTCTGACTCATAGCGACTCTAAATAGGATTTCCAAGGAGTGGCTGGTGGGCATGAACTGTTGACCTTGCAGTTAGCATTCCAGTGTTTATCCACACCAGTACTCCAAAATAAGTCACTGGTCTGGCAAAATTCTGGCATGCGATCTCCAGCATTGTTTTTATCATCCACGCCCTATTTTCCAACTACTGATCCTTCCTATTTGTTTTTAGTGTTTATATTCCAATTATCAGTAATTATCAATACATCTTAATTGCAAGTTTGATCATGTTAGACTGAAGAAGTTAGTAGAATTCTTCAAATTTATCATCACTGGCTTTAATGGTTTGTGTGTAAATTTGAATAATAATGGTATTAACTGGTCTTCCTTGTAGGCATATGGATTTTATCTTATCACAGACAGCATTGTACTTCAAGACAGATAGCATGTCAAGACTTGTTCTTTTGATGATAAATGTGGTACTATTCCTCTTTAATTTTTCATTCCTGACATAGTAAACCACATGGTTTTCTGATTCAGAATAGTCAATACCCATCCATTCAACTCACTAATGCCTAGGATAGAGGTCCTGGTGTGGCACTGAGGGATAATGCGCTAGACTGAAAGGTTGGTATGAACTGGAAGATTGGTGGTTCAAACTCACCAGCCAACTCCTTGGAAACCCTATACAGGGTCACTATGAGTCTGAACTGACTCAATGACACTTAACAGCAACAACAATGCCTAGTATATCAATCTTTATGCATTCCTTTTCATTTTTGATGACTTCCAGTTTTTCTAGATTCATACGTCATGTTCCAATTATTAATGGATGTTTGCAGCTGTTTCTTTTCGTTTTGAGTTGTGTCCCATTATCAAATGAAACTCTCAAAAGCTTTACTCATCCACATCATTATGGTCAACTTTACTTTGAGAAGGCAGCTCTTTCCCAGTCATATTTTGAGTGCCTTCCAACCTGAGGGTCTTAACTTCTTCTGGCACTATATCTGACAATGTTCTGATGTTGTTCCTAAGGTTTTGTGTGGTTAACCATTCAGAAGTGACTCACTTCTCCTTCTTCCTAGTCTATATTAGTCTGGAAGCTCTGCTGAAACCCGTCCACCATGATGACCCTGCTGGTATTTAAAATGTTGGTGGCGTCACAGCAACGCACAAGCCACCACAGTACAACAAACTGACAGAGGAGCATAGGGTCTAAGATTTCTTAGTTGTAATGGGGGCTGATGCTGCACCGACCTCAATGCTTAGCACTCTGTCCCCATTCTACGTTAGCCATTACTACTATTCATGCTTCATCTCCTGCTGATCTGATAAATAGTACACAGGTGACCTCATGACATGGGTGGGTAGCCCAGGATAACAAAGGGTCAAGTGGATCCAGGAAAGTTAAAAAGGAAATGATCCTAACACTGTAGACTTGCATTCTTTTCCATGTGCCTACTGACACCTGGTAGCGTAGTGGTTACGAATCGGGCTGCGAACCTTAAGGTCAGCGGTTCGAAACTACCAGCTGCTCCACGGGAGAAAGATGAGGCTTTCTACTCCCGTAAAGATTTACACCCTCGGAAATCCTGTACAGGGTCGCTATGGGTCGGAACCGACTCGACAGCACATAACAACAACAACAACTGACACCCCACCCCCAGCTGCTCCATGGATCAATCATTGGTGAGAAGAGCACAAGAGACTACGGTCCAGGGAGGGAACAGGATGTGCTGGGTCACATAGCTGGAGAGGCCCAAAGCCAGGCCTGGAACCTGGGTCCCTGGCCAGAGAGGAGATCAGTGGTATGCAGATGCATCTCAGAGAAACCCAGAGCAGTGGTCCCATAATGCAATGGTCCTGTGAGGGACCTGCACAGAAATGGGAACCTTTTGGAGGACTTTAGGATAGGACTGGATCACAAGGGGAGAGGTTCCCATGAAAGGACAGGTTCCAGGGTTTCTTCTCAGGAGGGTACTGATACCTCAAGGATCTCTGTGATCCCTGGATAGAAGTCGTGGCTGAAACACCACACCCCAGAACTGGGACCAGGTGCTGGGGCAGATAGGAGCATTAGGGGGCAGATCTGGACAAGGCAGGATCCACTCTGATGCCTATGGTGGCAATCTGATAGGGCATGAATGCATTCAGACTTGTCCCTCACAGACGTCCCTCACAGACTTCCCACAGAATGACCCTCCCCTTCTCTGATTTTCAAAGGTAGGTGGTACCTCCCATGTCCAAAGATATCAGACTTGTTCTTCAACTTGAATATGAAAACTAAATGAAATTAAAACAGCATCAGGATTGCTAAGCCTTTATGTGTACGTCATTTGAGAGTGGACATGTGGTGGTATCTTAGTCCTTTAATACTGCTGTGGCAGAGGTACCACACACAAGTCAGTGGATTTAACAGACAGAAATATGATCTCTCACAGTTTGGGAAGTTAGAAACCCAAATCCAGGGCACTGGCTCTAGGAGAATGTTTTCTCTCTGGAGGAAGGCCCTTGTATCCTTTCAGCATCTTTGTGTGTCTTGACATCAATCCAATCTTCCTCTGGGCCTGGAAGGTTCTCAGTTCAGGGACTCTGGGTCCAAAGGACATGCTCCCTGCTGATTCTTCTTTCTTGGTGGTACTAAGGTTCCTCTGATCTCAAAAGAGATCAACTCAAGATATGGCTTAATTCTGTAGATTGTTCTCTGCCTCATCTCACAACTGCTTCTAATCTTGCTTCATTAACATCATGGAAGTGAGGACTTACAACATGCAGGATAACGACCTCAGATCATTGCATGAAGGATAATTGCATGTTACAAAGTTGCCATGCATTTGGAAGACAGGATTCAATCCATATTAGGTGGGAACGCATCTGTGTTTTTTACCCAGCTTGAGGCTTCCTCTCCCTCTTTGCTGCCAGGTCAGTGGCAGCAGAAGGAAAGTGTGGAGGTAAAACATGGCACTTGGGACAATCAGATATCTTGTGCTCCTTCCTGGGACAGAAATGGAAGCTGGTGAAGGGGATGCCAGGGGCTCAGTGGAATAATGAGAGGGCTGCCTAAGACCTCATATATGCTCACCTCACTTTCTCATGTGGCTAACAGCCAGGAAAGGCCATGTGTCTGGGAAAGGAGTGAGTCATTCCAAGGACAGTTCCACCTAACGCCCTGCTCCATATTCACCCCCTGTCATCTCTGAGACCCTTAAGGCTGGACTTGTTGTTGTTAAGTGCTGTCAAGTTGGTTCTGACCCATAGCGACCCTGTATAGGGTTTCCAAGGAGCAGTTGGTGAGCTTGAACCACCAACCTTGCAGTTCAAACAACTTTGCAGTCTGACATATTAGCCCACAGCACCACACCAGGACTCCTTAGGCTGGACTGTTGTTGTTGTTGTTAAGTGCTGTCGAGTCAGTTGGACCCATAGCGACCCTGTACAGGGTTTCCGAGGCTGTAAATCTTTACAGGAGCAGAACGCCTCATCTTTCTCCCGTGGAGCAAAGAGGTAAATTGAGGGTCCCAGAGCTCCAGCAGTCTGATTCCAGAGCTTAGGGCAGGTAGCCATGGAGGTCCAACATCATCTTAGCAAGAGGGAGAGAAGTACAGAGAATGGAACTGAGAAGAGCAGAGAGTGAACAGAGACTGAACACAATGCTTCTTAGCAAAACAGCAAAACAACAACAACAACAACAACAAAAAAAAAAAACCCGTGGTTGATGTATTTACAACAATAAAAAGAGTAGCTGCTGAGGCTTCTTGTGTACAACCAAGCACCTCATAGAATTTGGCTCCTTGGTTTGGAGATTTGATTTCATGGAACATCCCAGTTAATTGGCCTAATAATGTGTTTAGTGTTTTTAATGTATTGTATAGTGCTTGGGGCCTTAAAGCTTGCAATCAGCCTTCCAAAACACAATTGGCCTCCATTCACCTGGGGCAACTGAGGAATGAGGAGCATCAGGAGTATAAGGAGGACATGGAAAACAAGGGGTGCTGGAGAAGATACAGCACAGGACCCTCATCCCAACCTGCAGAGGTAGAAAAGATATCTCAGATGAAGTGATGTTGAAACTGTAAGCCAAAAAACCCCAAACCAAAGCCATGCCATTGAGTAGATTCTGGCTCCTAAAGGCCCTATACAGGGTTTCTGAGACTGTAAATCTTTATGGGAGCAGACAGTTCCATCTTTCTCCCAGGAAACAACCAGTGGGTTTGAACTGCTGGTCTTATGGTTAGCAATCTAATGCTTATACTACAGGGTCATCAGGGTCCCTTCAGTGAGGGTCTAAGGCAGGAGTGGGGAACCTTGTTTGTGCCAATATTTATAACATCATTTAGGGGCCATACAAAATTATCAGCTTAAAAACTAGCCTGTTATATTCAGTCAAACATTTTCATTAACTTACTTCTAAGAGGAAGACCTCCAACAAGATGGATTGGCCAAATGGCAGCATCAATGGACTCAAGCGTGGCAGCAGTAGTGAGGCTGGCCCAGGATCAGGCAGTGTTTCGTTCTGCTGTGCATAGGGTCGCTATGGGTCGGTACCGACTCGATGGCACCTAACAACAACGACAACAATACGATGGCTAAGGAGCTCTGGTATGGTAATGGTTACAATTCAGGCTGCTAACCTCAAATTGAGCTGTTCTAAACTATCAACTGTTCCATGGGAGAAAGATGAGGCTTTCCGTTTACAGCCTCAGAAACCCTGTCCAGGGTCACTATGAGTCAGAACCAATGCCATGACACATAACCACCACCAATATGATGGCTGAACTGCAGTTTCCTCAGCAGGGCCAGACCAAATGATTTTGTGGGCCTTATACGGCCCACAGGCCAGATGTACCCCACTCCTGATCTAAGGCAATGAAGCAAGGAGGGTGTCCTGAGCAGAGAGAAGAAAGGCTGATATATGCAAAACCCAAGGACCAAAAAAAGCCTGACCTGGGCCTAACGGGTCTAGTTGGAATCTGTACAAAGGTGCAGGGATGGGTCCTCAGATAGGCTGGAGGGTCCCCATGAACAGTAATTTGCCATCCAATGCTGGGGCCCTGCTGACTGAACAAGTCTGTACTCCCTTCAGAACATCAGGTCTAGCCCACAGAGGGGCTGGATTTCATAACGAAGAGATGTCTAAGCATTGTGTACTTCAGAGAACATCATCAGAACACTTGTCCCCCATTCCAGCAGGAATTGGCCTCTCCTTAGATGATGGCTTTGAGGATCATATACAGTAGCATATGGGACTGGGGACCTATCAACAGTGCGAATGAGTGATCCAAAACAAGAAAGTGAGAACTCAGTCCAAGGTTGAAGATTCCTTTCCCAGATGGGAGTCCTTAAATGTTGCAATTTTTTCTTCGAGGAAAATTAAGAACTGAGTTCCCCTTATCAATTTCTCCCACCTGGAAAACTCTCAGCTAGAAACTATTAGATATTTTTGGACCTTAAGGAAATCTAAATTCCATATTTAGACTCCACCACCCATGTTTGTTTTCTAATTAGAATGTCACACTTACCTTATGAACACAATTTGTTGTGCAGAAGACATGCTACAAAGGAGGTTGAGGATAGGTGCAAAGGAAGGTGGTCCATAGGGAGCAAGAATGATGTTTCTGCAGGTATATTTAGAGATATCAGTTTTCTGATAAACAGAATCCTTGAATATTTTCTTTTTATAAAAAAATCTCACCAAAGTGTGGTGAGACCTGGGGACACCTGAGCCCACGAACAAGGACATAGCCATGGGAGGCTAGAGCTGAGAGTGAAGCGTCCAGCTGATATGAAGTAAGGGGAAACATATGAGAACTCCCAAATTTGCAGATAGTACCCCTTTAACCTACTTCGATGACTTGAGGATCAAAATTTGACTAGAGGAAGATAAAAATAATTGATAAAGGAAACAAGTGTAAATTGCTACAATTTGATGAACTTGACCTATACTTATAGATGTAGTAGCTCAAAATACCAACTGAGAGGGAAAGAGTCTTCACATCAAGTATCAATCCTATCCCCTCTGTATACAGGGTTGATAGGGACGGGCAATTTAGACATTGGCTACCTAAAATTGGGGGAGCTATGAAGGCAAAAAATGACTGGCTTATAAGTTTTCAAGAGTTAGTTTAGTTTCAGAATGTGCGAGGGAAGGTAGAATCCCCACTGAATACTTTTCGTCTTGTCTAAATGGGTCTGGTGAAAACAGATGGAGATGAGATTCAATAATCTCAATCTATTCAATCATTCAATCTCAATCTAGTCAATCATTCAATAGTATTCATCAATAATGAATACTAATTTTCATGACTAATTTCAACTGTCACAATTGTAAAAGTAGAAGTTTTGTATCAAACATGGGTGAGTAGTTAATCTTACAGTCCAAGAGCAGAGGACCATCAAGGGAGAAGAGCACAACCAGAGTGTGGGACCCTATCTGAAGAAGCAGTGACACCAGAGAAGGAGGCAGAGATGAGGACATGGAGAGAGAGAGCAGCTGAAGACTCTAGACTCATGGAAAGAGATAGGCTATGTGCTGTTGGCCAGGAGGCAGGCTTGCAGACTGTGTCCTCTGGTTGTTTTTGGGTTTTTTTTAATGTTTATTGTGAATTATGTGATCGTTTACAAGGGAGAACATTAGCTTTATATTCATCCTATCGTATAACATTTCATTGCCATGGTTACAATCTCCTCCATGCATCATCAACCAACCAAAGGGTATACTCTGCAAGCCTGCCCCCTGGTCATCAGCACACAGCCCCTATCCCTCTCTGGGTCTTGAGTCCCCTGCCGCTCCATCTTTCCACATCATCGTCTCTGCCTTCGTATCTGGTGTCACTGTTTCTCTGGGTAGGGTCCCGCACTCCGATTTTCTCCCTTGATGGTCTCAGGGACATCCGCTCCTGGACTGCAAAGTCAATCACTCCCCTCCTTTTGCTACAAAACATCCACCTTTACATTTCCAACCCTCGCAGTCAGTCCTGATGGCAATTATTCACTATTGTACCACGTGAATGCTATCCACATCTCCTTTCATCAGCCCTACCCAGACAGATTAGATATTACTCAGTGGAGATTCTACCCTCCTTTGCACCCATCCTTGGGTTGTTTAAGTGATTATATATTTTTGAGTGTTTTTGTGTACATTCAAAAAAAAAAAGAACAGAGGGAATAGAAGCAAAAAATACTGCTGAATGATGATGCACGGAGGAGATTGTAATCAATGCAATGAAATGATGAGTGTAAAACTGATGTTCTCCCAAGTAAACTATCACTCAATTCACAATAAAAACTTAAAAAATAATTTTGACTTAAAATGTGTTTTTGTTCACATTTAATAACATACGCTATTTTGATTTAAAGAAGGTACTATGTGCACAATTGCACATAGAAATAACTGAAATAGTGTATAAAATTTGGAGATACTGATGATGTTGTGTCTATTGTATAATGTAGATTTAATAAGTATTTTGTCTTGGTTACTATATGTATTAGTTTACCAGGACTGTGTAACAAACTATCACAAATGGGATAGCTTAAAATAACAGAAATTTATTCTCTCCCAGTTCTGGAGGTCAGAAGTCTGAAATGAGAATGTTGTCAGGGCATGCTCTCTCCCAAGGCTCTAGGACCTAGAGTCTAGGTAAAGATCTTTCCGGTCTCTTCCAGCTTCTGGCAGCCCCATGCATTCCTTGGCTGGAAGCAGCATATGTTCACTCCCTCGGCCTTCATATGACCATCTTCCCTCTGATTCTGTCTCTGTGCTTCTTCTCTTTGTATTAGGACACCAGTCAGATTGTACTCCAATATGCCCAGGCTCCAGTATGATCTCATTTTAGCCAATTACATCTGCAAAGATTCTGTTTCCAAACAAGGTCACCACACAGTTACCAGGGCTTAGGAGTTGAGCAGCGTATCTGTGGGGCTAGGAACGCAAGTCAACCCATAATACTGTGTAAACCTGATTGAGCCCTTTTCTTCTGAAATTCTGGGATCCTTTGACTGGGGTGGGGTGGAAGTTGTAGCACAGATGCCTCTGCTGGATTACGGCCAGATGTCCATTTCAAAACAGGAAAATTCCTTTATGTTTTTTCTTCTCCCTTGTGTCAGGATTCAGGATGATATACCACTCCATGAGTGTTACTTTTTAAAAAATAAATAAGTAAATGACACTCTTGCTGTGTTATATTTGGTTTTACCAGAGATGTTTTTATTGACACTAGTCAAAAATAGACAAAGACTTCCCTGCTAATCTTGATGAATGTTGTTGTTAAGTGCTGTCAAGGTGATTCTGACCCATAGTGACTCTGTATAGAGTTTCCAAGGAGCAGCTGGTGAGCTTGAACTGCTGACCTTGCAGTTCAAATGGCTTTGCAGTCCAGCACATTAACCCACAGTGCCACACCAGGACTTGATGAATAGAAGTAGGCAAAAAACATCAACATAGCATCTCTTAAAAAAAGCCCACAAAAGAGGAAGTTCAATAAAAATGGATCTGACTCCATGCTAACATAGATCTATTTAGCATCTTTCATTCTAATGACTTAACAGTGAGACATCACAACTACAAGATTAGCAACAAAGAGGAATTATTAGTCACTGAAAAGGATGCCTGTGCAATCAATTTGCAGTCTTGTACTTCCCTGTATCCAAAGAGAAGGAAGAAAGTTGTTGGGATCCTGTTACCCTGTGGACAGACTGATCTGCTTAACCAATTGGCAGTTGGAAGACAACTACTAGCTCTGAGCATCATCTGAGCTATTGCAAGAGATGCCTCCTTCTACCTCCCACAGAACACTGCCTGAGCCCACCTCTGAAATGAATGTCTACAACACTTGTTGGCAATTTAAATCCAGAGTGAAGTGACTTCCCTGGGCACTCTGTTGCAGAGAGAAAGAGGTTCTCTGTCCTGTCGGTCTAGATGTTTATACCATCCCTCTCTGAAAATTGCATTTCTCTAGGCCACCATAGTGAGTCCGGATGTGGGGTTGTAGGATTAATACTGGACTGTTAACCTCAAGGTCGGTGGTTCAAACCCACCAGCTGCTCCTCAGAAACCCTATACAGGGCTGCTATGAGTCAGAACCAACTCCATAGCACTTAACAACAACAATAACAATCTTTGGAGTCCTGGTGTGGTGCTGTGGGTTAATGCGCTTGACTGCAAAGTCAGTTTGAACCACAAGGTCGGTGGTTCAAGCTCACCAACAGCTCATCAGAAGCCCTATACAAGGTCACTATGGGTTAGAACCGACTTGACAGTACTTAACAACAACAACAGGCCACCATAGCAGATGCCAGCAGTGCCTGCCCTTAGCCCATCACCATCACTGTTCTGTGAACAGCCAACACTTCTTACCACAACTCTCTTCTCTAGCTGAAAGCTTTCCCTGGACGCAAGGAAGACAGGCTCCATCACGTCAGTTCGCAGGGCAGGAACAGTGCTTGCCAGCCTTCAGCTAATGATGAAGGAGGATTGCTGGATGAGCAGCTGGGGGAATCATGTTCTACCTTATCTCCCAGAGGAGCCCAGTGAGTTTATGCCCCAGTTGCCTACAGCATTAACCTGCTCAGTAGCTCACCTGTTTTGGATTTTTTATCTCCTTGTTTCATTTTCCCACCTCCAAGGAGTGCTTCCTGGAAGTACCTCCCAATAAACTTCTGTTTCTGGGGGAATCAAACCTAGAGTGGTCCCAGTTGCCCTGAGGCAGGCCCCATGCTGTAGTACAGCAGCTGGGATACCTCCCCTCCTGAGGGGCCAGGTGGGGCCAGCAGAGCTGTTACTGGATGGTGGCTTCTAAGGGCTGTGGTTCTGAAGATGTGTTGTGTCTTGCCTGGGCTCTTTTCAGTTTGCACTGACTTCTCTCCTCCTTGCCCCTTCCCAAGCCTCTCAGAGGTTGTGTTCTGTCACTGTCCTGTTATTGTGCCTCCAAGAAGGTGCCTCAGCCCCTTGGGGAATCATCCTGGGGCTCTTAGTGCTGTGGAGATGGTAATCTTTGGCCAGAGGTGATGAATTTGATGTCTCTGGTCAAGTAGCTTTGAAAATGGGGTGGATGGAAGGCCCCAGGACAGCCCATAATTAATTAGGGCTACTCCTGTTAATGCGCCAGACTGCAAAGCCATTTGAACTGCAAGGTCGGCGGTTCAAGCTCACCAGCTGCTCCTCAGAGACCCTATAGAGGGTTGCTATGGGTCGGAATAGACTCTATGGCACTTCACAACAACAACAAGTCGTAGACCTGGAGTCCTGGTGTAGCAAGGTGGGTTAATGTGTTGAACTGCAAAGTCGATTTGAACTGCAAGGTTAGTGGTTCAAGCTCACCAGCCACTCCACAGAAACACTATATATGGTCACTATGACTTGGAACCAACTTAACGGCACTTAACAACAATAACTCCTGGTTCTGGGGCGCAGAGAGGGTGGGACTAGAGCAGAAACAGACAAATGTTGATCCTCCCCACAAGCAAGTGCCAAACCCCTCCCCCAAATAGGCTGGTGAGGCATATTACAGGTACCCACACCCACTCAAATGGATTAAGCTTACTGTGCCCCCTCACCTCTGTGCTCTTCTCCCTCGGTAGTCTCCAGGTGTCCAGAGCTGTGTCATCGGGTGCCCGCCCACCTGGGGCCTGTGTGCCAAGATTGCTCTTCCATTCCCTTCTCTCCAAGCATAGCCCTCATCCCCAGAACTCTGCTTTCCAGTTAGCCTAGACAACAAAGGAATTAAAAAACCCAAACCCATCATGGATGGCATCCTTGTGTGTTACAGAATAGAACGACTCCATCCGGCTTTCTGAGCTGCGAACTTTACAGAAGCACATTGTCAAACTTGCCTTCCACAGTGCTGCTGGGCAGGTTCCAACCAACAACACGTAGGTTAGTAGACAAGCAAAAACCATTTATGTCACCCAAGGACTTCATGATCCATATAAAGTAATGGAAAAAAAGCAATCTATATATACTTAGAGCTAATAGTTGTTGTTGTTGTTATGTGCTGTGGAGTCGGTTCTGACTCATAGCGACCCTGTACAAGGTTTCCGAGGCTATAAAATTTTACAGGAGCAGAAAGCCTCATCTTTCTCCCATGGAACAGCTGGAAGTTTTGAACTGCTGATCTTGTGGTTGGCAGCCCGATTCATAACCACTATGCTACCAGAGCTCCAATAGATCAGTATCTAAGTCCCCTAGGAGTGGATTCCTAATGGAGAAATGTCTAGCACTGCCAGTGTCTGGTTGGGGATGAGTGGGTGCATGCCCCTTAGGCACATGGCCCAGCCTGCTCCACCAGTATGTCTGTCTGCAGGCCTGGAAAACCACCACACATGCACCAGCTTTGCACAGTGACATTATTTGTGCAGTCATGTAATGCTGGACTTCTGGTGTGGCGCTGCCAATTAATGCGGTAAACTGCAACGTCGGTTTGGGCCATTAAGGCCGGCAGTTCCAACTCACCAGCTGCTCCTTGGAAACCCTGTACAGGCTCGCTATGAGTCAGATCCCAACTCAATGGCACTTGCTGTTGTTGTGAAGTGCCACTGAGTTGATTCTGACCCCTAACGACACTGTGTAGGGTTTCCAAGGAGCAGCTGGTGAGCTTGAACCACCAACCTTGCAGTTCAAATGACTTTGCAGTCTGATGCATTAGCCCACAGCACCACACCAGGACTGCAACAACATGTTAGTGCTGGGGCTTAGAAAACCTCTCATTCTAAGTCTTTGCTTTAGAGGCGAGAAAAGTAGGGCCCCAAGAGGGAAGGAACTCTACCAAGGTGTCCGGTGAGTTCATACCTGAAGATTTCCAGAAGCAGAAGAGATGAGGAAAAGTGGTCTATTTACTTCAACTTTTCTTAAGGCCAAGCAATCCTGAGCTATTTCCTTTGGGACAATCAACTTCTCACCTGGTAATGCTGAAAGAAAAAAATTAAATGTGATATTCCCCTGCTTCAGCCAGAGGCCTGATACTGCTATTGGACTGATTTAAAGTAGAAACTCCTGGCCTCAGGAGTAACCAAATATTGACAGAACTGAGCCTCATCATGTCAGAAGACTTCTCAAAAGAATGTCTTATTTAAATTCAATAGGTAATATATTCAAAGGGCTCACAGAGTTCTAGAAAAATAAAAAGCAATATGCATCTCAACACTCTTGTTCTACTCCCATTGTCTTCTCACCCACCCGCACCCTCCCAGAGGTTCAAGCTCCCTGATTGTTAACAAGGACTTGGAGAAGAGGCCCAATGGCAGCATCACTCTGGTCCCAGACCTTTGATCCCAGGAGAACAGACGTTGGGCTTTGCCATATTCTTGTCCATGTTTCCTTCTAGGCAGTGTTGCCCAGAATAGTTGGAATGAGAAAGACGATGTTGCGTCACAAGAACATGATGGTACCATCTACATGATTACCACCAAAGTGGGCAGGAGAAATAACAGGTGTGTGAGGTCCCAAACATTCTTGAGCATGTAAGCTGACCGTGCCCCTCGTATATATATAATGTATGCTCACTCTTTGCCTGCAGCTCAAATATTTCCTAACTTCCCATCAGACCTTCCCCTAGGTGGAGCTAACCAGACCAGTTTTGTTCATCCTCTAAATATGTTGTTGTTAGGTGCCATTGAATTGGTACTGACTCATAGCAACCCTGTGTACAACAGAAAGAAACACTGTCCGGTCCTGGGCCAACCTCACAATTGTTGCCATGCTGGAGCCCAGTGATGCTGCCATATTGCCAATCCATCTCACTGGGGCCTTCCTCTTTTTCTCTGACCCTCCACCTTACCACCTTACCTCTAAATATAGTTTATTTAATTTGCATGTGGTTTCCCTCATTATAATGTAATTACCATGAGGTGAGAGCCCCATTGCCAGAGCAATCAGAATGAGTCAGCTCTCACTGAAACCTTTACTTAGGCAAACACCCACTGTGTTCTTCACTCATCCCACTTTTGAGATCATATGAATGTAAAGTTTCTGCAGTTTCCACTAGAACTATCTCCTTCCCTGCTCACATATTGATTTCTCTATATCTTAGTGACCTGCACATACATGTATTCCTGAATTAATGAACTTCATATTTTTTTTCCTACTAACAACCCCTAATACTTTGACAAATACAATATATTCTTCTTCTGATCAATACTGCCCACTCCATAGATGCATCATATAAATGTATGTATTATATATATAT
>NW_006408733.1:1583908-1593348 GCF_000296735.1 Chrysochloris asiatica
GCAAAACAGCAAAACAACAACAACAACAACAACATATATATATATACACACACATACACATATGTACATTGTTGTTTTTGTTAAGTGTCATCCAGTTGGTTCCAACTCATAGAGACCCTGTATGGGTGACTGGTGGGTTTGAACCATCAACCTTGCAACTATGTGTGGTGCTGTAGGATAAGCAGTCCAAATACAAATTCTACTAGCATCTTGGAAGAAAACTCAAAATCAAATTCAAGGCTTTTTGTCTGCAAACATTGAATACCAGAAGATAATGGAATAGTGTTGGAGAGTTTTGAGAACAAAAGGTTATGATACAAGAATGTTGTATTCTGACTAGATGTTGTTTCTTTGCAAAGACAAGAGAAAGACCTTCTGAGATATACAAGAGTTCAGCTACAAGCCATCCTCCTGCCTTCTCTTATAAAAAATAAAGTGTTTTAAGTCAGAACTCTACCTAGTTGATAAATGAATGAAAATGACTCAGGAAAAGAAACTGTTACAGAAAAATGACTCAAGAAGTTCCAAACCACTCCACTATAGAATTCAGCATGTACACCTAGAGTTAGATATCATAGTGCATTAATTATAAATTGTAAGCTACTTTTTAAAAAAGGAAAAGAATTGGAACAGAAGGCATACGTACATATGTACAAATACTCATGCATACATACATACATGAATAGAAAAGAGAAAAAATAAGGAAACATTAATAAGACAAATAATAAGGATGGGGGAATTAAAAGAAAAACACCTCAACATAAAGACAAAGACTCTCGAGTTGTTTTTAAAAACACAACCAAATTGTATACTGTTTGCATAAAATGTTGGCTCTTTAAAGTTTATTCCTCAAGAGCTAACCTCAGAGATTCAGTCTTAGATTATCTTCTATTTTCATCTGTATTCTTTTCTTAAGTGACCTTTGTTGTTGTTGTTAGGTGCCATCGAGTCGGTACCGACTCATAGCCACCTTATGCACAGCAGAACGAAACACTGCCCAATCCTAGACCAACGTCACTACTGTTGCCACTCTTGAGTCCATCAATGCTGCCACTTGGCCAGTCCAACTTGTTGGGGGTCTTCCTCTTTTTCTCTGACCCTCCACCTTACTAATGCCCAAAATTTCAACTACTACCCAATACTATGAAGCTCATATCTGTAGCTCCTACTCAGATGCCTGCTCTGATTTCTAGGTCTGTAAATCCAACTTCTTACTTGGCACTTCACTTGAGTCTCTCACAAACAATTCAAACTCATAAATGTCCACATCGAAATTCATAGTCTTTCCTCATCACAATCTCTCCTTCTAGAAAGTGAAAAATAAAACCAAAAAATTGCCGGTCAAGAGACAGAGCAATTGTGGGCTCTAGGCCCATGGCCTGAGAAAAAATGTGTGCCTGTGGGCAGGAGGCTGGCTGGCAGAATGTGCTCTATGGACATTTAAATGAATATATGTGTATATTTGTTTTGTAAGTGTAAAAATAGAATAATAAAGTGAATAGAAGTTTTAAAAATTAACATATTCATAGGCTTTAGGGATTGTTGTTGTTGTGATGTGCCATGGAGTCGGTTCTGACTCATAGCGACCCTGCACAGTGTTTCCGAGGCTGTAACTCTTTACAGGAGCAGAAAGCCTCATCTTTCTCCCATGGAACAGCTGGTAGTTTCAAACTGCTGACTGTGAGATTAGCAGTCCGATTCATAACCACTAGGGCATGGAAAACTTTAGGTGACATTATCCTAATTCCCACAAAGGTAGTATTGTGAACTTTAATAATTTTGGTTGAATTGTTTATTTTCCCCTTTGATTCTGCCATTTTATGGTGTATGTAGTTTGGAACTCTACTGCTAAGTGTATTTATATTTACAACTGCTATCTCCCTGATTATCAATACAAATATTTAACTTTGGGAAAAAAATTGCTAGTCAACCAGTGTTTGTATCTCAGCCAGTGGTAGCACTAGCTCTCCAGTACCACAAGCCAAATAACTCAGTCATCTTCATCACCTATTTTTCCTGTAACTACCCAATCCAATCTATCACTAAACCTTGTTGGATTTAAATCTTTATGTGTTTCAAATTCACCGGCTTCTCTCCATCTCAGCTATAACTACTCTAATTCAGAGCACAGTTATTTCTCCATCAAATTATCAGAATCACCTTGTAACTAGTTTCCCTGTTCCCCTGAAATTTGTTTTCCACCCAGAAATGAAAGTAATTTCTTTTCAACACATAATTAGAGCTTATGTTAATCAGTGATATGCTGGTTAATGTTTAAAAAAAAAAAAAAGACAGCTCTCCAGAGGGGAGTTTTAAGTGTCATCCAGTCGGTTCTGACTTAAGGCAATTCTATATAGGGTTTCTGAGGAGGAGAGGAGAGGCTGCTGGATTTGAACCACCGACCTTATTGTTCACACTCAAATTCTGATCCTACAGTGCCAAACCAGGAGTCCAGTGCTGATCTTGCATTCCCCTCCAGAGGGTAGAGGAGCCCTGATTTATAGTGTTTGCCAATTTCCATGATATAAATACCACCTCCATGGGCTATTTCACTCTACAAGTTCAGTGATGCCACCAAACCAAGAGGTAAGAAGTTGTTGGTATGTGCCTTGGAGTCAGTTCCAACTCATAGCAACCCTGTACAGACAGGGTTTCCGAGGTTGTAAATCTTTATGGGAGCAGAAAACCTCATCTTTCTCCCACGGAACAGCTGGTGGTTTTGAACTGCTGACCTTGCCGTTTGCAGCCCTATTCGTAACCACTACGCTACCAGAGTTCCTTAAGAGTTGAGAAGAGACCTGCAAAATATGCTCTGGTGAACAGCTGTCTCCAGTATACCACTAATTATAAATCCTGAGCCTCAAGTTTTCTTAAGTAACTTCCCATTGCTTCTAGAATAAAGGCTTAAATTCTCATCATGATTCACATCATGTTTTCCTGGTTCTTCAGGCCTAGCCACACTCTCTGGTAAAAAGCTCCTTCGTGCCAGGTAGAGTCCCCACTGAATAGTTTTCATCTTGTCTAGACAAGTGTGGTGAAAAGAGATGGGTTTAAAATTCTTATGATTCAATAGTGAATAACTGTTATCATGACTAATTGTGACCATTACAACTAAAGATAGAAGTTTTGTAACAAAAACAGGAGAGTAGTTAATCTTACAGTCCAGAAACAGAGGACCCTAGGACCATCAAGGGAGGAAACCACAAGCAGAATATGGGACCCTATACAGAGAAGCAGCAACACCAGAGATGGAGAGAGAGAGACAAGGAGAGAGGACTCTAGACTCATGGAAAGAGAAAGAATGAGTGCTGGCAGCCAGGAGGCAGGTTTGCAAAATGTGTCCTTTGGTTGTTTAAATTATTGTATATTCCTAAGTGTTTTTGTGTACACTCCCGCACCAAGGGAACAAAACAAAACAAAACAGAGGGAATAGAAACAAATAACTGTTGAATGATGATGCATGGAGGAGATACAATCATTATAATGAAATGATGGTATTAAACCAATGTTCTCTTGTGTAAACTATTACTCAATCCACAAATAAAACTTTAAAAAATTTTAAGAGAAATCTAGAAATATTTAAATAAACTTTTATTTCAACAGTGAAAAAAAAAAAGGTCCCTCATGCCACAGGTGGTCTTCCATCTGGAATCCTCCTAATATCATCCCCAACCTAGTTAACTGACACATTGTAAAGATCTGAGCCTAAATGTCCCTTCTTTAGTAAAGTCTTTCCTAAACACTCCACAAAACTAAATGGGATCATCCAATATTAATCTTTTATAACACTTAGTTGATAGCTGCCATCAAGTTGGTTCCTATTCATAGCGACCTTATGTATAACTGAATAAAAAACTGCCCAGTCCTACACTATCCCCACATTGTTACTATGTCAGAGCCCATTGGTGCTGCACTGTGTAAATAGATTTTGTGAAGAATCTTCATCTTTTTTGCTGACCCTCCATGATGTCCTTCTCTAGGGACTTATCCCTCCTGATAATATATTGAAAGTACAAAAGATAAAGTCTTGCCATCCTCAAGAGAGCATTCCGGTTTTATTTCTTCAAAGACAGATTTGTTTGTCCTTCTGGCAGTCCATGGAACTTTCAATAGTCTTCACCAACACCATGATTAAAGTGTATCAGTTCTTCTATGGTCTTCCTTATTCATTGTCCAACTTTCATGTGAATATGAAACAATTGAAAATACTATGATTTGTGTCAGGCACACTTTAGTCCTCAAACTGACATCTTTGATTTCTTGACTGCTGCTTCCATGAGTATTGATAGTTGATCCAAGAAGAATGAAGTCCTTGACAACTTCAATCTTTTCTCCATTGATAAGAATGTTGTTTATTGGTCCAGTGGTGAGGATTTTTGTTTTCTTTACATTGAGATGTAATCCACTTCGAAGGCTGTGCTCTTTGATCTTCATAAGTAAATGTTTTAAGTCCTCTTCACTTTCAGCATGCAAGGTTGTATCATCTGCATATCACGGGTTGTTAATGAGTCTTCCTCCAATCCTGATGCCACGTTTTGCTTCATATAACCCAGCTTCTCAGATTATTTGCACAGCATAACTCCTGTGTCTTCTATTTCTTAAGGTCCACCTGTAAAGTAGTCTTTTATGTAGTCTAAAAAAGGTATTTCAATGAATAAGTCATTGGTCTTGCAAATTTCCATCATGCAATCTCCAATATCATTTGTATCATCAAGGCCATATTTTCCAGCTACAGATCCTTCTTCTTAGTCTCCAACTTTTACAATGAAATCACCAGTAATCATCAGTGCATCTTGGTTACATTTTTGATAAATTTCAGAATGAAGAAGTTGGTTGAGTTATTCAAATTCATCATCACTGATTTTAATGATCAGTATGTAAATTTGAATTAGTAGTATTAACTGGTCTTCCTTGTAGGCGTATGGCTATTATCCTTTCACAGAAAACATAGTACATCAAGATAGATCTTGAGATTCTCTTTTTGACACTGAATATGACACCATTCCTCTTCAGTCTGTCATTCCTGGCATAGTAAATGATATATTTATCCAATTCAAATTGGCCAGTACCAGTCCATTTCAGTTCACTGATACATGTTGTTGTTGTTGTTGTTGTTGTTGTTATGTGCCATGGAGTCGGTTCAACTCTCAGTCATACTTTGTGTGCATTCCAACTTGTGGGGCTAATCTTCTGTCACTATATCTAACAGTGTTCCACTGCTGTTCATAAGGTTTTCAATAGTTAACTATTCTTAAGTGGTCCACCTCTCCTCCATCCTAGTTTCTCTTAGGCTGGAAATTCCAGTGTAATCTGTCCACCATTGGTGACCCTGGTGTGATGCTCCCAACATCACAGCAACATGCAAGCCACCACAGCAAGAAAAGCTGACAGACAAGTGGTGGTACCTAATGTCTCATAATGTCATATACCATAAAAGATATACCACCACTGTTGTCTTATATATTTTTATGAAATTATTGACTAAGATATATCATCTACACTGCACTTGGATTTCTATGACAGTATCATGGATTGAATTGTGTTCCTCAAAAATATGTGCCACCAATGTTTATAGCAACATTATTTATAATAGGAAAAAGATGGAAACAGTCTAAGTGCCCATCAATGGAAGAATGGATCAACAAACTTTGGTATACCCACACAGTGGAATATTATGCTACCTTGAAGAATAACAAGGAAGAAGATGTAAGCCACCATATAACATGGATGAACCTTGAGGACATTATGTTGAGTGAAATTAGTCAGTCACAAAAAGAGAAATACTGCATATGACCATTACTGTAAAAGCTTTAAAAAAAAAAATACCCACACTAAAAGGAAAAAAAAATTCTTTGTTGGTTACTGGGGGTGGGGTGGGGGTGAAGGGACAGATGGGAAGATAGAGCACGGGGTAGGGAATAGACACAAGATAGTTCGGGTGTTGGCAGAGCAATACACAAGAAGGGGGAGGGTAATGGAAGAACAAGGCAGGAGAACATGTAGGCATGTTTACATGGGCTAAATGGAACAGAGGTAAATAGTGATGTGTGCTCAACCTTGGAACAACAGGGCTCTGTGATACAGGGATTAAGGCATAGTCTGAATGGGTGAAAGAAGGGAAATAATGTTAAGATGCTTGACTATCTTAGAATCTTGGTTTCCCTTACCTACTATTGTAAAATAGACACTTGAGGGGGAGAAAAAGGAATAGCCAGAAACATGAATATAGAAACCTTATAAGCTGTCTTCAGCCTATAAGTGATTGGAATACCTAAAAGGGGTGCTAGAACTTGCCCAGTGAAAGAAGTTTCTTGAGGAGCCTTTGCAGTGTATAAGACCTTAGTGGAATCCTGATCTCCATCCAGAATCTTCTGAGGTAAGAAATTTCCACTCAAAAAGACAAGCAGACCAGCCTGGATCAGCTAGAGGCACAGAAGATACTTATTGAAACACCAGCAGAAAAAATAAAAAACAAAAATGGCAGTCTGATTGACTACCACAAGAACAAGTAAATTGCTCACTGGGGAGCCATCAAGGCAAACAAGTCCCTTCAGGGCAAATCTCCTTCCAAGACTGAAACTCAAAGGGAATACATGAGCGGGCATGTAATCTTGCTGGCAACCTCATTGGTCTACCAGTGAGGGCAAGTGTGGAGAAAGCAGCAATGAAGATGTGGGCTAAGTCTGACCATGGCAAAAGTCTCCCATCAACATGGAGTGGGATCTGGTTAGCCAGAAGTATGGTGAGACCTGGGGACTCCTGAGCCCATGGACGGGGACATAGCCACATAGGGCTAGAGTGGAAAGTGAAGTACCCAGCTGATATGAAGTGAGGGGAGATGTATAAGAATACCCATACTTGCAGATCATACCCATTTGACCTAGCTTCAATGGCTGGATGATCAGACCTAGACTAGAGGAAGGAAGAAGAGGGAAAAAAATTGTAACCCACTACAATTCAAAGAATTTGTCTTATACTTATGGATGTAGTAGCTTAAAAGAGTGAATAAATCTTCACAGCAAGGATCATTCCCACCCTTTCTGCACACAGGGTTGATAGGGATGGGCAATTTAGACATTGGCTACCTAAAATGGGGTGGCTATAAAGGCACAAAGTGACTGGCTTACAAGTTTTCAAGAGGGAGTTTAGTTTCAGAAAGTGTGGGGGAAGGTAGACTCTCCTCTGAGTGGTTTTCAACCTGTCTAGATGGGACTGGTGAAAGGAGATGGGGATAAGACTCTTGTGGTTCAATAGTGAGTAGTTGTTATCAGGATTGACTGTGATAGTTGCAAATGTAAAGGTAGACATTTTGTAATAAAAAGAGGGGAATCGTTGATCTTGTAGTCCAGAAGCGGAGGACCCTGGGACCATAAAAGGAGACGAGCGAGAGCAGAGTGTGGGACCCTATTCAGAGAAGCAGTGATGCCAGAGATGGAGGCAGAGATGATGATGTGGAGAGTTAGAGCGGCTGGGGACTCTAGAATCATGGAGGGAGACGGAAAGGGGCTGTGTGCTATCATCTGGCTTGCAGGGTATGCCCTTTGGTTGTTTCAATAATTATATGTTCCTGAGTGTTTGGGTGTACATCCAAAAAAAAAAATGGAATAGAAGTAAATACTGTTGAATGATGATGCATGGAAAGGATTGTAATTGCATTGAAACAAAATACAATAGGATGAGTGTAAAGCTGATGTTCTCCCATGTAAATGATCACTCAAGTCACAATAAAACTTAAAAAAATATATATGTGCCAATTTGGCAGGGTCATAATTCTCAATTGTTTGGCAATTGTGTAATGATGCAATTTAACAGTTGTGTGATGGTGCAATCACCATCCATGTTGTGATCCGACATGATCGAGCAGTCAGTCAGTTGTAAGGGAATTATGGTGATAGACACCACCCATAGTCAGATCAGAGCCCTGATTTGATGTAAAGGGGAGTTTCCCTGGGATGTCATCTTTGTTACCTGTTATCTTACAAGAGTTAAAAGGAGAGAGAAGCCAGCAGAACAGAAAGACCTAACAATCACTAAGAAAGAAGAGCTAGGAGTAGAGCATGTCTCTTGGATCCAGTGTCCCAGTGCTAAGAACCTCCTAGATATCGGAGAAGATTGAAGCCAACATATATAGAGATCTCTAAGGGATGCCAGGCCAACAGTAATTGAAAAGTGACAGAGACCTTCCCCAGGAACCTATAGAGAAAGGCTTCCCCTAGAGTTAGTGAACTGAATTTGGACTTTTAGTCTGGAATAAATGTCTGTTTATTATAGTCATCCACTGGTTGTGTTTCTCTTACAGTGGCACTAGACAACTAAGAAGTTCAGTACCATATTTGTTTTATAATCACCCTTATAATCCATTGCCTAACACTTGGCATGTAGGAAGTACTCAATGGATTTTTGACAAATGAGAGAATGAAAGGCATACACATAAAACCAAATGACACAAAGAAGTTAAAGGAAAAAGGGTAGATAAAGACCTACTAGTCAAACACATAAATAAAATAGCAAGGGCAGCAATTCTCAAGACAAATAGAATTCAAGGTAAAAACATTAAAAGAGATAAAGGGAGGTCAGTTTATGCAAAGGAAATCCATAAAGAAAAGATACAGGGGCCATATAGCTTTATGTACCAAATAACACAACATCAGCCATTACTATTAGAAATAGAAAGTAAAATAAAAGCACAAGTGTTGCATGAGGCTTTAGCATAACAATGGAACTGACCAGAAAGGCCAGAAACAAAGCTTAGGATACATATTACTAATATAAAGACAGTATTTCAATACTATAAGAAAGGGATAGATTCTTTTCAAATGCTGATTTAATATTTGTTTTAAAATGGTTGATATATAATTCTAGTTGGACAAAATGACTCTTTGAAAACATTTGTTCCAAGACACTTTTATAAGAACATTAATACTTATAACAGGAAAAGGTTCTCTGATCACATAAAACTAGGAAACACTGTGTTAAACCAAGTAGACCTTGTTATTACAGGGCTTTTCAAAAATGCTGTGCTATTGTGCAGTAGAGTTTCCAAGAGGGAATATCAATATAACTGCTACCAGAATTACTTGTCTGTCCACAAAATATTTTATGAGACTGGTATACCATGTTCTACAGAAACGAGGAAAATGTGATTTAAAAAGTTAAATAAAATATATAAAACCATAAGAGATCTCAAATAAATTTGGGTAGATGTTGATAGGCTTTTATCCAGATGAGTAAGATCTTTCAAACCATAACAGAAAAGGAAGGTATGTATAGGGAAATAGTTGATATATTTGATAGCATAAATTCTTTAACTTTTGAATGTCATAAAGCAAATGAAAACCTATAGGAAAATTGTTGGTGTTACGGAAAAATTTATTATATAAAGAGCTGTTACTAATCAATGGAAATGGTGGCCTGTTCTGTTTTGAGTTGAATTGTGCACC
>NW_006408733.1:1594573-1595495 GCF_000296735.1 Chrysochloris asiatica
GTATAGACATGTTTGCTCTTGGATACTTTAAAGAGGTCTTATGCAGCATATTTGCCTAATACAATATGTCATTTGATTTCTTGACTGCTGTATCCATGAGCATTTACAGTGGATCCAAGCAAAATGAATCCAAAGAAACTTCAATCTTTTGTCCACTTATCATGATGCTGTTTATTGGTCCAGTGATGAGGATTTTTGTTTTCTTTACACTGAAGTGCAAACAATACTGAAGACTGTGGTCTTTGGTCTTTATCAGTAAGTATTTTCAATCCTTTTCGTATCCAGCAAGCAAGGTTATATCGTATACATATCACAGGTTGCTAATGAGACTTCCTCCAATCCTGATGCCACATTCTTCTTCATAATATCCAGATGTTCAGATTCTTTGCTTAGTATACAGATTGAATAAGTATGGTGCAAGAATTCAGCCCTGGTACACACCTTTCATGATTTTAAACCATTCCATATCCCCTTGTTACATCTGAAATTCTACTTCTTGGTGTTTACACAGGTCTTTCCTAAGCACAATTAAGTGTTCAGAAATACCCATTTTTCACAATGCTATACGTAGCTTGTCATGATCAACCCAGTAAACATCTTTCTGATATTCTTTGCTTGACTTAAAAGTAAAGGTCCATCTGACATCAGTAGTGATGTCCCTTGTTCCATGTCCTGTCTGAATCTGGCTTGAATTTCTGGCAGTTCCCTGTAGATGTACTATTGCAGCCATTTTGAATTATCTTCAGCAAAATTTTACTTGTATGCACTATTTTTTTTTTTTTAAGTTTTTATTGTGAATTGAGTGAAAGTTTACAAGGCGGATCATTGGTTTTACATCCAACAAATCATATGCTTTGGTTCATTACAATAATCCCCTCCATGAACTATCAGTTAACAGTATTTCTCTCTATTTATTTTAGCT
>NW_006408733.1:1600120-1612244 GCF_000296735.1 Chrysochloris asiatica
ACCCCTATAGTCACCAGAATGGAGGTGCGCAGACAGCAAGGGACCAATGAACAGATACCAAAAGAAAAGAATGTCCACACCTTTATATCAGCGGTTCTGCCAGGCGTCTGTGGCCGCTCCGGTCCTTTCCCCACGTGGTCTCACCTAAGATGGTGGCTCCTGGAGCAGCTGAGCCTCCCAGACTAGAAAGCAATAGATTTCTTGCTTCTGCTACAAATTCCCCCAGCTATGGGCCTTCCAATCTTCTAAATATTCCTTTATATGTGGTTCAGAGTTCTGGGACCATTCCCTGCACCTGCTTGGTTGGGTTTTCTGTATTGTTGTTGGCGGAGCTCTCTGCTATACATCCACCCAATCCGCCATCTTGTTTGTTCTCCTTGTATGTACTATTAATGATATTGTTCATTGACTTCCATATCCCATTGGGTAACCTCCCTTTGGATTGGGCACAAACAAAGATGGATCCCTTCCAATCAGATGCCCGGTGGCCATCTTCCAAATTTCTTGGCATAGATGAATGAGTGCTTCCAGTACTGCATCAGTTTGTTGAAATTTTTCAATGTGTATTCCATAAATTCCTTGTTCTTTGCCAGTGCCTTCAGCACCAAAACCCATGTACATCTTGGACTTCTTCCTTCAGTATCATTGGCTCTTGATCATATGCTATCTCTTGAAATGGTTGAATATCAACCATTTCTTTTTGGTAGAGTGAATGTGTATTCCTTCCATCTTCTTTTGGTGAGTTTTGCATCATTCATTATTTTGCCCATAGAATCCTATTGCAAGTTGGGGCTTGAATTTTTCCTTCGGTTCTTTCAGAGTGAGAAATGCTGAGTGTGTTCTTCCCTTTTGGTTTCCTAACTCTGGGTCTTTGCATATTTCATTATAATACTTGACTTTGTCTCTTTGAGCTGCCCTTTGAAATTTTCTGTACAGCTCTTTGACCTCCTCATTTCTTTTATTCACTTTAGCCTTTTCTATGCTGTTGAGCAAGTTTCAGAGTCTCTTCTGGCATCCATTTTGGTCTTTCTTTCTTTCTTGTCTCTTAATGTCCTTTAGCTTTCTTCCTGTATGATGTTCTTAATGTCATCCCACAACTCTTCTGGTCTTCAATCTTTAGTGGCTAATGCATCAAACCTGTTATTGAGATGATCTCTAAATTCAGGTGAATTATATTCAAGGTGTGCCATTGTAGGATTAGCACTAGACTGCACACCGCAAGATCAGTAGTTCAAACCCACCAGCTACTCCTTAGAATCCCTATACATGGTCTCTGTGAATCAGAACCAACTTGATGGCACTTATCAATGACAGCAATGTACAAAGTCATATATTGGTTCTTATGTACGTATTTTAACTTTCTTCAGCTTCAGCTTGAATTTACATATGAGCAATTAAGGGTCTGTTCTGCAGTCTGCCCCTGGCCTTGTTTTGGCTGATCTTGAGCTTCTTCATTGTCTCTTCACACAGATAAAGTCAATTTGATTACCTCTGGTGAGGTCCACATGAACAATCATCATTTATGTTATTTAAAAAAAATATATGCTATAAATAAGTAATTGTTATTTGGTGCTGTGGAGTGAGTTCCCAATCCATAGCAACCCTATGTACAACAAAATGAAGCATTGATCAACAAATTCTATGATATGATTTCCAGCATTATTTCTATCACCAAGGCTATGTTTTCCAATTACTGATCCTTCCTCTTTCCAACCTTTGCATTCCAATCACCAGTAATTACCAATACATCTTAATTGCTTTTCTGGTCAATTTTGCACTGAAGAAGGTAGTAGAATTCTTCAACTTCATCCTCACTGGCTTTAGTGCTTGGTGTGGAAATTTGAGTAATAGTGGTATTAACTGGTCTTTCTTGTAGGGTATTATCCTCTCACAGACGGCTTTATACTTCAGGATAGATCTTGAATGTACTTTTTGATGATGAACATGAAGCCATTCATCCTCATTTGTTCCCAGCATAGTAAACCACATGATTGTCTGATTCAAAATGGCCAATCAATACCAGTCCATTTCAGCTCACTAATGCATAAGATATCAATGTTTATGTGTTCCATTTTATTTTTGACAACTTCCAATTTTCCTATATTCATACTGTGTTCATTCCCCATTCCAGTTATTAATGAACATTTGCAGTTGTTTCTCCTCATTTTTAGTTGTGCCTCATCAGCAAATGAATGTCCCAAAAGCTTTACTCCATTCACATAATCATGGTCAGTTTTACTTTGAGAAGGCAGCTCTTCTCCAGTCGTTATTCTGAGTGTCTTCCAATCTGAGGGCCTCATTTTCCAGCACTATATCTGATATCCTGGTGCTATTCATAAGGTTTTCATATTCCAGAATCATAGGAACATGTAAGCCACCACACTATAACAAACTGACAGACTTGTGGTAGACAGATAATGATAACATCAGCAAATTACACTCTGTAACATTGTATGTAGAACATGTTACTAAGGATAAGATGTACAAAGAAAAATCAAAATGAACAGTCATAAATGTGGTTCACTATAATTGAAATACATAGTAATGTATTTAGAGACTACTTGTGTTTTCTTTTTCTGTATAGCACTCTGTTGTTGTTGTTAAGTGCCATTGAGTTGGTTCCAACTCATAACGACCCTGGACAGGGTTTCGGCAGCTGTAAACCTTTACAGGAGCAGAAAGCCTCATCTTTCTCCTGCGGAGCCACTGGTAGTTTGAACTGCTGACCTTAAGGTTCGCAGCCCGATTCGTAACCACTACGCTATCAGAGCTCCTTGTATAGCACTCTGCTGCCTGATTTTTTTCCTAAGATGTCTATTTCCTTGTTTGTATATTGCCTAAACTTCCTTGCAAGAATATAAACTCCATCACAGCTTGCTATATTCACTTGAACCCTGCCTGGTGCTTCAAACCAAACAAAACTAGCTGCCATCAAGTCAACTTTGACTCATAGTGGCCCTAAGTGTGGCAGAGTAGAACTGTACTCCACAGGATTTTTCATAGCTTATTTTTTGGAAGTATATCACCAGACATGTCTTCTGAGGATGGACTTGAACCTCCAACCTTTTTGTTAGCAGCTGAGCACATTCATCGTTTGCACTGACCACAGAATCAGCTTCTTCTTCTTGTTAAGTACTGTTGAGTCGGTTTAGATTCATTGCAAACCTGTATGTGGTTTCCAAGGAATGGCTGCTGTGTTTGAACCACTGACCTTGCAGTTCAAACTGACCTTGCGGTCCAACACTTAATCCTACAGCACCACACCAGGACTCCACTTAGTAGGCAATAAATGCTTCCTGAATGAATGAATCAGAAAATGAAACTGAACGCTTTTCACAACACACTGGAAAAGTGAAATCATGAAAGACGACTAGACCAACAATGTTCAAAAAATAAAATGCTCTCGAATTTTGGGGGGCAATGAGGCACTCACTTGCCCTGGGGTGAGTGCCTCATTGCCAGTGAGTGGGCAATCCCTGTCCTGTCTAACTTGCCAGGCCAGAAAATGACACTAATGTGTATGGGCAGGAGCAATGGATTTGTAGTGTCTCCTGCTCAGAAACAAATAGGACTATTAGGCTTCTGCAGGTCTCTGGGGACCTCATCCTGGTTTTGGTGAATTCCAATGAGCTCCAGTTTTAAACATGTAAGATTTCAGTTCTGACTTTTAGCTTACTGAAAGAGAGAACATCTTAGATAATTCTTTGCTTCACAACTTCAAGGATCTTTCTTTACCTCCATGACAGCCTGAAGAGAGACAGGGGCAGAGAGCATGATCAAGCCAGGCACCTTTTAATGAGATAGTACCCAAGAAGCATCTTTGTAAGTCATTCATTTGAACATTTAAAAGAACTCGGCTGTGACCACACACGCAAAGCACAAGAGCACATCAAAAAATTGCCAGATTTACTGTTTGTAGTTTGACTATTTTAAGGTTCCCCAAAGGGCTGTGGGATTAATTTGAATCATATGCAAGGATGGGATATGAATGTAAATCACTTAGCTAGTGAGTGGCTCCAGCCAGCCAACCAGCCAGCATCCCATCTCACAGATACCTGCCCATTTTGTTCACTGCTGTATCCCCAGTGCCTAGCACAGCATATAGCACATGGAAGGCACTCAGTAAATAATTGCTAAGTGAATTACTAAACAAATAATATTTGCCACCATTCTCCAAACACTCACTGTGTGTCTCACCTGGTTTAATTCTCATGGAAATTTGAATTCTTAACTCTCACATCTTAGGTGGATGTGGCACTATAGGATAAGCATTGGGCTGTTAACCAAAAGCTTGGGTGTTCAAATCCACCAACCACCCCTTGGAAAACCCTTTACAGGGTCTCTATGAGTTGGAACCAACTTGACAGTACTTAAGAACAGTAGGTGGGCTTGGCAAAAGAGAATGTAAGAAATTATATGTTCTGGATTACTCATGCAGTGCATGTCTATTTTAAAGTTACAATTTATTTCCTTTGTAGGATGTTGTCTGAGGCTCCGTAGATATTGTGGGAGAGGCAGAACTGTCATCATGAAGAGAACGTCTCTCTGCTAACTAACATGTTTAGAGAGGCAGTGTGCTATATCAATCAAGAAGTTATAACATCTTGGTTCAAAGTCGGTCCCTTTCACAAACTAGTATGAACTTGGACAAATTACAGCCTCTCTGAACCTCAGTTTTCTCATACGCTATAAAAAGAAAGATGATGAAACCAGTCCTTCCCGGTTTATAGGGGGCATAGTCAGTGGTAGTTTTCTCACACCAATGAGAAAAAGGTGTGAAACCTCTTTTCTATCAAATTGCTACTGAAGTCAACTGCCAACTGAGGTAGGTCAGTCTGGTTTTGGCCCTGTTCACAGGGGTTTGGTTTTTATTGAATGCTTTGTGGAGATTTTGCACATAAATGTGTTGTTCCATATGAATTGCTTCCAAAAGTATCTTGCACATAGTAAGCACTTAGTAAATACTAACTTGCCCTTAAGATTACTGGAAATGCCCCTAAAGGTTCCTCCTGGACCCTCAACACAATTTTCCTCTAGACCAAAAGTGATCAATGATTTTCACTTTGTAGAATTCATGTAATTTACTGGCAAGTAACAAATTACTCTGAACTTTGTTATTGTTTAAGTGCCATTAAGTCATGCTGACTCATAGCAACCCTATATAGGGTTTCTGAGGGGCAGCTATTAGGTTTAAACCACCATCCTTGAGGTTAGCAGTCCAGGGCTTATCCTATACGACTCTGAAACTCAGATGCTTAAACCAACCTTCATCTTATTATCTCTCACACTTGTGTGGGTAAAGGATTTGGACAAGACTTGTCTTGGTGATTTTCTCCTCCAGGTGGCATTGGCCGGCTGGGTTATAACTGTGAGTTCTATTTAGTCACATGTCTGGTATCTTGGTAGGGTCAGCTAGAAGGCTGGGCTCAGTGGGCCCCTTGCCTTCCCCTCCTTCCTTCAGGGTCTCTCCTGAAGAGTAGTCAGACTTCTTCCATGGTGGCTCAGGGCTCCAAGAGTGAGTACTCTATGGGGACCACATGCAAGAGCAAAGCTTCTTGGCCTCCAAAGTCCTAGTCACATCTGTCACATTCTATTGGCCAAGCCAGTTACTAAGGCAAATACAGATTCAAGAGGAAGGGAATTAGACTCTGACTCTCAGAAGGGAGAGCATCAGAAAATGTGTTGCCATCTTTAAGCTGCCTCAGTTGGTAACTCTGCTCTATTGGTAGTGGATGTTTGGAGGGATGTGCTGGTGTGGTGAGATGGCCACATCTGGACCAGTGTGATGAGCATCACTGTCTGCCATGGGAGTAGAAAGGAGTTGAGTATGTGTATACCATGTTTGTCATCGCTGACATAGAACATTTTCCTCTCTCCAGCACTCTTATTTCCTTCCCACCAGCTGGCTGTTCTAAGTGCTTTGAACTGTTATGTAATCAAGTTTTATAGGCGATTTTATAATTTTCCACCGCTTTGCATAGTCGTGGGGTTTTAGACCTGTGCTGGGGGCTCATATAATTTCTTCTAAGCCTTGTCTATAGCACCCTTTCAGAAGACGTTGCCTAGTCAGATTTATATAGCTATATCCAAATATGAGTGCATTCTGTGATAAATGCCTTGTCATCAACTTGATGCCATCTCATACCAACCTTTGTATAACAGAACAAACTACCGCCTGATCCTGTACTTTCTTCATGATCATTGGCATGTTAGAGTCCATTGTGGCTACGCCATTAAGGATTTCCCTTGTTTTTGCTGACTCTATATTGGACTGCAAAAATCAGTTTGAACCTCAAGGCCAGCGTTTCAAGCTCACGAGCTGCTCCTTGGAAACTCTATACAGGGTCATTATGGGTTGGAACCAACTCAACAGCACTTAACAACAACAACAAAATGTATTACTAACCATGATGTCATTTTCTAGCAAATGGTACAAAGTATATGAGTCAGTCTCCCCATCTCCTCTTTTAAGGAGTATTATATTTGTATTTCTTCTAAAACTGATTTGCTTATTCCTCTGGCAGTTCACAGTATATTCAGTGTTCTTCACCAACATCACAATTCAAATGCCATCAATTCTTCTTCTGTCTTCCTTTTACATTGTCTTTTTATCACCATCCATCTTTCAGTTTGTCATATAGTGGTAACTTGATGCTGGAATGTATGCCACTAGTGATCCAAATACCATCAGTGTCATCTATGGTGGACAGGTTTCAACAGAGCTAACAAACTAAGACAGACTACTTCCAAAAATTAGCCAATGAAAACCTTATGTATCGTAACAGAACATTTAATAGAGAAAAACATAAGCAATTATGTTATCCTTAGTTCTATCAAGTGAACTTATGTTGAAATATGCAAATACATCAGGAATTTATGGAAAGATGTATGGAGAAGGAAAAAGGAAGCCAACCTGCCCATTATTTTGGAAAGCCATATTTTTCCCTTTTGTTCTGAAGAGTAAGATTTTGATGTGATGAGTTCGACTAAAACAACACATGCGGTGAGCTCAGACATGCCTGAACAGTTATTCTTCCACTTCTTTTGCTAGTTAATGAATGTATCTGTAACCAAAGTTGTGAGGGCTCTGACTTGGCCATTCCTTCCCCAGGTCCTGCTGAGATGATCATGTTGAACTAGAGACTTTATATTCATTTCCATGGTAACAAACATCACTGTCCTAGGACCACTCCCCAACCACTTTGCAAATGCTGGTTTCCCATTAAGCCCAACCCCTAGGAGATATTGGAGTGTATGCAGAAGCAGCAAGACCACCCCACAGGGCCTTTCTGACCAGAAAAAGACTCTGATTCAAAAGGAGAATGCCTAGCACCACAAACACATGAACAGCAGGTGAAACAAAGACAATTAACTAAATTGGTTTTTCTCCAGTTGTTTCTTCTCTTGTAAAGTTTACTTCTAGTGTGAAAATCCCACTTCCAACTTACATTCCACACCCAGACAGCTTTGTAGCTAGTGTTTGGAAATTTCTTGGACAAGAAAAAGATTATGCCTTGCATTTCCCAACTGCTTTGTATATTTTATATGTGACTATCAGTCTTTCTAAGTACTAATTATGAGCATTTATTTACAGCTCACATCTCAAATACTGATGATATGCAGACACACGTCTGTAACCAATGACTTACCATTGATCAATAATCAGAGATGTGAAAACAAAATTGTGTGAACTATGATACAGACCCAATTAACCTGAAACCGGAGAGAAGGGACTTCATCTGCTAATTGAGTTACATCTTGCTGTGGAACGTGACAAAGGATTTGAGGAGGTCTAATACTTCATGCTGAGAGTGGGTGCCCTGCAGAGAATGGATTCCTGAGCTTACCATACTCTGATCTTCCTGCAGGCAATCAAGGGGGTCACAGAAATTCCTGTGGAATTTCTTACAGAAATTTCTTACAGCAGTAGCTTTCTTTCACAGAGCTTCTGGGTAGGTTAGAACCGGCAACCTTTCCGTTAGTGGCTGAGAGTTGCTGCAGCACCCAAGGATCGGTTTAAGATTTGTTGTTGTTGATGTTAAGTGCCATCGAGTCTATTCTGACTCATAGTGACCCTGTATAGGGTTTCCAAGGAGTGGCTGATGAGTTTGAACCGCCGAGTTTGAGCTTAGACCCAATTTGAGAAAGACAATTCTGGAAGAAGAATGAACTTGGATTAAGCCCCCATCCTCGACTTCTTCTTTTAGATGACTGTAGCCACAGCTTCCACTGTTTTTCCCATTTATCCCTGGGTGGTCATCATGAACACAGCATCCGGTACCTGAGAGTTACAAGTTGGAGTCCTCTCTCTTCTCATGAAATGCTAATAATCTCATAAAATGATTGTGAGGAGGAGGTGAGACCATGAGGACAGCTCACACTGAGCCTAGCACATGTCAGCACAGGAGGCAGGTCCTCAGCATTAGTGACCCCAGCCTGCAGGCAAAGGGCATGCTGAGGGCAGACCTCCCACTAATTGAGGCCACCGATGGGCAAACCAATTCAATTGCATGTAAGGCCCAGTTTAGGTGGCTCTAGAGAAGAGGTTTCCACAAAAACATATGTTTTTATGTTTCTCTGGTTGATTTTTAAGTCATATATGACACAGCATTTGCCAGTTAAACGATAAGGTTATATTTTGTGAAAGCATTAGCATCTCATGTCTTGCCCTATGGGCCATTTATGGTGCCCATCAATAGAAAGGAAACACTGCACATGGAGAGGAGGCATTCACCTGTTTCTGAAAAATGCTGTTGTGACTTACAGAAGCTGCTCAGAACAATGACATTTGTGTTCCATATAGTAACAGATATGTCCCTCTTATGTCTCATCATTTACTTTGTTAACAGTGAAGCAAATAATATGGGACAGTGCCCATATGGGTTACCTACTGGTGCCCGCCCTGTGCTAGGATTAGGAATAAAAGAATAAAAAAGAAGCACCTTTTTAAGAATCTTAGAGTCATTCTAAAGTTAATGACTATGAAGAAAGGGGTGGCTTGAATTAGAGCATCCTTGTACCTCACCAGTGGTTCTATACAGTAAGCATTGGGTTGCTAAGTGGAAGATGAGTGGTTCAAACTGACCAGCTGCTTTGCAGGAGAAAAATGAAGCTGTCTGTTTCCATAAAGATTTATTGTCTCAGGTCTCTTGGAGTCAGAATCAACTCAAAAACAATGGGGCTTTTATGGTTTTGTAGACACCTGGAGACTTCAGAAAGTTCATGGAAAAAAAATTAAATGAAAAGATAATGGATTTTTTTTCCACAATTTTTTTGGAGTCTGCTCCTAGTTAGAGTCAAAGAAGGACTGCTTTTACAGGGAATGAAGAGAGGAACCTTTGTCTGAGGCCCCTCTGAACCTAGGCAGTGACCTTTGCTGTCAGCTACACCCCTGGTGCTCAGGGTCTTCGACTCTGTGGCTGCTGCCAAATCAAGCACAGGCAAAGGGTCTCTAGTTGATGGATCTTACAAGCAACATTTCCTTGACAGGTGCCTCATTCGCAACAGCCAGAGCAATCATTGGCCATGTCCCCTACACACACACTCTGTGCTTTCTGTCTTATTGGATCTAGACAGATGTTCCCCCTAGGCCTGTGCAGCAGGGTAGACACACCTGTGGCCCAGGTTGAGGCAGCAGCAGAGTGAAGTTAGCAAGACCTGAGCTCAGGGATCCTGGGATAAAGCAGAAGGTCATAGATCACAACCCAGATGGCAGAGCATACCCTTCTTCTGCCATGGCATATCTGGCAGTCTACATCATCTAACATTCCCAGGTACAGTGGACCTGAAGTCCTCTGAGTTCACAAATGTTGGTTGCATTTCTTTTTATATACACTCAAAATTTTCCAGAATGCAAGTGTGTGAGAATGCTGTTATCACAGGAATAAATATAAATCCACCGAAAATTCATTTCTTGCTGTTAGATGCCATCAAGTTTGTTCCAACTCATAAGACTCTATGTATAACAGAATGAAATACTGCCGGGTCTTGCCCCATCCTCACAATAGGTGTTGTGTCTGAACCCATTATGGCAGCCACTGTAAAAATCCATATCATTGTCAATCCTTGTCTTCCTCTTTTTCACGGACCCTCTTCTTTTCCAAGTACGAGATTCCTTTCCAGACACTGGTTATTACTAATAACATGCTCAAAGTGCATGAGACAAAGCTTCACCATCCTTATTTTTAAGAAGCCAATTCTAAGCCAGAATTGGCTATACTTCTTCCAAAACAAATTTGTTTACTCTTCTGACTATTTGTATTTTTCACCACACCATAATTCAAATGCATCAGTTCTTCAGTCTTCCTTATTCATTATCCAGCTTTCACACACATTATGAGGCAATTGAAAATACCATGATTTGGGTCCAGCACACCTTAATCTTCAAAGTGACATCTTTGCTTTCTAACACTGAAAAGAAGTCTTTTGCAACAGGTTTATGCAAGCTGTTGCTTGATTTCTTGACTGCTACTTCCATGGGCATTGATTGTGGACCCAAGTAAAATGAAATCCTCAACAATGCCAATATTTTCTCCATTTATCATGATGTTGCTTGTATGTCCACTTGTGAGACTTTTGTTTTCTTAAAGGTATAATCCATACTGAAGGCTGTAGTCTTTGATCTTCAACACTAAGTGTTTCAAGTCCTCTTTGCTTTCAGCAAAGAAGGTTGTATCATCTGCATATTACAAGTTATTAATGAATAGTCCTCCAATCCTGATACCTCAGTCTTCAAATAGTCCAGCTTCTCAGATTACTTGATCAGCATACAAATTAAATACGTATGGTGAAAGGATGCAATCCTGTCACACATTTTGCTGATTTTAAACCATGCAGAATCCCCTTGTCCTGTTCAAACTATTAAAGTTGCTTCTTGTTCTATGTACAAGTTCCACATGAGCACAATTAAGTGTCCTGGAATTCCCATCCTACTCAATGTTATCCACAATTTTCTATGATCCACACAGTCAAAGGTCTTTTTGTTATCAATAGAACATAGGTAAACATCTGTCTGATATTCTCTGCTTTCAGCCAAGATCTACCTGGCATCAACAATGCTATCTCTTGTTATATTTCCTCCTCTGAATTCAGTTTGAATTTCTGGAAGCTCTCTGTCAACGTACTTCTGAAAACATTTTTGAATTTCCTTAAGCATAATTTTACTTGTGTGTGACGTTAGTGAAATTATTCAATATTTTCTGCCTTTGGTTGGATCACCTTCCTTTGGAATAGGTAACTCGCTGGGTAGCTGTCTTCTAAATTTCATGGGACAAAAGAAGGAATACTTAGAGAGATGCAGATCAAAACAACAGTGAGATATCATCTCACACCAACAATAACAGCAAATATTTAAAAAAAAAAAAGTAGAGGACAATAAATGCTGGTGAGGATGTGGAGAGACTGGGATGTTCCTGCATTGCTGGTGGAATTGTAAAATGGTCCAACCTCTCTGGAAAGCAATATGGCACTTCCTTAGAAAGTTGGAAATAGAAATACCTTATGATCCAGCAATTCCTCTACTTGGTATTTACCCACAAGAAATATGAGCCATAACACAAGTAGATATATGCACACCAATGTTCATAGCAGCACTGTCTACAATAGCAAAATGATAGAGACAGCCTAAGTGCCCATCAACTGAAGAATGGATAAACAAACTGTAGTACATACACACAATGGAATACTATGCTACCTTGAAGAATAACAAGGAAGCTGCAAGCCACCGCATAACATGGATGAACCTTGAGACATTATGTTGAATGAAATTAGTCACAAAAGGAGAAATGCTGCTTAGGACCACTATTGTAAAAGACTAAGAAAAAGAACCCATACTAAAGAGGGGGTGATTCTTTGCTGGTTACCAGGATGTGGAGGCTGGGGTGAGGGGAGGGAGGGGAAGGTGAAGCACAGGTTAGGGAATATACACAGGATATTTTGGGTGCTGGGGAGGGGGCAATATACAAGAAGGGGAGAGGAATGGAAGAACAAGGTGAATGGGAGAACAATTAGGCAGGTTTGCATGGGCTAAGTGGGACAGAGGTAAATAACAATCTATGTACAACCTTGGAACAACAGGGCTCTGGGATACAGGGATTGAGGCCTGGTTGGAATGGGGAAAAGGGGG
>NW_006408733.1:1615696-1641362 GCF_000296735.1 Chrysochloris asiatica
GCTCGGGCAGGAGGGGAGCTGCTTGCCTGTGTGCGCGCGCCCAGCGGGCCCCAGGAACACGGTTGGACTGTGCTGGGGTGGGGGGTACGCTGGCCGGCGGACACGGGTCAACTGGGCAGGGCAGAAGTGGCTCAGGCAGGCACAGTCCGCACCTGATGACGTCAGACAGTTGCCGTTTCTCTTTTCCTGCAGGCTTTTTTTTGTTTTTTGTTTTTTTCCCCTTTTAAACTAACTTCCCTCTGTCCACTGTATGCGCGGAAATCCCACCTTGGGTTAGGTGTCACCAGTGGCTCTCCCTGTTTGAGTCTCCCCAATACTGGAGGCTCGGCACGAGCTGGTTCCCGCCCCGCCCCCTCAAGCCCAAAGGAGCTGGGGCTGCAGCAGCGCAATTTTAAGGAGCCTGTAATTCCTAGCACAGTGATTTCTCAAAGAAGCGGGTCTAAGGCTCTGGCACACTGAGATTCATGCGGGCTGTGAAACTGTGAGATCCTACCTGGGAGGTTTAACTCGCGAGTTGCCCCTCCCCCCCCATCCCGGAGCCCCCACTCACCCGCACCGCCTGGCCGCCCTGTCAAACCGCTTCCAGAATATTGCATTTTGAGGCATGAAATTTTTTCAGTTCTTTCAGATTGAAAAATGTGGAATGTATTCTCCCTGTAAAAAACAGGTGTGGGGAAAGTCAGATGGCATCTGACTTTCTCTGACTTCACCAGGAGGAAGAAGAATTAAACTTACCAATCCAAGGTTGATTCTTATGAGACAGGAGGTAGAACATACCTCCACCCTCAAACCTTTCTTACTGATTCTTACACTACCCATCCTCCCCACAGCACCAACTGAATAATAATTCATTCTCAGTTGGATAATTCATTGCAATGGCCACACAGAACTCACAGACAATACTCGTGAATATGGGGAGTTATAGGAAAATTAACAGGTTACAATTCAAGATCTGAAATGTTCAGGTTGCAGTTCTTTGGTCTGAACAACCCTCTTCTTTTCCATGCCCACAGGCTGCCTTCTCTCTGCCCTTGGCCTGGACTCAAACTATGTTACAAAACTCTTTGAGTGCTGCTAGTAAATGTCTAAAGGGCATTCCACTCTTCTATAAGCCTCAGTGGGAAGGCACTCAGTTTTAGCTCCATGAGTTGGCAAATCTAGCTCCCCACATTAAGTGCCTCCTCCACAAGCTAGATTCCTGCCTGTAGGCACTCAGTTTTGCTTCTTGTGTGGGCCAGGTAACCCTTCTCTCTGTCTCATGGGCCAGGAAAACCCCCTCTCTGTGTCATGCTCTGGCTCTTGGTTCTGCTAGTATCTCTCCTTTGCCACTTCTCTGGTGTCACAGCTGTGTTACCCTGGATCAAGGAGGTTCAGTGCACAGGGATTTCAGGACCCAAAGGATGCGCCCCACTCCCATCATGTCTTTCTTGTTGGTAGTAAGATCTCCCTTACTGTTTCTGAGATTGCTCCCAGCAGGATGCCAAAACTGACCAATCTCTGCAGTAGAATTCCTAATTTTTACAATAAAACTTCTCCCTGCTAACAGGAAAGAAAGCTGTTTGGTGGGAGATACAAAGACTATGGATAAAAGAACCATATGAAGTAATTCATTGTGCTGCACTTTCCTTTTGGTCTTCTAACTCTGAGTCTTAGCCCATTGCATTATAATACTTTATCTATTTCCCAATTCTGGGTAATAATTCCCAATTCTGCATACCTCAGGTATTGTTATTCACATTACTTACAACCTCACAACTAATGAAAGTTTATTTCTGGTTTTAGAGGGTTAGCGACTTCCTTTTGTTAGGGACTTGAAGAGAGTCCTTGAGATAACTACCTCCCCAGCTCTATCTTTCTGTCATCTATGCATACCTAGCTTTCCCAGCAGGATCCACTGTGGAAAGCAAAGGACTAGTGCCCTCCCCTAGAGAGGCCCAGAGCACACATTTCTCAGGTGCCATCTGAAGGATGCCATACCGTCAGCATAGTCCAATGGAGAGGAGAGGCCTGTGTCTGCTGAAATCCGTATTTTATCTGGCCTGTGTGCAGAAGTGTTAGCCTTGTAAGACTTCTCAATGTATGGTTCCAGTTTCAGATTTGTAACCTCACCTGATCCCAGTATTGGCTAAAAAGATACATACCCAGATCCTGCCCCAGAACTACAGAATCAGAGTCACTGAATGTGGAGATCAGGGATTACATTTGTATAAGCCTCCACCCTCATCCTTCCTAGGTGAAGCACTGATAAGAAATCTCTTGTGTATCACTCTCACACACACACACTCCTGAGGAGGAGGTCTGTGTTTCTCAGATCTTCAGGATACCTAGAGAAGACAGTAGACCTGCAAAATGGAAGGCAAGCCCCTGAGATGGACAAGTGTCTCTCTACTCACAGAAGGCACTCCATCCTCTCAGATCCTCATATCATTTCTTGAGAATGGGGTGCACCTGCAGGAGCTGCTAAACCAAGGAGCCCTTCAAAGTACTGAGCAAATCCTAGTGGCCCTGCATGTGGGCCATCTCTCATCTTTGGGTAAGGTGCAGGTTATCTGTACTCTGTGGCTGTAGAAACTGAGGCTCAAGGTTAAGTAACTTGTCCAAGGTCACAGTAGAGCCTGTGTTGACACTACAGGGACTTTCTGATGTCAGCCTGATGAGAGATGTTGAGATTGAGACGTGGTTTTAGGATTGAAAGTTTGTTTTCTCCAGCCAGAACTTGTGCTGATTTCTGGAAGAAGGGAACATTGTATTCTTGGGTTGTGGGTATGTTATTGCTAAACTAAAGAAGGAAATCAGAGGGTTGGCCAATGTGATATTGAGGTTGGGGGCCTGGAATAGTAAACTGATGCTCACTCCTCCAGCCAAAGACTACTCCTCCCCCACCCCACTATTGTCACCACTTCCACCACCTTCGCCATCACTCCACAGTCATCCACCAACCCTCCTGCCAAGAGGCACAGAGTCCAGTATCGATCACTCCACACCCCATAGTCCCTCTCAGTGTCCTCTGCCACTAATTGGCCATGTGAGCTGTGTTGTAAGTAATCAGAATTGTTAGTCTCTTCCCTAATGATATCTGTCTGGACATCATTTTCAGGACAGCCTCCAATTAGGGAGCACTGAGCATCTAACCAGAGCCCTGCATGGTGACAGGGGCTTGTTAGGCAGGAGACCCAAGCCCTCTAGTCCTGCTGCTCCTCCCAGCCCTGAGGAAAGATGGGCTCATCTCCTCATCAGCTACTCCTGCTCTCTGGGGTGTCCTCCCTTTGCATAAGCATAAAGGGACACATTCACTGCTCCAGTAGCACACCCTAATTTTTGAGAATTTCTAACTAGGGACAATGGCTTCATTTTAATATTAGAGGTCCACTCAGGGACACTGGAGGAATCAGGAAAAATGAGAGCCACAGAGGAAGTAAAAAATGGTCTGGCTCCACCTCCCCTATATGGAAGATGAGCCCAATGACGGGAAGATGTGATCTTGCCTGGTGGGTCTTTGGCGCTTACTGGAGAAGGACTAGAGTCCACCAAAGTCATTCTTACTTCCTTTGCCCTCACCCCTTCTTTAAACAGGGACTGATGTCAATGTCTCTGTCCTTCCTTTGAGCCCCATGCTTCCTCAGGGTCTGGATGTGGACCAAAAGGAGACTTTTGCTACACCAACAGATTGTGGACACGTGAATGAGACATTCATGACACTGTAACTTTGTCTATTTAGGGAGCAATGAGCAGAACCAATGTCAACTCCAGAGCCTTTGTGTAAATCAGAATAAACACATCTCTTCTAGTAAACAGCATCCTGTGAGTTTTTGCCTCGGCAAGTGGATGGCATCTTTGAACAAGGGAAATGCCACCCCTTCATCTAAGCAAATTCAGCCGATGCCAAGGTACTAATATGAACCAACAGAGTATGGACTGGATTCCTTTCCTTATGGGTCTAACTGTGCAGTGTACAAACAGCATTGCTGTATATGGTGGCCAAGAGCTGGCCTATGAGCTTTAAGATGCCAGGTCTGTGTCTGTTTTGTTCTCTGCTGTTTCCTCAGTACCTAGTGCCTGGTCCATGGTTCTTGTTTATGTTGTTAGGTTCCATCAAGTCAATTCCCACTCATGACAACACTTTGCACAACTGAACAACATTGCCTGCTCTTGCACCATCCTTACAGTTGTTAAGCTTGATCCCATTGCTGCTGCTTCTGTGCCAGTCCATCTCATTGTGGGTCTTTCTCTTTTTCACTGGCCTTCCACTTTACCAAACGTGATGCCCTCTCCAGAGATTAGTCCCTACTGAGAGTATGTCAAAAGTGTGACAAACAATGTCTTGACTTCCTGGCTTCTAAGGAGTGTCTGACTGTACTTCTTCCTAGACAGATTTGTTTGTTCTTCTGTCAGTCCATGGTACTTTCAATATTCTTCTCCAATACCATTACTCAAATGCATCAATTCTTCTCCAGTCTTCTTTATTCATTGTCCAACTTTCACATGCATATGAGGCTATTGAAAATACCATGGCTTGAGTCAGGTGCACCTTAGTCCTCAAATTGTTATCTTGACTCTTGAAAACTTTAAAGAGGTCTTGTGCAGTAGATTTGCCTAATGCAGTACGTCATTTGATTTCTTGACTGCTGCTTGCATGAGTGCGGATAGTGGATCCTTACAAAATGAAGTCTTTGACAACTTCAGTCTTTTCTTCATTTATCATGATATTATTTATTGGTCCAATTGTGAAGATTTTTGTTTTCTTTACATTGAGGTGCAACCCAGACCAAAGGCTGTGGTCTTTGATCTTCATCGGAAAATATTTTAAGTGTTCTTCGTTTTCAGTAAGCAAATTTGTATCATCTGCATATTGCAGGTTGTTAATGCAATCCTGGTGTTAATCTTCTTCATATAACCCAGTTTCTTGGATTATTTGCTCAGCATACAAATTATATAGTTATGGTGAAAGAATACAGCCCTGGCACACACCTTTCCTAATTCTAAATCATTTGGTAGTCCCTTGTTCTGTTTGGATGATTGTCTCTTGGTCTATGGACAGGTTCCTCATGAGTACAATTAAGTATTCTGTATATCCATTCTTAATAATGTTATCCATAGCTTGTCATAATCCACACAGTTGAAAACCTTTGCATAGTCCTTAGAGCAAAAGTAAACATCTTTCTGGTATTTTTGGTTTTTAGTCAAGATTCTTCTGACATCAGCAATAATATCCATCATTCCACATCCTTGTCTGAATCCGGCTTAAACTTCTGACAGTTTCCTGTCAATGTGCTGTTGCAACTGCTTTTTAATTTATTTTCATCGAAATTCTACTTGCATGCTATATTAATGATATTGTCCAATGATTTCTGCATTCCAGTGGGTTTGTTCTCTTTAGAATGGACACAAATATGGACCTCTTCCAGTCAACTGTCCAGATGGCTGTCTTTCAAATTTCTTACCATAGATGAGTTAATGCCAAGAGTATTACATCAGTGTTTTGAAAGATTTAAATTTGTTTCTCGTCAATTCCTGGAGCCTTGGTTTTCTCCAATGCCTTCAGTGCAGTTTGGACTTCTTCAGTAATATTGGTTCTTGATCATATGCTATTTCTTTCATTCAGTATTTTGATCAGAGAATCCTTCAGTATCACAAGTCAGTCTTAAATGTTTTCTTCGTTCCTTCAGCTTGAAAAATGCTTAGCATGTTTTTCCCTTTTGATTTTCTGTCTCCAGGTTATTGCACATTCCATTATAATACTTGACTTTGTCTTCTTCTTTGAAATTGGCTGTTGAGCTATTTTACTTTCTCATTTCTTCCACTGCCTTTAGTACCTCTGCACTGGAGAACAAGTTTTAGAGTCTCTTCTGACATCCATTTGGGGCTTTCTTTCTTTCTTTCCTGCCTTTTTCATTAACTTTTGCTCTCTTACGGTATGATTAATGTCATCCCACATCACTTTTGGACTTTGACCATTAGTGTCTAATGCATCAAATCTATCTTGAGATGGTCTTTAAATTCAGATGGGATATGTTCAAGGTCATATTTTGACATTGTTGGATTTGTTTCAGTTTTCTTCAGCTTCAGCCTGAACTGCAGATGAGCAATTGATGGTCTGTTCCACAGTCAGCCCATGGTCTTGTTTTGGTCAATGATATTGAACTTTTCCACTGTCTTTTCCCACAGATGTAGACAGTTTGATTCCTATGTGTTTCTTCTGGTGAGGTCTATGTGTAAAGTCATCTTTTATGTTGTTTAAAAAAGGTATTTACAATGGACAAGTCATTCATTGGTCTTGCAAAATTCTGTCATGTGATCTGCAACCTCTGTATTCCAATCATCAGTAATTATAAGCACATTTTGATTGCATGTTTGATCAATTTCAGACTGTATATTTTGGTAGAATTCTTAATTTTCATCATTAGTGCCTTTAATGGTTGGAGTGAAATTTAAATAATAGTGGTTTTAATTGGTCTTCATTGTAGGCATATGATATTAATTGAGGTGTACACTGTACTGAGGAGTCCTCAGTGTGGCATTGTGGGTTAATGAGCTGGACTGCAAAGTCGGAACCACAAGATTGGAAGTTCAAGCCCACCAGCCACTCTTTAGAAACCCTATACAGAGTCAAAATGGGTCAGAACCTACTCAATATCACTTAAAAACAACAGGATGTACTGAAGGTTATAGTCTTTGATCTTCACCAATAAGTACTTTAAGTCCTCTTCTTTTCCTGATAGCAATTTTTCAGTTTGTTGATTAAGTGTTCCTCCAATCTTGATGCAAATTCTTCTTCATATAGTCCAGTTTCTCAGATTATTTTCTCAGGGTACAGATTGAGTAAATATTGCATACACCTTTCCTAATTTAGACCATTCAGTATCCCCTTGTCCTGCTCTAATGACTGTCTCTTGGTCTATGTACAGGGTTTTCATGAGCACAATTAAGTGTTCTAGAATCCCCATTCTTCTCAGTTAATCATAATTTGCTATGAAGTCTACATATAATCTAAGAAATATTATAAACAATTCACAACTATATGTATCACATTGCTGTTATTGTTAAGTCAGTTCCAACTCATAGCAACCCTATATATAACAGAATGAAATACTACCCAGTCCTGCGCATTCTCACAATCACTGCTATGCTTGAGCCCATCGATGCTACCACCATGCCAATTCATCTCATTGAGGGTCTTCCTCTTTTTCCCTGACCCTCCATTTTTCCAGGCATGATGTCCTTCTCCAGGTATTGGTTTACATATCTTCCTGTTAACATGTCCAAAATATGAAAGACAAAGTCTCGCCATCCTGGCTTCTAAGGAGCATTCTGGTTGTACTTCTTCCAACACAAATTTATTTGTCCTTCTGGAAGTCCATGCTACTTTCAATGTTCTTCTCCAACACTGGAACTCAAATGTGTCAATTCATCATTGACCCTCCACTTGTCAGTTGTCATTGCACAAATCTTCTGGTATTCCATATTAATTGTCCAATTTTCATATACATATGAGACTATTGAAAATCCCATAGCTTGGCTCAGGCACACCTTAATCCTCAAACTAATATCTTTGCTTTTGAACACTTTAAAGTCTTGTGCAACTGGTTTGCCTAAGACAATTCGTCATTTGATTTCTTGAATGCTTGAGTGGAGTCCTGGTGTGGCACTGTGGGCTAATACATCAGACTACAAAGTTGTTTGAACTGCAAAGTCGGTGGTTCAAGCTCACCAGCTGTTCCTTGGAAACCCTATACAGGGTCATTATGGGTCGGAATCGACTCAACAACACTTAACAACAACAACTACTATAAGTGTTGATTGTGTGCCCAAGCAAAATGAAGTCTTCAACAACTTTTATCTTTCTCCATTTATCACGCTATTATTTATTGGTGCAGTTGTGAGAATTTTTGTTTTCTTTAGATTGAGATGCAATCCATTTTGAAGTCTGTAGGTTTTCATCTTTATCAGTAAGTATTTAAGTCCTCTTTGCTTCTAGCAAGCAAGGGTGTATCATCTGTATATCGCAGGTTGTTAATGAGTCTTTCTTTAATCCTGACCCCACTTCTTCTTCGTATAATCCAGCTTCTCAGATTATTTGCTCAGCATATAGATAAAATAAGTATGGTGAAAGAATATGACCCTGGTGCCCAATTTTCCTGATTTGAAACCATTCAATATTCCTTTGTACTGTTCTAACAACTGACTCTTGGTCTATAGACAGGTTCCTAATGAGTACAATCAATTGTAGAATATCCATTCTTCTAGATCTACCCATGTTCTAGAATACTCATTCTTCACAATGTTATCCATAGCTTGTCATGAACCATACAGTTGAAAACTTTTGCAGAGCCAATAAGTACATGTAAACATCTTTCTAATATTTTCGACTTTTAGTCAAGATCCCTCTGACATGAGAAATGATATCCCTCATTCGATTTCTTCTTCCAAATCCAGCTTGAGTTTCTGGCAGTTCCCTTTCAATGTGCTGTTGCAGCCATTGTTTAATTATCTTCAGCAAAATCGTACTTGGATATAATACTAATGAAATTGTTCAATGAGCTCTGCATTTCACTGGGTCTTCTCTCTTTGGAACGGGAACAAATATGAATCTCTTCCAGTTATTAAGCTAGGTCTTTCAAATTTCTGGGCAAAGATGGGTGAGTGCTTCATCAGTTTGTTGAAAGATTTCAATTTGTATTTGTTCAATTCCTGGAAACGTGATTTTTGCCAGTTCCTTCAGTATAGATAGCCTGAACGTTTTCATTCAGTATCCTTGGTTCTTGATAATATGCTATGTCTTGAAATGGTTAAACATCGATCATTTATTTTGGTACAGTGACTCTGTGTATACCTTCCATCTTCTTTTGGTGATTTCTGCATATTTTGCTCATAGAATCCTTCAATACTACAAATCAAGCCTTGAATTTTTTCTTCAGCTCTCTTATGTTGATAAATACTAAGCATTTTCTTCTGTTTTGGTTTTCTAACTCCAGGTCTTTGCACATTTCTTTATAGTTAACTTTGTCTTATTGAGTTGCCCTTTGACATTTTCTGTTCAAATTTTTTACTTCCTTGTTTCTTTCATTTGCTTTAGCATCTCTGTGCTGAAAAGCAAGTGTCAGAGTCTCTTTTGGCTTCCATTTTTGTCTTTCCTTTCTTTCCTGTCTTTTTGATGACCTATTTCTGTCTTTCTGTGTGATGTTTCTGATACCATCCCAAAGCTCTACTGGTATTTGGCCATCAGTGTCTAACGCATCAATTCTGTTCTTGAGATGGTTTCTAAATTCAGGGGAAGTATACCCAAGGTTACATTTTTACTCTCATGAGCTTATTTTATTCTCTTCAGCTTAAGTCTGAACTTACATATGAGCAATTGATGGTCTATCTGTTCCACAATTGGTTCCTGTTTTGTTTTGGCTGATGATATTGAATTTTTATAACATCTCTTCCCAAAGATGTAGTCAATTTGCTTCCTGTGTATTCCAGCTGGTGAAGTATATGAGTACAGTCACCTTTTATGTTGTTGAAAAAAGGTATTTGCAATGCAAAAGTCATTGGTCTTGCAAAATTCTGTCATGTGATCTCCAGCATCATTTCTATCACCAAGGCCGTATTTTCCAACTACTGATCTTTCCTTTTTGTTTCCAACCTTTGAATTCCAATCACCAGTATTTATAAATACAACTTGATTGCTTGCATATTTATTCAATTTCAGACTGAAGAATTTGGTAGAATTCTTCAATTTTGTCATCACTGGCTTTAGTGGTTGGTGCAAATTTTGAATAATAGTAGTACTAAGTTGTCTTCCTTGTTGTTAGGTGTCGTTCAAGTTGGTTCCAATCCATAGAGACCCTGTATAAAGTTTTCAAGGAGTGGCTGGTGAGCTCAAACCTCTGACCTTGCAGTCCAGTGCGTTAGCCCACAGCACCACACTTGCAAGTGTATGGATATTATCCTTTCATAGACAATGTTGTACTTCAAGATAGTCCTTGAAATGCTGTTTTTGACAATGCCATTCTATTGAATTTGTTGTTTCCAGAATAGTTAAGCCATATGATTATCACATTCAAAATGGCCCATACTAGTCCATTTCAGCTCAATAATGCCTAGAATATCGATATTTATGCATTCCATCTCCATTTTGACAAATTTCCTTGATTCATAATCTGTACATTCCATCTTCAGATTATTAATGGATATTTGCATCGTTTCTCCTTATTTTGAGTGGTGCCCTATCAGCAAATGAAGGTCCCAAATGCTTTACTTCATTCAAGTCATCAAGGTCTTTGAGGTGGCAGCTCTTTCCTGGTCATATTTTGAGTGCCTTCCAACCTAAGGGGCTCATCTTCTAGCACAATATTTATCACACACTAGTGTCACTGTAGGATAAGCACTGGACTTCTAACTGCAAGTTTGGCTGTTCAAATTCATCAGCCACTCCTTGAAAAGCTTATACAGGGTTGCAGTGAGTTGAAATTGGCTCAATAGCACTTAAAAATAACACTGTGATTTAAATTGATAATAAATATTATTAAGGATTCTATATGGTCAAGTGTAGAAGAAAGTGCATGGGGAGTTGTGGGGGAGTAACACCATGCATTTTAGCACTGGGTGACACCACTGTCTGGGTCACCTGCCATAGGGCAAGACCAGGTTGAAGATGGGCCACCCTAATAGTTCCTAAGACAAACCTTGGATTTTAGCAAAAGACATATTTTTTTAGCATTAATTTAATCAAATTTTAATATTAAAAACATTCACAAATTAAAAATAATGAAGTGAATTCTTTTTAAGAATTATAAAAACACCCATGAAGCTAGTCGACTTTAAGCACTTATACCAAAACCAAAACCAAATCCATTGCCATTGAGTCAATTTTGACTCATAGCAATCCTACCTAGGATTTCTGAGACTGTAAAAGTTTATGGAAGCAGACTGCCTCACCTTGCTTCTACATAAGGCTTGATAGATTTGAATTGCCGACCTTGAAGTTAGCAGCCAAACACCTACCCCACAGCGCCACCAGGGCTCCTTTAGTGACTGGAATACAGGAAATGCTCAATACATGAGAATAAATACATTTTTAAATTAAGATTCACTTGAAATAGATCAAGTCATATTCTAAAGCTTAGACACAATCTGATAAACATGAAAAGTTTTGACATGTAAAGGGTATTTTGTTTTGTTTTTACAGATTTCCTTTTAATTGAATTATTTGAGGAAAGACCCAGCATTTATCTGCTACCCCTTATGTCCCAAGAACTATGCATTTGTTCCTCACTACTAGTGTTGCAGGTTGATGTGCTGGACTGCAAAGTCGGTTTCAACTGCAAGGTTAGAGGTTCAAGCTCACCAGTTGCTCCTCAGAAACCCTGTACAGAGCCAATATGAGTCAGAACCAACTCGACGGCCCTTAACCACAACAGAAACAACTGACTTTAAAATAATAATAATAATGTTGTTTCAAACTCAAGGCAACGTCCTGTGTACTATTGTTGTTATTAGGTGCCATCGAGTCAGTGCCAACTCATAGTGACCCTATGCACAACAGAATGAAACACTGCCTGATCCTGGGCCAACCTCATAATTGTTGCCATGCTTGAGCCCATTGATGCTGCCACTTTGCCAATCAATCTCGCTGGTGTTCTATAGTAAGGTTTATTCTCCCATTTTCCAGATGAAGACCTGAAGACTGTTGGGCTCAAAAGCCAGATCTCTTTCTCTTGTGTGTATTTAGAAACAATCTAGTTATGAGAATGCTCCAAAGTAAACTCTAGGCCAAAGTGGACCATGGTGACCACCTGGACAGTGCCCCATCCAGACCAACCTTCCTTTAGCATGAAATAAGTTGAGTAATGGTGGCTTTAAGAGGACATCACCAACAGAGAGATAACATGGGGCAGGCAGCAAATGAAGGAAGTAGTAGTAGAAAACCCAGGTATCCCTGGATGCTCTGAATATCATAACCTGAGTGACTGCTGGAAAAACGCAGAGCTCTTCAACTTATGTCATCCCCTTGTTTCTAATGTGTCGAATAAAAACATCTCTTTATTCTCCAGCTCCAAAAGAGTCCCCTTGGGTTATAGATTTCTCAGATTCTCTGTGAAATTTATGAATTGTCAGCTGGTCCCAGGAGAGTGTTTCCATCACTTCTGACATGATTATTTCATAATATTTTCTGACATGGCCCTCCTGCATTGCCCACGTGTCTCTATGAAAAACCACATGCAGTGGAATCACTCAAAGCAGGAGGAGCACTGACTGAACTGTGTGAAAGTTCCAGGGGTGCTGCCTGCCCCAGATCTGCTGGCTGAGTCCGGTCAGTGTCCTCCCCTTGAAATCACAGGGCAGACATTCTTTTTGATGATGGCCGACAGAACACTCTTCTCCACAGGAAGACACAAAGGCAGGCATGGCCCTGCTGTTCTGCTGGTGCCCTTTGTCCTTGAGCAAGTGGGGAAATCTGGTGAGTTAGTCAACCACTGATTCCAGAGCATAACTCCTTGGACTCCACATTGCTTCAGCATGTATAGTGTGTGCATAGAAGGGTCTTCATCCTCCAGTTGTGAAGGTTGTGCTTAGCTATGTCTGTCATCTTCCTGCCTTATGCAGGGGCCCCAAGACCTCAGCCATAGTCATTTGGTTGGACTCATTTGTAACCAAACCAAACTCAAACTCATTGTCATCAAGTTGTTTCCAACTCATGACGACACCATATGTTACAGAGAAGAGCTAATCCGTTGGGTTTTCTTGGCTGTAATCTTTACAGAGGTAGACTCCCAGGGTTTCTTCCTTGGAGCTGATGGGTAGGTTCAAATCATCGGTCTTTAGCTTAATGGTGGTGGTGGTTGTGTACCATTGAGTTAGTTTCAGCTCATAGTCTCCCTGTATAGGGTTTCAGCGGTTGTTATTTTTATGGGAGCAGAAAGCCTCATCGTTCTCCTGAGGAGCGATTGGTGGATTTGAACTCATAACCTTGAGTTTAGCCACCCAACCCATAGCCCACTGCTCTACCAGCATTCCTTCTTTAGGTTAGTTGTTGTTGTTGTGTTGTGATGTGCCGTGGAGTCCGTTCCGACTCATAGTGACCCTGTACAGGGTTTCCGAGGCTGTAAATCTTTATGGGAGCAGAATGCCTCATCTTTCTCCCACGAAACAGCTGGCAGTTTCGAACTGTTGACCTTGCGGTTCACAGCCCAATTCGTAACCACTACTCTACCAGAGCTCCTAGTAGATAAGTGTAAACAGTTTGTCACTCAGGAACATGAATTCATTCTTCTGTTGTTATTACTATTAAATGCTGTCGAGTCAAGTTCCACTCATAGTGACCCTTTGGTTTCTGAGGAGTGCCTCAAACCAACCTTGCAGTCCAGTGCTTATCCTACAGTGCCACACAATACTCCAGGACTCGTTCTTAGAGGGGAATAAAAATAAGTGCCTTTAGCTACCTTTTTGGGGTCCTTGTGTGTCACTGTAGCATAAGCACTAGACTTCTAACTACAAGATCAGTGATCCAAATCCACCAGTTTCTCCTTAGGAACTCGTGCAGGTTGCTATGAGTCAGAACTGACTCAATGGCACTTAACAACAGCAGCAACAAACGCCACTTTACCATTGTCACCACCATGGTTGTTGTTGTTATTGTTAGGTGCCAACAAGTCAATTTTGACTCATAGCAACCTTATGCATAACAGAACTAAACACTGTCTGGTCCTGCATCATTCTTACATTTGTTAAGCTTGACCATATTGCTACTGTCACTGTGCCCATCCATCTCGTTGGAAGTCTTCCTCTTTTTTGCTGACCCTCCACTTTACCTAGTATGATGTCCTTCTCCAGGGACCGTTCCCTTCTGATAATAGGTTCAAAGTATGTGAGACAAAATTTTTCCATCCTGGCTTCCAAAGAGCATTCTCGTTGTACTTCTTCCAACACAAATTTGCTTGTTCTTCTGGCAGTCCATGGTATTTTGAATATTTTTCTCCAACACCATAGCTCAAATGCGTCAATTCTTCTATGGTATTCCTTATTCACTGTCCAACTTTCACATGCACATAAGGCTATTAAAAATGCCATGCCTTGGGTCATTAGCCACATCATTCTAACCCCAACATGACTCCTACTACTACCACAATTACCTTTGTCTTCACCACTGCCATCTTCCCCCATCTCCCCAGTCCACTCTTTTTTTTTATCAGTCCTTTCACTTCTCACCAGCACCACCCAAATCCAACAGTATCACCATCCTTACCATCTGTATTACTTTCCTCGGTCTGCTGGGTGGCTTAAAACAACAGAATTTTATTTCCTCACAGTTCTGGGAGCTAGAAATTCAAACTCAAGTTGGCAGCAAGGCATACCCTTTCTTCAGTCTGTAGGGAAAGATCTTCCTTTTCTCTTCCAGCTTCTGATGGTTCCTGCAAATCCTTGCCATTCTTTGATTTATGGATGCATCATTTCAGTCTCTGTCTCTGTCTTTACATGGCTGTCTTCCTGCTATGCCTGTCTCATCTCTTCTCCTTTTGTATGAAGCCATCAGCCGTATTGGATTACTGCTTACTCTATTCCAGCATGATTTAGATTAATTTAACTAATAACATTACCAGGGTTTCGTCCTTGAAGTTGATGGGTAGGTTCAAATCATCGGTCTTTACATTAATGGTGGTAGTGGTTGTGTACCATCGAGTTAGTTTCAGCTCATAGTGACCCTGTATAGGGTTTTAGAGGTTGTAATTTTTATGGGAGCAGAAAGCCTCATCTTTCAACGGCCCTGTTTCCAAACAAGGTCAAGTTCATAGGTACTGGGGATTAATACTTTGATATATCTTTTTTGGAAGGCACAGTATAACTCATAAGGCCATCAAACAGCTGCTTGGAAGTTCCTCTTTGCATGTGGCTGTGGCTTAGTTTTCCATTTAGCATCTCTGGCCCTTGGGGTTCCAGACAGTGTGTGGAGCTCCTTTTCAGCAGGGAGCATTGTGTGAGGCACCTTGACAGGGGTACAGGAGACAACTGAGGTGGCAAGGTGGGGCCTCCCTCAGTAAGGAAGATGTGCACGCTTCCACTCACAAAATGCACAGGACGACCACAGGCATGGCCTTCAGTCCTGAAAAAAGGACTGAAGTTTCTGCTGGTGTAAATGAACACTGGAAACGTCATAAGGCCCAGGTTCAGGACCACTGCCTCCATCAAGGTGAGCAGTGCTGAACAGTCAAACAGGGGACTTAGGCTGCTGACTGGGAAACAAGTCACCTGTTAATTTGTGCCGTCTGAGAACAAAGCTGGTGTGCTGACTCCATCCTGTTGTGACGGGAATACCAGGGGACTTTTCTTTCTCCTTCCATTTCCCCCAGACAGCAACTGTACAGATGAAACTGCTGAAGTAGAACTGGTCTGTGCCAAGCCCGCACAGGTGTGGTCTATTACTTGTTCATTTGGCCCCACTTTCCCCCACCCCAGACTAAGAGCCTCATTCATTAAAGCAATCACTTTGGTTCCAGGAGCTAAGGTATTGTATCTAAGCTATAATAATTTGTAGCACATAGAGCTAAAAGGAAATAAATTTGGCAAGAGTTTATTTTAAAGTAGCTTGAATGACCTAATTAAACACATCATGTTCAAATTTAAATACACATTTTCTAATACAGAGCTGGGATTGTCAAATATCACAAATTCCCACACTTAATAATTGTCAAGAATCATTTGTTTAAGATAACACCCTTTTCTCCTTTATTCTGTACACTCCATGGGTGCTCACATCCAGTACTATGACTTAAAAGCCTTCCAAATCCTCATCTCCAGTCCTCAATTCTAGGCTAACATACCCAGTTCCCCTTGATTTCTTCCACTGGGACACTTAATAAGCATCTCCAACTTATCTTCCTTGTTAAGTGTCATCGAGTCATAGCAACCTTGTAAGGGGTTTCCAAGGAGAGGCTGATGGCTTTGAACTACCAAACTTGTAGTTAACAGTTCAGTACCTATCCTCCAGTACTCCACCAGGGCTTCCCATCTTAATGTAGATAGGGCAAATCTCTTCACTTTTCCCAAAACTTGATTATACCTACCCCATCTCGTTATTAAATGCCATCAAGTTGGTTCCAACTCATAGCGACCCTGTATAGTTTTCAAGGAGCATGTGGAGGGTTAGAACCACCAACATTGTGGTTAGCAGTTCAGTTCTGATCCTACACCGGACAGTTAATAGCATTTACCTGGTGATTCAGTCAAACCCTCCCTTATGCTCACACTGTCAACTCCAGCCAAAATAGAACACAATCCCACCCTGTTCCTCGCCACCTGTCTCTAGTCAGGCAGTCCTCACCTCTTGGTTTGACAACTATAAAAGCCTCTGAACTTGTCTCCTTGCCCTTCCTTTTGTTGCCATATCAGTCTCACCACTCTATCAGTTTGTGATACTTTGGTGGTTTGCATGTAGCTGTGATTCTGGAGGTTATGCCACAGGTATTTTAAATACCACAAGAATCACCCATGGTAAACAGGTTTCAGCTAAACTTCCAGACTAAAATAGACTAGGAAGGAGAGACTGACTATTTCTGACAACCGTATGAATAACAGGAGAACATTGCTACCACCAGAATATTGAATATTGAAACATGATGAAGAGCACCAGAATATTATCAGATATAGTGCCAGAAGATGAGCACCTCAGCTTGGAAGGTACTCAAAATATGACTGGGGAAGAACTGACTCCTCAAATAGAGTTGACTGTGATGATGCAAATGGAGTAAAGCTTTGGGGGCCTTCATTTGCTGATGGGGCACAAATCAAAATGAAGACAAAAAGAAAGTGAAATGGAATGCATAAACATCTATATCCTAGGCACTAGTAAGCTGAAATGGGACTGATATTGGCCATTTTGAACCTGACAGACACATGGTTTACCATGCCAAGAATGACAAATTGAAGATGAATGGCTTCATATTCATCATCAAAAAGAACATTTCAAGATCTGTCTTGAAGTACAACGCTGTGATAGGACAGTCTCCATAAGCCTACAAGGTAGACCAGTTAATACCACTATTATTCAAATTTATTCAACAACTGCTAAAACCAGTGATGATGAAATAAAAGAATTATACCAGCTTCTTCAGTTTTAAATTGATTAAACACCAGGGATGGAGACAGAGACGATGATGTGGACAGATGGAGTGGCTGGTGACAATGAACTCAGGGAGGGAAAGGGGCTGTGCGGTGTACTCTTTGGTTATGCATGGAGGGGATTGTAATCATTGCAATGAAACAAAATATAATAGGATGAATGTAAAACTGATATTCTTGCATGTAAACCTCACAATAAAAACTTAAAAAAAAGATGGAAGGAATACACAGTCACTGTACCAAAAAGAAATGGTAAATGTTCAACCATTTCAAGAGGTAGCACATAATCAAGAGCTGATAATACGGAAGGAGGAAGTCCAAGGTGCATTGACGGCATTAGCAAGGCTCCAAAAATTGATGAAATACAAATAGAAATCTTTCAATATACTGATTCAGCACTGGAGATACTCACTCATCTATGCCAAGAAATTTGGAAGACACCTACTTGGCCAACTGACTGGAGATCCGTATTTGTGGCCATCCCAAAGACAGGTGACCCAACAGAATGCAGAAATCATCAGACAAGATCATTAATATCTCATGCAAGTGAAATATTGCTAAAGATAATACAAAAATGGCTGCAGCCATACACTGCCAGAGAACTGCCAGAGATTTAAGATGAATTTAGATGAGGATGTGGAATAAGGGATTTATTGCTGACATCAGGTGGATTTGGGCTGAAAGCAGATTATGTCAGAAAGATGTTTACCTGTGCTTTGTTGACTACACAGAGGTTTTCAATCATGTGGATCATGATATTACAGAGAATGAGTATTCTGAAACACTTAATTGTGCTCATGAGGAATGTGTACATAGACCAAGAGGCAATTGTTCAAACAGAACAAGGGAACACTGAATGGTTTAAAATTAGGAAAGGTGTGTGTCAGGGTTGTGTTCTTTCACAATATTTATTCAATCTGTATGTTGAGCACATAATCCGAGAAGTAGGATTATATGATGAATAACATGGCATCAGGATTTGAGGAAGACACATTAACAACCTGCAATATGAAGATGATACAACCTTGTTTGCTAAAACGTGAAGAGGACTTAAAATACTTATTGATGAAGATCAAAGACTACAACCTTCAATATGAATTGCAACTTAATGTAAACAAACAAAAATCCTCACCGCTGGACCAATAAACAACATCAAGATAAATGGAGAAGCTTTTCAGCTTTCAGCTCAGAAGAGGTGTAGGTGCAACTTTCTTCAGTCGTCCCACATCTGGGTTTATCTGACACCAGCCACCTCCACCATGCCTCCCAAGTTTGACCCCAACGAGGTCAAAGTTGTGTACCTGAGGGACACCGGTGGGGAAGTCAGGTCTACGTCCACTCTGGCACCCAAGATTGGTCCCCTAGGTTTGTCTCCAAAAAAGGTTGGTGATGACATTGCCAAGGCAACTGGTGACTGGAAGGGGTTAAGGATTACAGTGAAACTGACCATTCACAACAGGCCCAGATTGCGGTGGTGCCTTCTGCTTCTGCCCTGATCATCAAAGCTCTCAAGGAGCCACCCAGAGACAGAAAGAAGCAGAAAAATATTAATCATAGTGGACATATCACTTTAGGTGAGATTATCAGCATTGCCCAACAGATGCGACACCAGTCGTTGGCCAGAGAACTCTCTGGGACTCTTAAAGAGATCCTGGGGACTGCCCAGTCAGTGGGCTGCAATGTTGATGACCACCACCCTCATGACATCAATAGTGATGCTGTGTAATACCCATCTAGTTAAGAGCTACAAAGAAAAGATTCAATAAAGGATCATTTGAATAACCAAAAAGAAAAAAGATAAATGGAGAAAAGATTGAAGTTGTCAAAGACTTCATTTTGCTTGGTTCTACCATCAACACTCTTAGAAGCAACAGCCAAGAAATCAAATGACACATTGCTATGACAAATCTGTTGCACAAGATTTTTTTAAAGTGCTCAAGAGCAAATATGTCAGTTTGAGGACTAAGATACATGTGACCCAAGCCTTGATATTTTCAATAGCCTCATACACATATGAAAGTTGGACAGTGAATACGGAAGACAGTAGAAGAATTAATGCATTTGAGTTATGGTGTTGAAAAAGAATATTTAAACTACTATGGACTACCAAAAGAACCATCAAATCTGTATTGGAAGAAGTACAGTCACAATGCTCCTTGGGAGCTAGGAGTGCCAGACTTCATCTCTCATACTTCGGACATATTATCAGGAGGGACCATTCCCTGGAGAAGAGTATCATGTTTGGTAAAGTGGAGGGTGGGAGAAAAAGAGGAACACTCCTGAGATGAATTGACACAGTGGCAGCAGCAATGGGCTCAACGTAGCATCGATTGTGAGGTTGCCACATGACCAGATGGTGTTTTGTTCTGTTGTGCATAGGGTCGTTATGAGTCGGTACCAACTCAATGGCACATAACAACAACAACAATAGTCAATCAACTCTCCACCCAGCAGCCAGTTTTCATCTGTGAAAACATAAATCATGTGGCATCACTCTCTGGCTTCAAATACCCCAGTGATTTGTCTTCTCATTTTGAATGCAGTCAGAGCTCCTTGCTTGGCCCTGTAGGCTCTGCCTCACTCACCACTTTCCAGTCTCTTCTTCATCCATTCTTCTCTTCTTTCCTTTATCCCAACCAGCTTTCTCACTCAGTCTTGAAACTACCAAATCCACTCTCACTTCAGGGACTCGGTACTTACTCTGTCTCCAGGTTTTCTCTGGTTTGTTTCCTCACTCCAGGCAAATCCCTGCTAAAAGAGCACTTCTTTCAAGAGGCCTTCCCAGACCTTCTCTATGGAGCTTTCTTTCAAGATGGAAGAGCACACTCATTCTTGTCATTCTTCCAAGAGCAGTATGTAAGAATCATTTCTTAAGAGGCTGCGTAAGATGGCAGATATAATTCCACTTGCTGGGTCAATGTACCAGTGTTAACCTATGACCTCCTCATAGAATGCACAACAAAAAGGCAAATGAAGAGCTCAGTATGTGGAGAAACTGGTCATTCAGTATGCCAGCTGTCTGGTCTGGGATCATGTGAGAAAAACCATGCAGAAAACTGGCAGGGGAGTTTCCTTGACAGTGACTATATCCAAGGCCAGCTAGCTAATTTGTAGAGACTTGAGTAAAATGACTACCTCTCATCTATCAGTTTGTTGCACTGTGGTGGCTTTTATGATTCTGTGGTACTGGAGCTCTGCCACAGGTATTTTGAATGCCAACAGGGTCTCCCATGTTGGACAGGTTTCAGCTGAGCTTCCAGATTAAGACAGACTCAGAAGAATGAGAAGCAGGCTACTTCCAAATGTTTAACTTCTGAAAAACAGAAAATGTTTTTCTGTACTTTAACCTGGGTTTTTGTTCTTAATCTGTCTTTGACATTTATTGATACTTTCTATGCTATGTTCAGTCAGACCTTAAGTTCATTCAATAAATTCTTCATTATAAATGTTATATATTTCAGTTATGTCAGACTTGCACCCCTCTAGAATTTCAGTTACTACAATAGTATACACGCATTACTACCCCATAACTTTAAGAAAGGTATGAATTTTACTTTATCCAGTATCTTCTTGTTGTTTGAATTAGAATAACAATATTTTGCAAACTTCTATATCCTAGCCAGTCCTTGGAGAAGGACCTCGTGCTCAGTAAAGTTGAGGGTCAGCAAAAATAGACAAAGAGTCTCCAAAAAGATGGATCGGCACATCTTGATGTGATAACAGCAGCAGACTCGGACTTAACAACAGATGTGAGGATGATGCAGGTGTGGGAAATATTTCATTCTGTTGTGCATAGGGTTGGTATGAGTTGGAACTGACTCAACCACACCTAACAAGAAACAAAAATAACACTATCCTAACCTATGAAAGCTTGAATGGTGTGGCACTGTAAGATGAAATATAAGGTCAGTTTGAACCACAAGGCCAGTGGTTCAAACTTGCCAGCTGCTCCTTAGAAACCCTATACAGGGTTGCTATGAGTTAGAACTTACTCGATGGTACTTAGCAACATTTTTTTTCCAATATCTACTGAAAAATTGCAAAAACAGTACAAAGAACTGCCATATGTCCTTCATTTAAAGGATTAGGTGAAAAAAAGATAAATTTTACCAACTATCCTAATCGTGTGCCTTAAATTTAGCTGTCCTGCACCCTCAGCCTACTTCAATTCAGAACAGTAGTGTAGTCTTTTCCTGGACCATCATGGCCTTAAATATTCCTCAGCATGTTTTTTTAAAAATGTTTTCTCATGACTACATTGAGGTTGAAGCCCCAGTGTGGCACTGTAGGGTAAGCACAAGTTGACAGTTCAAAACCACCAGTTGCTCTTTGGAAACCCTATAGAGGGTGGCTGTGATGCAGAACCAACTCAATGGCACTTTAAAAACAACATTGAGGTTATAGAGTTTCATAAAAAGGTTATGGAAATTATGCTGAGCTGTTCTCCCTACATCCTAACACACAAGAATTGATGTCAACTTATCCCATCCTTGTTAATGTGAACTTTGATCACTTAAGTAAGGTGATAGCTGACAGTTATCTCCACTGTAAACCTATTCTATTTTCCTTTAAAAATTAATAAACATATTTGACAAGATATTTTGGGATTGTATTAATATCATGTTTTTCCTCTTTCACCTACTAATTGAAACATCTATTGATGATCCGTGCCTGAATTAATTCGTATTAATTAATTGTCAAGTAAACATTTTCTAATTCCATTATTTCTTCTACATGTATTAGTTGAAATGCTGCTTTTCTTTTTTGTCCATTACCAAAAAAAAAAAAAAAAAATCAGTGTGAACTGTAGGATTTTAATTTTATTTCATGGATATTATTTGTTATTGATATTTATTTCTATATCCAAATTGTCCCACATTTGGCTGCTGGGAATTTTGTTGAACTGGCTTGTGTCTTATTGATTTGTACCACGATTCTTTAACTACTTCCTTACTTTTCTGGCACACAAAAAATATTCCAGGCTATGATACTTCTCCTGTCTCTGCCCTGAACTAAGCCATTTCTTCAGAGAGCCTTGGTTCTTTTAAGAAGTGTATTTAGAAACCAAGATGTGAGAGTTAAATGCATGTGGTCCTTGCTACTGGGGTTTTTCTGCTTCCAGATCCTGTTAGGGAACAAGGAAATACATGTATGTATATTAAGTATGAGGTCAGCAGTTCGAAACTACCAGCTGCTCCATGGGAGAAAGATCAGGCTTTCTACTCCCGTAAAGATTTACACCCTCGGAAACCCTGTACAGGGTCGCTATGGGTCAGAACTGACTCGATGGCACTTAACAACAACAACATATACATACACATACATCTTAACAACTTTGAGTTCACATCAATACCCCCAATGGCAATCTAGCCAAAGAGTTCATTCTGCCTTTCCCTCTGGTAATGTAACTCTCTTCTTTAATGAAAGATCTAGACCTCATAATCCTCAATATGTTTATTTATTACTAACTACCTCTGTTTGCAAAGTAATCTCCTGATTTCTACCAGGCAGCTTCCGTACTCATCTTACCTTCCTTTTATGAACACTAATCCCACCAGAATACTCCTTAGAAGTTAGGATGGTGAGACTCGACTTTCATATTTCAGATATGTTATCAGGAAGGGCCAGTCCCAGAAGGACATCATGCTTGGTAAAGTGGAAGGTCAGTGAACTAGAGGAAGACCCCCAGCAAGATGGATTTGCACAGTGGAAGCAACAGTGTGCTCAAACATAACAATTGGAAGGATGGTGCAGGACTGGGCAATGTTTTGTTCTGTTATACCCAGGGTCGCTATAAGTCAGAACTGACTCAATGGCAGCTAACAACAATAACAACAGCCCCACTTGAGCTGGACAATGAATAAGGGAGACTAGAGAATTGAAAGGATGGGGAGAGTTCATCTCATGAACTTTGGACATGTTACCAGGAAGGACCTTGGAGAGGGACTTCATACTTGGTTAATGAAAGAGTCAGTGAAAACGATGAACCCCTCAACAAGATGAATTGACACAGTGGCTTCCACAATGAACTCAAATATAACATGGCACAGGACCAGGTAGTGTTTTGTTCTGTTATACATTGAGTTTCTAGGTCAGAATTAACTTGACAGTACCTAACAACAACAATAACAATCCCATCTTGTCACCATCCAATTCAGAAACCAATCTGGCCACAAATCCACTTGGTCCCCTTCCTTGTGCAGACATTGACCCCAACTTGGCCACCACCATACTCTACCAACTTCCTCTTAATTATACATTTTTTAAGATAAAATACTGTTTGAATGATTTCACCTCAGAATAAAATATCAAAAGTCATCCTGCTATGTTCAGGGTTAAGATATTAGACTTTTTTTTTATTTTTTATTTTTATCATGAATCAAAGATCATTTTGTTTTTGTTCATCTGACCTGATTCAAAGAATGTTTTGGCTGTTACTATCTAATTTTGCCACTGTGAATAAGATTGAATGAATAGTTACTCAATTTAGGTGGAAATATGTCAATAAGAGTAAAATCTCCACTTTCTGATTCTGCTGCCTCAGGAGAATTGGACAAGTTAAAAACAGGCTTGTCCTGGTGACATAATAGGGACCAGATGATATTATTGAAGGTCTGAAACTCACACTGTGGTGGAAGTGCCTAAAACAAGATATTATGTACTCAGAGGATGCTTCAAAGTCTGTTTAATTGCTTTATCAGAAGTGGTCCAAAAGGGGCCAGCCGCGGACCTTTAATTTGTCACCATTCATATTTATATTGAAGAAAGTTTAAATCCTGAGTAGCCCCTACTATAGATTTACAGATGGAAGAGAGGGGCTTAAGATCCTGGTGACAATTTTGTCTTTTCCTTTTTCTCTACCACACTTCATCAGTAGACTTCTCCTTATTGATTAAGGTCATGATGATGGGAGAGTTTAAAGTTACTTTAAACATGGAAGTTGGAACAGAAAAATTTGAATAGGCTGTCTTGCAGTGAACCGAAAAAAAAAAAAAAAAAAAAAAAAAATGCCCCGGCTGTCTGCTACAGGAACAATTCTCATCCCCTCTCCAATAGGCTAAATGGTAATACATTGAAACGAATATATCTTTATTTATATCAAACTGTTTTTTTAATTTCTGGATTATATTTATTAAAGTCACACTCTAATTTCTTCCTTGGTTAGTATAAATATTTTTTAAAAGACTTTTAAGTGTTAATGAGCTGGTAAGGAAAACAAAATAAATACTTAGTGAAAAAGCAAGTGAAATCAGGAAGGTGAAGTAACTAAGCTGATTTTCACCTTGAGAGTTTTTGCCAAACAAGGTGAACTTGATCTTTAGTTTGCACAGCTTTATATGACTCAGGTGTGGTGTTAAAGGATAAGCACTGGACTGCTGACTGAAAGGCCAGCAGTTCGAACCTATCAGCCACTCCAGAAATCCTATACAGAGTCGCTATGAGTTAGAACCAATTCTACAGCACTTAAAAACTAACAATATATGATTCAGGGTGCCAAGGCAAACCCCTGGATCCTTCTAAGGTAGACATATATTTGGAAAAGTTTTCCCACCTCCCAGAACTCCAAAGTGATATATCTCTAGTGTGGTAGTGGTGGTGGTAGTCATGTGCTATGGAGTCAGTTCCAACTCAGAGCAACCCTGTATAGGGTTTCTGAGGTTGTAATCGCTATGGGAGCATTAAGCCTTATCTTTCTTCCTCACAGAGGCTGGTAGATTTGAACCTCTGACTTTGCAGTTAGCAGCCCAGCTCATAATCCACTATACTACCAGGGCTACTTGTATCTCCAGTGTAAGAATGAACAAAAAAGAAACCTACTCAATCCTAAGGAACTGCAAGAAATTTTGCTTATTTCAAATCATGAATGAGAATGTACCTTCATAATTTATAACCATATACTGATCCCCACAAGGAAATTTAGTCCATATGCAAACTACCTGAGTAGTCAGGTAGCATAAAATTTAGCTTAGCTCATAATGGAGTTTTTGGGTACCTGACACAATCAGGAAGAGCCTATGTTCCAACGACACATCAAATGATTGTATGCATTTTCGGGAAATGTGAGTTTATGTTTTTACTGTTAAATATCAAAACATCATGGGAACCCCCTCTAAGAATGAAACTGAGAGGGAACACATGAGCAAATATGTAAGCTTGCTGATGACCACATTGGTCTACTGGTGAATGGAAGAGGGGAAAAGGCAGCAATGAAGAAATGGGCTGAGTTCAACCATGTTCCACAGACTCCCATTGATGAAAGAAAGAAGAAGAAGGGCTGGTTGGTCCAAAGTGTGGTGAGACCTGGGGATACCTGAGCCTATGGACAAGGACATAGCCACAGAGAGCTAGAGCTGAGAATGAAGCATCCAGCTGATATGAAGTGAGAGGAGGTACACAAGAATGTCGAAAGTTGCAGATAGTACCCATTTGACCTAGCCTTGATGGCTTGATAATCAGAAGATACCAAAAACAAAACAAAAAACCCCAAAGGAACAAAACAACTTTTGATAAATGAAACAAGGGTAAATGGCTACAATTTAATGAATTTGACCTATACTCATGGAGG
>NW_006408733.1:1642302-1651774 GCF_000296735.1 Chrysochloris asiatica
TTGCTCAGCATACAGGTTGAATAAGTATGGCGAAAGAACACAACCTTGTCACACACCTTTCCCAATTTTAAAACATTCAGTGTTCCCATGTTCTGTTCGAACAACTGTCTCTTGGTAAATTGCTACATTTCGATGAACCTGACCTATACTCATGGAGGCAGTAACTCTAAATACCACCAGAGAGGGAAGGAATCTTTACATCAAATATCAATGCTATCCCCTCTGTACACAGGGTAGATAGGGATGGGCAACTCAGACATTGGCTACCTAAAATGGGGGTGGGGGAGTGGGGATTAAGGCACAAAATGACTGGCATACAAGGTTTCAAGGGGGAGTTTAGTTTAACAGTGTGTGGGAGAAAAGAGTCCCCACCAAATAGTTTTAATGTTGTCAAGATGGCTTTGGTTAAAAGAGATGGTGATAAGATTCTTATGATTCATTAGTGAGTAACTGTTATCATGACTAATTGCAACTGTCACAATTGTAAAGGTAAAAGTCATGTAACAAAAACAGGGGAGTAGTTAATCTTACAGTCCAGAAATAGAGGACCCTGGGACCATCAAGGGAAAACAGCACAAGCTGAATGCGGGACCTTATCCAGGGAAGCAGTAATACCAGAGATATAGGCATAGATGAGAACATGGAGAGAGGGAGCAGCTGAGGACTCTAGATTCATGGGAAGAGATGGACTAAGAGCTGGTGGCCAGGAGGCAGATTTGCAGAATGTGACCTTTGGTGGTTTAAATTATTATATATGCCTGAGTGTTAAAAAAAACAACAAAAAAAAGCTAAAATGAATAGAGAGAAATACTGTTAACTGATGGTACATGGAAGGGATTATAATCATTGTAATGAAACAAGGTGTATGATTTGTTGAATGTAAAACTGATGATCTGCCCCTGTAAACTTTCACTCAATCCACAATAAAAACCTTAAAAAAAACATTATGGGGAAAATACCATGTAATAACCAGCAGAATCTACAAACAGTGAAATGACACAGAATATAAAATATGTATTTGTGAGGGCAGCCAGAGTGCTCCTTGGAGGCCAGGATGGCTAAACTTCATCTCTCATACTTTGGACATATTGTCAGGAGGGACTAGTCACTGGAGAAGGATGTCATGTTTGGTAAGGTGGAGGGTCAGAGAAAAGAGGAAGACCCCCAGCGATATGGATTGGCAAAGTGGCAACATCAGTGGGCTCAAGCATGGCAACAGTTGTGAGGTTGACCCAGGACCAGGCAGTGTTTTGTTCTGTGAGTCGGTACTGACTCGATAACACCTAACAACAACAACAACAACATATGAGAGGGCATTAAAATGTTCCTGAAAAAAAAAAAATCCCATTATCCATTAATTCCACTTTCCATAAACTTTATGAAGCCTCTCACATTTAATATTTTAACTAAAATATCATTGGCAGTCAAGAGATCATACAAAGATCATTGTCTTTGTGATGTACAAAATAGAACTTCTAGAAATAAAATTCAAGATTAAAAACTCAATGGAAAACTATACCAGTAGTTTAGAAAATAGTTGAAAAAAGGACTCAAGAGCTGGAAGATGGATTTGATATATAATGCAGCACAGAAGGCTAAAGGTAGAATATAAGTATATGAGAGATGTAAGAGATATTGAAGACAGAATGAGAATTTATTATGTATTTCTAGTCATAATACCTGGGGAAGAAAAGAAAGGGAAGCAATGGGGCAGAAACAATACTTAAAAAAAAGAGAATTTTAAGGAATTGAAAGACATGAATTCTCACTTTCAGGGAACTCAATGAATTGCAAACTTAAAAATAATGCAAAAAAAATTCTATGCTTGAATTATAGAGAAACTACAAAAAATCAAAGAGAAGACCTTAAAATTATCCAAAAAATATCCCAAGAGAAAAGATGGATTCGCTACAAAGGAATATAATTTAGGCTTAAAGCTGATTACCAACAAAGACAATGAAAGCCAGAGACAGTGGGAAAATATTTATTGAGTTGAGAGAAAAAAAATTGTGAACACAGAATTAATTATACAACATAAATTACTTTCTAGAATGAGGTTAAAATAGGCATTTTAGAAAAACATAAAAAGAAAGTATGATGAATGGTTGACTAGTTATGTTCTGTGGAGCTGGTATAGGGTTTCCAAGGCTGTAAATCTTTGAAGAGGAAGAAAGCCTCATCTTTCTCCCACTGAGTGGCTGGTAGATTCAAACTGCTGACCTTCTGATTAGCAGCCTAACTCATAACCCTGTACACTACCAGTATTGGAGTCCTGGTGTGACACAGTATGTTAATGCACTAGACTTCAAGGTCTATTTGAACTGCTAGGTAGGCGGTTCAACTTCACCAGTGGATCCTCGGAAAGCCTATACAGGGTCGCTGTGGGTCTGAACCGACTTGATGGCACTAAGCAACAACAACATTGGTGTAAAACTCTGGACCTCAAGGTCAGTTTGAGCCACAAGGTCAGAGTTTCAAAATCACCAGATGCTCCTTGGAAACCCCATACAAGGGCACTATGAGTTGGAACTAAATCGACAGCACGTAACAACAACAACAAATTAACATGTATTTAGGTCAGGAAAAGAGTAAATCAATTTCCTGTGTTCTAGGAGTCTTGGTATGGTGCTGTAGGATAAGCACTGGGCTACAAAGTCAGTTTGAACTGCAAGGTCAGCAGTTCAAACTCACCAACCGCTTCTCAAAAACCCTATACAAGGTTGCTATGAGTTGGAACTGACTGAACAGCACTTAACAAAACCAGCAGGGTCATTTTGGAGTCCTGGTGTGGCACTGTATGATAAACACTGGACTGCCAACCACAAAGTTCAAATCCACTAATTGCTCCTTGGAAACCCTATATGGGATCACTATGAAACAGAACCAACTCTATGGCACTTAACAACAAGGGTCTTTGTATTATTCATGGGGAGAATAAAAGTATTAATATCAGACTTTGGGTTAATTATACATTTTAAACTTATAGGTTTGTTGTTGTTTGGTGCCTTTGAGTTGGTTCCTATGCGTAATGACCCTGTATAGTGTTTCAAAGAGCGGCTGGTGATTTTGAATCACCTACTTTGCGGTCAGGAACTTTTTAAAGTATTGAAGAGCAGAGATGTCAGCTTGAGGACTAAGGTGCGCCTGACCCAGGCCATTGTGTTTTCAATAGCCTCATATGGATGTGAATGCTGGACAGTGAATAAGAAGGATCGTAGAAGAATTGATGCCTTTGAGTTGTGGTGTTGGAGGAGAATACTGAAAGTGCCATGGACTGCCAAAAGAACCAATAGATCTGTTTTGGAAGAAGTGCAGCCAGAGTGCTCCTTGGAGGCCAGGATGGCTAAGCTTCGTCTCTCCTACTTTGGGTATATTGTCCGGAGGAAACAATTGTTGGAGAAGGATGTCATGCTGGGTGAGGTGGAGGTCAGAGAAAAAGAGGAAGACCCCTAATGAGATGGATTGGCCAGGTGGCATCATTGATGGACTCAAGTGTGGCAGCGGTAGTGAGGTTGGCCCAGGATCGGACATTGTTTCGTTCTGCTGTGCATGGGGTCGCTATGAGTCTGTTTTGACTCAATGGCACCTGACAACAACAATGACAACTTTGCGGTCGGTGGAAACCTACTTTGCAGTCTAGCAAATTAACCCACACACAGCACCACACCAGGGCTCCAAACTTACAGGATAAACAGTTAAAAATTAAAAAGTAATGAGTGGAAGAAAAAAATAAATGAGAAAAAGTATTCAATCCAAAAGAAAGAGAACAAGAGAAAATGACAATCAACAACTGAATATAGGCTTACAAATAACTTATGTGTGTATACAATGGAGTGCTATGCAGCACTGAAAATAAGTGAATTACAAGAGCATGCAAAGGTATAAATGGAACAAAACAATATGGAGCTAAAAATGTACATCTCAGATGAATACATACACTTATTCACTTACATAAAGTACAAAAACATGTAAACCTAAATAATATATCGCATAGAAATACAAAGTATTTATTTCATAAAAATAGTAAAAATAATTTAGCTGATATGTTGTTGTTGTTGTTGTTAAGGACCATCAAGTTGGTTCTGACTCATAGTGACTCATGGAGTTTCTGAGGAGCAGCTGGTGGGTTGAACCACTAGCATTGTGGTTCCAAGTCCAGTGCTTATCCTATGTATTGTGAAATAAAATTCCAATACTGTTTTATTCCACATGAATAGCTAATTGTCCCAGCAATATTTATCAAATAGCTATCTTTTATCCCACTAAAATGTTCATACTTGTCATAATCATGTTTTCATACCCACTGGGATTTATTTCTGGTCATCTCTTCAATATTTTTGCCAAAATTATAGCCACTGATCTGTCCATTCCTGTGTCAATATCATATTGATTAGATCCCAGCAGTTTTCTAGTTTGCTGTCCTGCTATCTAAAAGGGCACATCCCCCCATACTAGTCTTTTTCTTATTTTTTTAATTTTTTTCATTTCTTGGTTATCTGGGAACACTTACTCTTCCAACTGAATTTTAAGATTATTTTATCTAATCTGGAAAGGATTGCATTGAATTTGTAAATTTATGCTAATGTCTTCCCACCCAAGAATAAGAAATGTCTATACATTTGTTGAAATCTTATTTTATTGCCTTCAATAAAACTTTATAGTCTTTTTCATGTAGATCCTTGGGCTTTTTTTCTTAAATTTATTCATAAATATTTTATGGTTTTTATCATTATTATGAGTGGACTATTTTCCCTTTCCAATTTCTCATTATTTACTGCTAATGTAGAAAAGAATGATTAGTTTTGTCATATTTATCATCTGTCCGACCACCTCTTCTCTTATAATATTAGTATTTTTTCACTAGAGTTTCTTGGCTTTCTAAATGCACAGATACATCATCAGCAAACAGAAATAATTTTCATTCTTTTGCAAAGTTTGAATACTTCATTTTCTTGTCTTACCATATTTCGTTTTTGAATAAAATGGTGATAACAAGTGTCCCTGAATGGTTCCTGGTTTTAGTTAGGAATGTGTAGTGTTTGGCTATTTTAAACTATATATTTAAGGAGTTTTTTTTCCTATTCCTTTCTACTTACGGTTATATTAGGAATGACTTCTGTATCTTAGAACTTCTTTTCCTTTCTTTCCTCTGGGCTTTGAGATCCATCTTCAGCTTGATCTTGCAGGCCACTAATTTGAGTATCAGTAGTGATCATCCTCTCTTAAAATTCCTCTGCTTTTCTTTTTCATTCAAAAAACATGGTTCTTCTGAAACCTTCATTATGCTGTATGTGATTTTCCTTAAGGAAAACCAATGCAATTTGTTATTCTGTTATCTCTATTCAAGTTGTCATCTCTCTCCTCCAGCAGCTCTCGTTCTGCTCATTGCTCCTCTCTCTGGAGGCTGGGCCTCCAAGTATGTGTTGTTAGATTCCATTGCATGCTTATTGGAGCTCAGTTGCCCTGAAGTATCTTAAAGCACCAGCATGCTCACAAATGGTGCCTGATAGAGTGATTTGACCCTATGAGCTCTGTGTAGAAATAGACAGGTTTCCAGACCCCAAAGGAGACGCTAGACTCCTGGCATGGTGTTGTAGGATCAGCATTGGACTGTGAACCCCAAGGTCAACAGTTCAGACCCACCAGCAGCTGCTCCTCAGAAATGCTATACAGGGTTGCTATGAATTGGAACAGACTCAAAAACATTTAACAATAGCAAGGAGACACTGGAGTTCCTGACTGATGAAGATAGTTAATGCATTCATCTGCTAACTGGAAGTTGGTTATTTTAATACACCCAGAAGTTGCTTTGAAGAAAGTCCTGATGAGCTACTTCAACAACAAGAAAAAAATCAACTGTCAAAACCATATGGAAGAATCACAGTTATACTATGACACACATGGAGTCATCTTAAGTTAGAATCTCCTCCATGGTGATTTTATGGAGACACCAGGAGGAAAGTGAAGCCCATTTACTTCCTAGTCCCGATGTGCTCTCCTGATCTCGAGAGTACAGTGGACCCAGTCCATTCATTCAGCCATCAAAGGCAGCCTTTCTTGAACCTTTAGGCTCATTTGAGGTTTCAGCAAATGCTTGGTTAAGGAAAGCCAGAGAGTTAGATTTGAAAATAGAAGAGAATCAAGGAAATGATCTACTTAATGTTACTACTGAGGTTTCTACCACTTGGTTGTCAATTTGTCCTACTATGATGGCTTGCAATAGAGTCCCTCAGGTTAGAAAGCAGTCAAAATATGATTGGGGAAGAACTGCATCCTCAAAGTAGAGTTGACTATAATGACAAAAAGGAGTAAAGCTTTAAGGACCTTCATTTTTTGGTGGGGCACAACTCAAATTGAAGATAAACAGCTGTAAACATCCATTAATTATCAGAACATGTAATGTATGAAGTATGAATCTAGGAAAATTGGAAATTGTAAGCAATGAAATGGAATGCATAAACATCAATACCTCAGGCATTAGTGAGCTGAAATGGATTGGTATTGGCCATTTTGAATCTGATAATCACATAGTTTACTATGCTGGGAATGACAAATTGAAGAGGAATGGTGTCACATTCATCATCAAAAAGAACATACCAAGATCTGTCTTGAAGTATAATGTTGTCTATGATACAATAATATCCAGACATCTACAAGAAAAACCAGTTAATACCATCATTATTCTAATTATTACACCAATCACTAGAGCCAGCGGTGATAAAATTGAAGAATCCTACCAATTTCTTCATTCTGAAATTGATTAAACATGAAATCATGTTTACAAATACTGATAGTTACTGGCGATTAGAATGCAAAGGCTGAAAACAAAGAGGAAGGGTCAGTATTGGAAAATATGGTCTTGGTGATAGAAATAATGCTGGAGATCTCATGATAAAATTTTGCAAGACCAATGACTTCTTCACTGCAAATACCTTTTGTAAACAACATAAAATATGATGACACGCTGGACCTCACCAGATGGAATACACAGAAATCAAGTTGACTACATCTGTGGAAAGAGATGATGGTAAAAATTTGTGTCCTCCATATCATCAGCCAAAACAAGGCCAAGGGGGGCAGACTGTGGAACAGACCATCAATTGCTCACATGCAAGTTCAGGCTGAAGCTGAAGAAAATTAAAATAAGTACACAAGAGTCAAAATATGACCTTTAACATATCCCACCTGAATTTAGTGAACCTCTGAAGAATGCATTTGATGCATTAGACTATAACTGAAGACCAGAAGAGTTGTGGGACGACATCAAGAACATAATACAGAAAGAAAGAAAAAAGTTATTAAGAAGACAAGAAAGAAGCAAAATAGCAAAATGGATATCAAAAGAGACTCTGAAATTTGCTCCCCAGCACAGAGATGCTAAAGCAAATGGAAGAAATGAGGAGGTAAAAACGCTGGATAGAAAATTTCAAAGGGCAGCTCAAGAAGACAAATCAAATATAATGAAATGTGCAAAGATCTGGAGTTAGGAAACCAAAAAGGAAGAACACACTCAGAATTTCTCAAGCTGTGGAAACAAACTATTCAAACCTCGACTTGTAATATTGAAGAATCCTATGAGCAAAATATTGAATGATGCTGACAGTATCAGAAAAAAGATGGAAGGAATAAACAGAGTCACTGTACCAAAAAGAAATGGTCAATGTTCAACCATTTCAAGAGGTAGTGTATGATCAAAAGAAAATTATACTGAAGGAAGAAATCCAAGGTGCATTGAAGGCATTGGCAAAGAACAAAGTTCCAGGAACTGATGGAATACAAATAAAAATCATTTAAAAATCATGCAGCACTGGAGGCACTCACTCATCTCTGCCAAGAAATATGGAAGCCAACTACCTGACCAACTGACTGGATAGATTCAGTGCCTATTCCAAAGAAAGCTAACCCAACAGGATGCAGACAACATCATTAATATCATGTGCAAGTAAAATTTTGCTAAAAATAATCCAAAAATGACTGCAACCATACATTGACAGAGAACTTCCAGAGGTTCAAGCTGGATTCAGAAGAGGAAGTGGAACCCGGGATATCATTGCTGACATCAGATGGATCTTGGGTAAAAGCAGAGAATACCAGAAAGATGTTTACCTGTGCTTGATTGACTACACAGAGGCTTTTGATTGTGTGGATCATGACGAGCTCTGGACAACATTGCAGAGAAAGAGTATCTCAGAGAAGTTTGCTGTGCTCATGAGGAATCTGTACATAGACCATGGGACAGAACAAGGGAACACCGAATGGTTAAAATTAGGAAAGGTGTGCTCCAGTGTTGTGTTCTTTCACAATATTTATTCAGTCTGTATGCTGAGAAAAAAATCAGATAAGCTGAATTAAATGAAGAAAAATGTGGCATCAGGATTAGAGGACAACCTTGCTTGCTGAAAACAAAGAAGACTGAAAATATTTACTGATGAAGATCAAAGACCACAGACTTATGTATGGGTTGCATCTCAATGTAAAACAAAACAAAAATCCTCACCACTGGACCAACAAATAACATCCACATAAATGAAGAAAAGATTGAAGTTGTCAAAGACTTCATTTTGCTCGGGTCAACCATCAACACTCATGGAAGCAGCAGCTAAGAAATCAAATGACATATTGCATTAGGCAAATCTGCTGCACAAAACCTCTCTAGAGTGTTCAAGAGCAAAGACGTCAGTTGAAGGACTAACGTGCACCTGACCCAAGCCTTGGTATTTTCAGTAAACTCGTATACATGTGAAAGTTGGACAGTGAATGAGGAAGACAGTAGAAGAATTGATGCATTTGAGTTATGGTGTTGAAGGAGGATATTAAAAGTAATATGGACTACCGAAAGAACAAACAAATCTTTATTGAAAGAAATCCATCCAGAATGCTCCTTAGAAACTAGGATGGCCATACTTCTGACATATTGTCAGGAGAGACTAGTCCCTGAAGAAGAATGTCATGTTTGGTAAAATAGAAGGTTCGAGAAAAGGAGGAAGACACCCAATGAGATGGTTCTGCACAGTGGCAGCAGCAATGAACCCAAACATAGCAACAATTGTGCCGTTGGCAGAGGACTGGGCAGTGTTTCATTCTGTTGTGCATAGGGTCACTATGAGTCAGTACCGACTCGATGGAACCTAACAATAACTGAGCTTTGCCTTAATATTTACTATGACCACATGGTTTTACTATGCCGGAAATGACAAATTGAAGAGGAATGGTGCTGCATTCATTGTCAAAAGAACATATCCAGATCAGTCAACAGATACAACACTGTATGTGATAGGATAATATCCATACACCTACAGGAAGGAGCAGTTAATACCACTATTATTCAAATTTTGCACCAACCACTAAAGCCAGTGAGGATGAAATAGAAGAATTCTACCAATTTCTTCAATCTGAAATTGATCAAACATGCAATCAAGATGTATTGATCATTACTGGTGATTTGAATGAAAAGGTTGGGAGCAAAGAGGAA
>NW_006408733.1:1654114-1676521 GCF_000296735.1 Chrysochloris asiatica
TGGAGGGTCAGAGAAAAAAAAGGAAGACCCCCAATGAGATGGAATGGCGAAGTAGCAGCATGGATGGACTCAAGCATGGCAACAATAGTGAGGTTGGCCCAGGATCGGGCAGTGTTTCGTTCTGCTCTGCATAAGGTCACTATGAGTCGGTACTGACTCTATGGCACCTACAACATATTTTTACAGCTGATAATCCTATTAGAGAACAGGGCAGATCTTTGAGAGAAGAACTGGAATTCCTTCAGATTGGAAAATAATAATTAGATATCTTGGACACCTGTCGGATCAGCACTGTTCTGTGAACTACAAGATCAGCAGCTCAAACCCACCAACTGCTCCTTGGAAACCCTATATGGAGTTGCTATGAGTCAGAACTGACTCAACAGCACTTATCAACAACAACAATTTTAGGTGTTTTAAGAACTGAATTCCATTGTTTACTTTTAAAGTACAGTGAAGAAGAGCATGTTATTTTCTCTGCTTGTGAGGCCCATCTATAGCAAGTGATTGGCATGGTACGATGCTTGTACAACAGGTAAGGAACCCTAGAAGAATTTAGCATCCTTTGTTTCCTCATAACTCTCGAGGTATCACCATGGCTCATGCAGAGTGTTTCCACCATAATCCTTGAAACAATTGGAGGCAGGCTGAGGTGTCCTGACTTTGCATTATTAGTTGGTGGAGAAGCAGGAAAGAACTCACTTAATGGGGTATCATCAAGAGAGTGAAAACCCACAGAGAGAGTTGCATCTGGCTCCTACAGCTCAAAGACAGAGGAGGTCGAGGAGCCAAAGTGACGGGGAGCTTGGTAACAGGTGATAAAATCAGGGATCGGTGACAAAGAAAAAGACAGATGCAAGCTGGAGAAGTTTAAGCAAAGAAAAGGAATTCGGGGATAGGAATATATTGGAGGAAGTGTGCTAAAATAACACCATTTTGTAAGAGAAGCTCTCCCAAGGGCAAAAATCTTATTGTGCTTCACATTTTTATACAGCTTTTGTTCCGAAGAAGGTCTCAGAAATAACCCTTCAAAAGCCAGTTGAGATAACTTGATAGGGAAAGTAGAGGTAAAAAGAAAAAGGCGGATCTATTCTAGTTTTATTATCGCCAACAGACACCCAAGTTAAAACACATCCTAAATTCACAGATATGAGATCATTGTTTTCAACCTTAAGGGACTAATGATGGTGGAAGAGACTGCCCTTGATAGAACCAAGAACAGAATCCAGATCTCTAGTCTTCCATTTGACTGCTTTGTGCACAATCTTTCCATTCCCCCAATTTGTCACCAGGCCAATTTCTTTTAAAGCGCTGGTTTATGACTACTCAAATCTCTGATCTATCAAGTCATCTTCTTGGGTCCGTGCAGATTCATTTAATCTTTCACCTGGTATTTTCTGCAGCAAGCTCTGTCTCAGCCCCTGAATTGAGCTCTAAACATAAGTAGGAGTTGATCCTTGCTTGGAAACCAGAGACCACCCCACACTCTGGAGCTATGAGAGACTTTGAAGTCAGGTAGCTGAAGCCCCTGCCCTAGGTGCTACTGTTCTGTCTCAGGTACCAAAAGAGCAGGAGATCCTTATTTTTATGGTGGGAAGTTCTGAGTGCAGACAAACAGTAAGAGAAAGCTTCAGACTAGAATCCCAGCAACTCAATTAGGTGAGATATGCCTGTGGGAGGCCTCAAGGAGAAAGCTCTAGAAACAGGAAGTCAGGAATTTCACTGTCATACAATTTAGAGGAGAAGAAGGGATGACAGAGACACTGCAAAGAACTCCCAGAAGGAAGAGAACAAGCAGAACTGTGGTTAAGTGGGCCAGAGACTTTTCCAATTAGTGCTACACCAGGACATGCACAGAGGGTGCCTTGGAAATTGAGCTCTGGGATCCCCTGGTAGGTCAGGGCTCTTGGTGCCAGCCACTTGACATCACCTTTCAGTGCTGAGTGGGGCCTGCAGAGGTTAGGAGTGGGCCAGTTCAAGTCTCTTTACCCTAAGATTGTATGATTGCACAATCCCCCAAAACTGGGAAAAGTTTTCTTGAGTCAAGCTAACAATTGATGCAAGGAAAATTGCAAGGGAAGCAAATTTCCTGGGGGAAATTTTGAGGTACACAGCTTTTTGAGTCTTCCTTTTTATACCAGTCAGTCCTTTTCACTGTGAATATGGTCACATTTTCATTTAGCCTAGTCTCCTGAAGGCTGTAATGAGCTTACACTTTGGTGCACTTGAATTTTCAAAATCAAGTTGCTTCTTTCATTTTTGGTCCAATTATTCAACCTTTCACTCCTTCAGAATGCCTGAATTGGCTTGCTTGGTGTGGCACTGCAGGATAATGCGCTGGACCACAAAGTCAGTTTGAACTACAAGGTCCACCAGCCACTCCTTGGAAACACTATACAGGGTTGCTACAAGTCAGAACCGAGTCGATGGCATTTAGATGGCATTTAACAACAATGTGGCCTGCTTGTTGCGTGAGTTATCTCATTTTAAGTCTTAGAACAAGCCTGCAAGGGGCAGACCACTGTTATCCTCATTTTAAAATAAGAAAAAAGGATAGAGAATTGCCTGATCACATAGCTTACAAGCAGCAAGAGAGTAGAGGACTTGGTGGATGGATACCTTAGTTCTTGCCAATGTGTTATCATGAAACCCAGCTGGGGCTCATGGAGTGCTTCCTGAGTTCTCTGGTGGAGCACTCACCACAGAGGAGCATTCACTATGGTGGAGCTGTGTGGGTCCCTTAGCCCTTGCACAGGCCTGACCCTAGCTTGGTCTCTCTTGCTTCACCAGCTGCCTGTCCCAGGTGAGAGTTCTTTTTTGTGTCAGTGAAACTGAACAACGTGGTTTGGTCCTCTGATCCCTCCCTAAGATTCTCCCTGTGAAGCTGAGGGCTTTGGAGGAAGGTGGGCTCCAGACAGAAGTTAAGATGTAATATTTGGTGTCTGTCACTATAGGTATCTTGGTGGTATTAAGAAAATTATTCAAAACTTGGGAATGAGCAAAGGGATAATGCATCCAGTGTCATATTACACCATCATTTTGTATTTATCCAGGCTAGAAGGTTACATCTTTGTTAGACGTGCTATTTACTGTTGATTAAATGCTCAGACTGTGAAGTTACATGTTAACTTGTAGATTTGTTTCCAGTAAAGATGCATATTATTTCTTCTAGTAAAATAGATAACCTTAAAGGTTAAGGTTTTCTTGCCTCATAGATCATTAACCAGTTGAATATCTAGCCTCACCATCTCATCCCAATGAGCTCTCTCCATTGCCTACCTAATACCTGGAATTTCCCTTTGACCCAGCTCCCCTCTTGCTGGTTCCCTCATTAATGAGTTGAACACAGCTATGTTGCATTTCTATAAAAATCATGTCAAGTTTTTGTGTGTTTTTTTAAGTAATACTTTGACATATGTGTATGGTGTTTGCTCTTCATCTGCAACTGGAAATAATCACCTCCAAAACCCTGCCCCAACATAGAGAAAGCTATTTTGTGCTTTGTTTGGTACCAAGTTATTAGATACAAATTCTTCAGGCAGGATTCAGCAGCCCCCTGACAGATTAAATCTCTTTCTTTTCCCTCCACATTCCAGGCATTTCTGACTTTGACTTAGTGGTTTATTCCAAAGCCAATTTGTCAGACCTCAGTTTAGGATCTGTGAACAATATATATGACAAGGTAACTGGCCATTTGGAGATGGGTAACTAACTGTATGTTGCTGTTAAGGTTTGGGTCCTGAGAATTTGCTCAAGTCTTTCAAAGATGATCCAGACTTCTGCTCTCCTGAAGCACATAACAACCCTGGCTTACAGGCTGTGTTTGGTGGTTGAGTTTGAAAAGCACTCATGATCAATGGGAGCACATAGTACCTGCCCAGCAGTCAACTGTCCAGTTTCAGGGAAATGGGGTTGAGTGGGGAGCCGGCAGATGCTGATGCTGAGAAGCATTGCTATGAGGTAGGAAGATGCTGAGCGGGTTCTGTTTAAGTTACCTAGTGTAGAAATACAAGGAGGTGGGGGCGCTTTAAAAAGTTTATGGAAAAACGGAATCGAAAGAAAACATAGTTTTTCCATGAACTTTGTGAAGCCCTCTCATACCATAAATGAGTTGTGTCATGAACTGAATTGTGTCCCCCAAAAAATGTGTGTCAGCTTTGTTGGACCATGATTGTCAGTGATTTGGCAGTTCTGTGATGATCCCCCATGATGTGAGCTGATATGATAAACCAATAAAAGGATTAAGGGCAAGATGTTGTTTGTGCCACCATGACCCTGATCCGATGTACTGGAGTCTCCCCAGGGTATGGCATGCAACACTTGTTATCTTGCAAGAGATAAGAGGAGAAAAAGGGAATTGCTACAACCTAGTGTGGCACTGTGAGTGAATGCGCTGGACTGCAAAGTTGTTTGAACTGCAAGGTCAGCAGTTCAAGCTCACAAGCTGCTCCTCAGAAATCCTATGGGTCAGAACCTACTCAATGGCACTTAACAACAACTATAAAGATAGAAGAACCAGGGGTGGAGTGCATCTTTTGGACTTGGGATACCTGCCCTGTGAAACTCCTAGATCCGAGGGAAGGTTGATGCCAAGATTATAGAGATCTCCAAGGAATGCTGGGTCTACAGATGCTGAAAGGAGACAAGGACCTTTCCCCAGAGCCGACAAAGAGAAAGCCTTCCCTAGAGCTGGCATGCTGAATTTCAACTTCTACCCTTCTAAAGTGTGAGAGAATGCATTTCTGGTTGTTAAAGTCATCCACTTGTGGTGTTGCTGTGATGGCAGCACTAGAGAACTAAGACAGGTGACTTTAAAGAACAGAAATTTATTTCCTCACTGTTCTGGAGGCTAAAAGTCTAAACCCGGGCCAATTTTTTCCTTGTAGATAGTTTCAGGTGTCCCTTGGTTTATAGAGGATTAGCACATGGTGTGTGTTTTTCCTGTGTGTGGGTGTGTGTGTATCTGCATATGATCTCTTCTTTCTATAATTCAGGCGTAATTAGATTTCAAACCCACCCTAGTCAGGTATGATCTAATTAACATAACAAAGAAATCCCTATTTCCAAAAATGTACATTACATCCACAGTGATACAATGGTTAGAATTCCAAGAAGGGGAGCGCTTAGTTCAATTCATGATAGTGTCCATGCATGACAAAGAGTGGACTCTGACCATCAGTCAGAGCAGTTATACCTCCAGCCCATCGAGAAATTCCTAAATAAGGCCTCCAAGCTGCAGGGCAGAACCTAGAGCTTCCCTGAATGTCCACCAGGTGTATGAGTAGCAGATATCCCACAGGCCAAGGCTGTTGATGTTTGGATGTATTCTGATGCCAGAAAAGCTAACTGTGCAAATCTGGACCCCAGCATCATTTCCTTGAGACAGGCCCATATCACCAGCTGAACCAATTATTTCAAATGTGAAGGAATTGGAGTGAGATTGGATCAGATCTATGCTCTACTACCTGCTGGTTGTCTGACCATAGGCGTTATATTTGGACTCTCATTTCCTACTCTGTAAAACGGTCATTTATTCAGTCCACAACTGATCCCAAGAGAGGCTTGGAACACAGGGCTATTCTGAGAATTCAATGAGGATTAGATAAAGTCCTGTATTCTAAGTATTTGGCATGACATCTCCGTTATTAGCAGTTTCCTGAAGCATTACCCTCCCTGGCTGTGTGTTAAGAATACACATCTTTCCGGGAAGAATTCTAGGTTCTTCTCCCAATACTTGAATGTGAATGACTCTTCACAAAGTTGAGGCAGACTGGGCAGCCCCAGCTCTCAGGGGACCCCGAGGGTCGCCTGTGTGAGAGCCCAGGGAAGATTGCTCTCCTGCCCCCCAGCAGCTCTAAGCAGTGCCAAGACCTCTCTAGCCACAGAGGATTGTTTCAGGATGGGTAAGTTTCAGCCAGGAGGGAATTTGGGGTGATGAGACCTCCCTCCAATGCTCAGTTTTGAGGGATTCTAGGGAACCAGAGGACATCTTTGCATCTACATCACAGCTCACTGCCAAATGAGGTTGTTTCAGAGGAGGGCTTCATGGCCAGGCCTCTTTCTGTGCTGTGTCTCATCAGTAGAGGTAGGTTCTTGGGTATTTAGGCTACTCGGTCCTCCCTTCCTGTAACTCAGCCCTTCTTACATTCAGATCTCGGGTCAACTGCCACCTCCTCCAGGAGACTTCCCTGACCGCCAAAGCCAAAGTGCCCCCCATGGTAGTACCCCATGTATTTCCTTCTAGCACTGTCCACAAGTGACATTTCTCCAGTTTAACTCATGGTCTGTATACTGTGTGTCTTTCTCACATTGTGATGTGAGTGCTCTGCCCTTGTGTCCCAGCAATGAGACTGTAGTCTAGCTCATCATAGATGCTCAACTAATAGTTGTTGGGTCAGTAGATGGATGGAGACCTAGCAGGCCAGCATTCCTGAAGTGCCCCATTGTTATCACACATTTCAGCTGGGGCTTGGAAACGACATAAGGTTAGAGAGCAGAGTCTCTGCCTGACATTGACACAGATTCGAATTCTGCAGCCTGATCCAAGGCACTCGAGTGTCTCTGTAATGAGGGAACAGAAATTGAACAGAATCTCTGTGGCTCCAACGAGGAGCAAAGTAACCAGGACCACCTTGGACGTATCTAAGAATATACGCTCACTCGTATACATGCAGGACACTTGCATACAGGCAAGCCCTCAGCCCAAAGTCTTCAAGAATCCCAACCATGGTACAAGGCAAGAGCTACAGATAGTAAAGTATATAATCAAATGTGCATCAATGCATTGACGGGTGAGCTGTCATTTCTTATGCAAGTGACTCTGTCAGCAGAAGCTGGAGGCAACTGCTATAACAGGCTGGGACACATGGCAGGTGGCAGATGAGGCCAGCAGAGCAAAGGACTGTGCACTTTTGCGCCCTTGGTCTTCCACATCCCAGGCCATGCTTTCCTGGGCTTGCTGCAGGGTCTGCAGCTTCCTTAAAGCCAGGCCTTCATCTCACTGTGACTTTAGTGAAGTGGGGCCAGGTAGTGAGAATTCAGCCCCAGAGCCTTTTCTGGGAGACCTGGGACCTGCAAGAGAAAGGTTTAGTAGGTTCCCCTGATGGAGGTCTGGAGTGGGACCTCTCAGGACTGCGGAAGGGAGAGCAGGGTTCTGCTCAGTTACCATGCTGAAAACATGCTCTCAAACACAGAAATGCTGCACATGTGCAGCAGTAGCATCCCAAAGTGGGAATGTGAACGGGGTTGCCCATTCTTCTTTCTCTGGCTGTGTTGGGATGGGACTCAGCCTCCTCTAGCGCCCTCCTCTGGGGGCAATCAAGCTGAATTCCATCATTGCTTAGCTGACTGCGTTTCCGAAGCTCTGAGTTTATGGCAACCCCGGGCCTGTGCGTTCATATGGAGAGTCCTCTCTTGAATTGCACTGGGAGTCTTTGACACTGACTAGTACAAATGGACTCGTTTCTCTTGGCACCATAACTTTAATGGGACAATTCCCAGTTCTGACCATGTTCAGTGAATTTAATTAGTGTTGAAAAGCAGCTTATGTGTCGAGATGATCGGTTTTTAACCTAGGTAAACGGCTTTCTTCATGACTCTAAATTAAGTACATTATATCTTTTTCATGCACCATGGTCGTCCTCATAAATACTGTCAGCAGTTACTGGTAGTCTCACTTGGTTGCCTTCTCCATCACCATTTTATCATCATCCTGAGAGGAGTGGAGGATTTGTTGTATTTTAATAACAAGGAAGAAGTGGTAGCAAGGGCTTCTTTAATGAGGGGCCCACTCTGTGGTCAAGATCTCTGTTGCTGTGGATGAGATCCTGATGCCCCAGTGCCCTGGCAGTACCCCTGGGCAGGGCAGGGTGGCCTCAGTTACTTAATTACTTTTGTCTTCATTTCAAATAATTAAGAACTAACAATGTGCCCAAATTCAATTTCGACCTCAGAGAAAACCCTAGCTTTCTTGACAACTTTGACAAACACAGATTGGCATGGTTATTTTACTAGTACTGACCCTCAGCACACAAGTAAACTAATCCAATGTGGGCACATCAAGTATTGTCTGCAATGTTGCTGGCTAAAAGCTGGTCATGCAGGTGTTTTAGAAGAAGGGTCAAGTCGAGTGGCTACTCCTACTGTCCACTGAGCTAGCTTTCATTACCTGGACCCTAGGAGCCTCGTATTTGTGGACATTTGTCTCCTCCTGCCCTCATAGAAGTAGGGGGACATACTGCTCTTCACAGAACTCCCACAACCTTCCCCATCCCAGTCTCTACCCTGGGGCTGGAAGAGTGGCGTTAAATCAGGGCTGAGGAGATCAGGTTATTAAATGAGTGTGTTTCTTTACACCTGAGAGTATTGGAATGGGCTAGCTTATTCAGCAAGGTGGGCCTATGAGGACAAAAGACCAATACCTGTGGAGCATCCAGAGGTCAGAGCCAGCCCAGAGGCAGAGAATCCCAGAGCAGGGACTCCAGAGGGAACTGTCCCACAGGAACTAGACCCCCAAGGGCAAGTGGGAGGAGGTGAGTGCTGCAGGGATAGTGAAGAGAAAGCCCAGGAGGCAGGAGCAGAGAGACCAGCCATTCAGACACAGGCTCTGGTTCTTCAAACTGGTGCCATCAGTAGGTATGCTTCCAATCAGCCCAGGGAAATGTATTAAAATAGTGATCCAGAGACAATGCTTTGTGTTCTGGCCCTGCCTTCACAAGAAACAAAGGCTGATATTTTGAGAGAGATGTTAGTTTCTTCTAGGAGCTGACAGCAGTTTCCGGGGTAACCCATATCCCAGTCACCAAAATAATCTGCTAATCCAACATTCCCCAGCAGAACAGCCAGAAACACTGTGGGGGCAGGGCCTCCCACCCAGAGTCTCCCAAGGCCCAGACCTTCAGTCCTGTGTCAGTTGTGACAGGAGTTCTGCAGAAGAACCATCCGGTGCCACCGAGCATGCCACCGAGCCTTCACAGTGACAAGCGAACAATTAGTGAAGTGGATAAAGGAGAGTCACACACGTGCTTAGGAGCCACACTTCCTACACAGCTCAGAGATATTTTGACCTTCTAGTTTATTATGATTCCAGAAAAAGTCAATATTTCTTAGCTTGCCAAGGCTACAGGAATTTAAATGAGTTATTGAATCAAGCAGTTAATCTGACGACAACTGATTTTTTTTCCCTTTCAAATCTATCATGATGAAAAGCAGACTTATCCAAACACACACACACACACAAGGAATTTTTTTCCTTAGAAATTTTAATCCTATGGGGTAGTAGCCGGGGCTAAAAGTTCAGTCCTCACTGCCAGAGTCATTTTGCCTTGCTGAGCTTTTTGAAGAAGATTTCATTAAAACTTAAAGCAAAAAGTTCTATGGCCATAAGATCTGCACCCGCATTTTAATGATTTGTTTTTTGATAATTCATTTGTAATTCTCATCTTTCATTAGTTGCCATAAAGGCCACATTGGCATAAGCCTAGTTTTCTGGAATGTTATAATAAAGTGTTATGGATGCCTGTCTAGTCCTTCATCTAAGCATTGCCTTCCAGAAGTGAAGATGCCCTGGTGGCGCTGCAGGTTAAGTGTTGGCTGCTAACTGCATGCTCAGTGGTTCAAACCAACCAGCCATTCTGCAAGAGAAAGATAAGGCTGTCTCTTCCTGTAAGAATTTACAGTCTCAGAAACTCTAAGGAGCAGTTTTACTGTGTCCTATATAGAATTCTGGTGTGGTGCTGTGGGTTAATGTATCAGACTGCAAAGCAACTGTAAGGTTGGTGATTCAAGCTCACCATCTGCTCCTTGGAAACCCTATGCAGGGCCCTTATGGGTTGGAATCGACGCGATGGCACTTAACAACAACAAAAACAATATGGGGTGGCCAGGAGTCAGAATCAACTCCTTGACAGTGAGCTTTTCCCACTAATGACCCCCACTAGCAGTAGTGCTGCCCTCTGGTGGGTGAGATCTGAAAGTCACTGCCTGATGTCATTGTAGGTATGTGCTGGGTACAGGAGTGGGAGACAGCAAGTGACATCCCAGTTATGAGACCCAAAGTAACCTGGCCCTGCTCTGTCCAGACCTTCTGCCTTTGCCCTTGGCTACAGCATTGTGTTAAAAAGGGAACAGCTGCAGGTCAGTGTTGCAGAGAACCATTTTCCCCCACAGTAATAGGGAACCCCTGGTTCCCTGCCTTAGCTGCCCACCTCCCGTACCCCAACATCCAGCCTATCTTGAACACTTAGGGTACTACTATTCCACACCTCCTTCTAGACTCTGCAATGGTTCCCCAATGCCTATAACATCAGATCAGTATGCCTCTACATGCTCGCTAAGACACCAGTATCGTACCTCCCCACAACACACCCCCTGCCCTTGTGTAAAGCACCTGCTCACATCAGAATGTGCAGGTATGGGAGCCTGGCCTCGGGCCCTTTGTGTCTCTGGGAAGCCATCCTCCTCTCAGTCTGCAAGGTGCTTTGATGTGTTGCCACCTCCATGAAGCCCTCCATTTACTTCTGCAAAACATGGCTCTTTGGCTCCCCCAGCTCTTTGGCCCTCCTTCTTGGTCCTGGTTGCATTCTGTCTCTGATCAGAGTTGTATCTGTATGTGTGTACACAGAAGGGGGAAACCAGAGAGAGGGGGAAGCCCGGCTTGTTCATCATTGGGGCCTCTAACACCTGGCACACAGCCTGGCCCCAAACCATCATGCAGTGAACATTTGAAGGAAAAGAACGGAGGAAGGCACCCACTTTGTACAAAGTCTTACAGATTGATTTCAATAGACTTTCAATCCAAGAGGTTGTTCCGGGACCTGGGAATGCTGGTAGCGGGCTTTGTCCTCCAGCATCAGGCACCTCTTTGTGAGCACAGAATGTCTGATACTTTCATTTTCCAACTGGCAGCAAGAAAAGCAAGTCAAAGAAAGATCCACAATTTTATCAAAAATGTTATCAGGATGGATGGACAAGGCTTAAATCAGCCAGCCTCGAAACCTGTACTTAACATCAGGGGCTCTGAGGGGCACCCCAAGACCCCCATTAGCAGTTAGCCTTGGCCTAACAGGCAAGTGGAGTTCTTGCAGGGTCACTATTTGAAAGAGCCACCAAGGCAGCCCCTAACTTCCCACCCGCCGTCCAGTGCTACTAGTTGACCCCCTGTTTTTCTGTGCCTGACAGGGTTCCGTGGCAGGCTGCCAACCTCGTGTGGGAAGAAGCTCTGCAGCCGCGGGAGTCGGTGTGTGCTCAACAGAGAGACTGGGGAGCCAGAATGTCAGTGTCTGGATGGGTGCAGGCCCAGCTACATGCCCGTGTGTGGCTCTAATGGGCAGTTTTATGAGAACCACTGTGAGCTCCACCGGGCCGCATGTCTGTTGAAGAAGAAAATTGTCATTGTCCACAGCAAGGATTGCTTCCTTAAAGGTAGGAAGATAGTTCCTTGCTTCTCTGCTTTTGGGTTTTGTGATGGATCTTCATGACCTTTTGACCAGTGCCCTGGGTGCTGAGTCTACAAGTTAAATGCTTACAGAGCCTAGACAGAGATGAAGATGGATGTTTCATTATGAACGCTTGTCTGTTTGCATCCCATCTCCCAAAATTTCCCCGCCCTTAGAGAGAGCCCCTTGGAGAACAGAATCTAAGGAGGTGAAACTAAACCCTGGCTGGTGCAGAACACACTTTCATTAGAAACCAGACAGCAAGGTCTTGCTCGGTTTCTCATGGTGGGAGAGCCCTTGCAAGGTGGTGATGGGGAACACACTTAGCCCTCTGCACACAGTCCAATGAATCAGATTCTGTGCATAGAATATGGCCAGCTGGACACTGGCACACAAGGGTTTTAGCACAGCAGGGAATAAAACCCTGGTTTCATGGATCTATTTCCATACCTGACCTGTCCACATCAGAGCATGTCCATGGATTGGGGCTCAAAGGACCAGGCTTTGTGCTGGGGTTGAGTCATAGGAAGGCAGTGTCTGCTCCCACTGGATTGTAACAGCCACAGGAGCACCCCTGTAGGTTCACTGAGATAGTCTCAGCATTTTGCATCATGCCTTGCACCAAGATTGTGCTCAGTGACTTGCAGATGCTTGAAGACACGACAGTTAGAATACAAAGTCCCGAGGTGACATGGCCTCAATTAATGGTCGGCACTGCCATCTGTAGAAATATTTATGATCCTGAAATAAAATGACCACAGGTGAATAATGGAGGAGATGAGTAAATGGAATAGGGAAGGTACTGTGTACGTGGAATGCAGATGCGGCATGTGGGCTGATGGGACAGGTCCGTGTAGACTGAGCTAAGGGCACTTGGAATTGGAGACCCCAGCTGGGGATACACAAGATCAGAGACCTGCTTTAGGGTGGGGCAGGGAGGAGAAGAGAAGGTGTGGGATAAAGGCCCACCAGATACCCGGATTTGGATAGCAACTGACTTTTGAGCAGTCAGAATTGTGAAGGGCCTGGGTGCTAGGAGGGAAGGTCCAATGCTCCAGCCTCACTAACAGGCATTGCATCTGCACAGGGGTTAAGACAGTTGTGATGCTTGCAAATCAGGGTGATCACAGCTGTGATGATGGAACACAGGCCTTTGACCACCTGCACCCACATAATACACTCCTTTTCCCTGCCTTGACAGCTCAGGTGCCTAGAGCAGGCAGGGTGCAGGCAAGTCGTGTTTATCCCATGATGGGAATAATCTCAGACACTTTCACAACTCTGCTTATGACATGAATATGGAGGTGCTTCAGAAATCATGAGGCGCATTATGGAAATGAGGCCAAAATGAGCCCAAGAAACATTTCCCTGGCAGATCTGGAGTTGCTGCCCAGCGCGTGGCTGTGGAGTGTAGGCAGTGGCAAGCACTAAAACACTTGACCAGTTGCTCCAGCTTTATTGGCCGTGTTGAGTTTTATAGACTGGTGTTCCATTCTCTGCTTTCCAATATCTGCCAAATTGCATCTTTCTAAAGGTTTTCATTTCGGCATCAGAGTGTGCACAACCTCCCTATCACCATCAGTTATTCAAAAAGCATTTCCCATTTCACAGGAGGCAAAAACTACCCCCACACAGAGCCTACCACAGCAAGCAATGATGGGGTGGGTGGGGGAGCACTGGAGAGCATCAACCGGGGCATTGGAGATGAGGGCACCGTTCTACCTAATACTGATTGGATTGATCCAACGAATCCTTCAGAGTCATTGAATTTTTCATAGATTTTTTGCATTCTCATCCATTCAGCATGGTGGAAACTGCTTGCTCCCTCAAAGATCTCTTTGCAGAGGAGAACAGTATGAGAGCACCCCTGATCTTGGGTCAGAGAGACCTAGCTTTGCATCCTGGTTCTGCCACTTTCTAACTTTGTCACCTTGAGCAAATCACTCTACGTCTCTGGACTGTAATATGGGACAATGATTAAATGAGATGCTATATAAACCCCACTTAGCACAAAGCCTGGCATACTGTAGTGCTTGGTATTAATGATACCTTTCATCATTACTTAGTCAGATCCCGCCTTAGAACAGAGAGACACACAAATTGCAAAGGGAACATAGAGGCAGAAACCAGGCCTCAGCCCAGAAGATTTGAAGAGACTCTGGGGAACATAATAAGATCCAAGATTTAATGGTAGATGGAGAGTGGATGAGGAAGTGGCTGTGTGCTGGTCTGTGATGGTGTCCCAGAGATGTCCACAAGGCCCAGGGCTGCCCTGGCCTCTGAATCAGGACCACATGGAGAAGTTTTCCCTGTTCCATGCTGAGGACAGCTTCAGTCCCTGGCAAGTAGGCAGGCAGGATGGGAGGCAGGGCCTCCCTATCTAGCATCTGTGGAGTATGACCAGTAAAGACCTGCTCACTATGAATAGGAACTGGAAGGCAAGCCAGCCCTTAGGAATGAACACATCTCCCCTTCTCATGACCCATACAGAAAGCAGGAGGGTTGAAAACAAACCAACAGAGGCTCTGAGAGATGGGGTTCTTGGAACAGTCCCTGCACCTTCACCCTGAGCCAACAGCAGAATATTGAATACCATCTTGAGTTCCATTGATAACAATTTGTCATTTGTCTCAAGTTTCTGGGGAGTTATTGGTATAGGAATCTGAAAACACCTTTGATTCCATACACACAGAAATTCTAAAATCATTCCTCATCCGTTCTCTTTTCCTATCAGACTTTACAAAGAGAAGTTATGACCTCATTCCCTGTGCCTTTATCTGTCCAAGTCAATATTAGGACAGTCATGACGGGGCTGGAGTATTGAGCGAGGGGAGCTAGTGAATTGTTTGGAACTCACAGTCTGTAGCCAGAGCTCCTAGGCTCAAGTGGGGATGGATCTCCCAGAGCTTGGGATGGGGCTGAGGGGCACACCTCTGACACTCACAGAAACAAAGAGGCAGCATTCTAATGCCCACTTAGGAGCCCTGTTGGCAAAATGGTTAAAGCACTCGGTCCCATTTACAGGAAAACCTCTGGCTTCACATTCTTGTTGCACTTGCAATAGGATTCCTTGTTAATGCAGAATGAAATATAACATTGTTTAGGGGATCGTTGGGTCTTGAAAATCAAAGCAAAACTGAAAGCATTGCTTCAGCTCCCAGTTGCCACTTTGTTCCCAGGCTTCCCAGAGTTACAAACAGAATCTCACTTACTAATAGTCCAGACATGAAGGGATCACTCTCTTCTTCTTAGGGCCAAACCCTTAATTTAATGTCTGATTTTTTTCTCAATGCCAAATGCCACCAGAGAATACCTAAAGTTTCACAGCTGTTTTAGCTTCTCAAGGAACTGGTGTTTTGAAAAGTTAGCTTATTCAGAGTGCTCCTATTTGTGTACTAGGTGGCACTTTAAAATTCTTTTTCAGACTTGGTTTTGAGTTCACGCTTTATCTCCTACACTGTTCAATAAAATGACTTGCCTTTCAGTAATCACTCCCTTTGCCAGGGCTGTATCACACCAGATGATACAATGTCATAGTTGGGCAGTCTTCCAAACAAACCATGAAATTATGGAAGAGAAAAACCTGTTAAAGGTTCACTTTTAAACCCACCCTTAAGTTCCTCAGCCTGAATGTGGTGCTGGGGAGGTGTTACCAAGCTAATGGAATCAAAGGAAATAATTTCCATATTGTGGCGCTGTAGGATAAGCACTGGACCACAAGGTCATTTGAATCATAAGGTTGGTAGTTCAAACTCACTAGTCATTCCTCAGAAACTCTATACAGGGTTGCTATGAGCCAGAACCGATTCGACGGCACTCAATAACAATAGTAACTGTTTCACTGTGGAATCTTGTTTTCTTCAGTGTTACTGAACAGGAATAATGGTACGTTTTTGTTTCAAATGAACTAAAGTCATAGCTCAGGCTCCCAAAGATCTCTCTCTTTTTTCACTCCCTTGCTCCCTTCTCTTATTATTTTACTGCTACTTTTGTTACTTTGAGTTTTATTGCTTTTGGAATGCAAATTAAGTTCCACATCTCTAGGCATGTCTTCATTCCTACAAGCTGTGTCTGCCCTGCCAGGAAGTGCTACTCCTGTCCCCAGATGTGTCAGTCTAGTCTAGTGCTCAGCTCAGCAAGTGACTCTGCTTCCCTAGACTTGTGAGACTCCACCGGGCAGATAACGCCACTCACTCACTGCTGACTTATCAAAGACCAGGCTGTAAGTGAAATCAGCATGAAGCTGTGCCCCATTGTCACTGCTGGTATCGGCTCACCCCAAACCCCTAGACATACTGTCACTTTACTGCCCAGCACATACGCACACAGTGTCAATTCATAGCCAATCCCACACACCTTGTCACCTCACTGTGCATCAACATCCCCTACATCTCTGGATGTCAGTGGCATGACTGGCCCCTTCCCACCCCTCACCTTGGAGCCCGTGTCAGGTGTTGCCCACCACCTCCTGCTGCCCGCTGTTGGGATGGACCCTGCTTGGCCTGTCTGCCCTAGCCCCACAGCCTCTTCCCCTCCCCCCCATTACCTCCCTGGCACATCCAGTTCCTCACCAGGCCTCATCCTGCCTGTCTGTGACCTCATGTTATTCAACTATCACCCAAGCCATCCATGGACGGGGCCTTGGGTATATCATTTAGGGTGGTTTATGGAGAATGCTCTCTGCCAGGTCATAGCCCCAGGAGGAGCCACCTGCAGTGTTTTTCCAAGCTGACCTCAACGTGAACTGCTGGTTAGTGAGATAGTGAGAAGTAGGTCTATTTGAAGTGGGTCCCTGTGCAAGGAGTTGCTGACCTGAGGGATGCTGTGAGGCTGATGAGGGCCATGTGGCCCAATGATTCTAGGCATTGGCTTAGGAGTCAGCCAGATGCCCATGCTATGCCTCCTTGCATAAGGAATTTAACCTCTGTGACCACCTACCTGATGTAGTGATGTCATCGGTATTTTATGAGCACATAGTGAGTTTCTGGGGGGTGTCAATGATTGATATGAACAGTAACCAGAAAGGCAGAGATTTGAGCCTACCCAGAAGTGAAAGGCCTGGGGATCTGCTGCCATAAGATTACAAGCCCCGTGGGGTGCAGTTCTATGCTGAAACATGTGAGGTCACTCTGGGTTGGAATCAACGTGATGGTCACACATATTTTTTGGTTGAGTGAATGCTCTTCCATAAACAATATCAAAAACATTCAGGATGATGTTGATGTTGTTGTAAATCTCCGGGCAACTTCCAGGGCCAGATGCAAGAGGGCCTAATTGAGAGTGATGTGTAGATGCTAAGAGGTCAGTGATGGTGGGTGTGCTTGTGAAAGGGAAAAGAGAGGGAAGTTGTCCATCCTCCATATTTATTTGATGAATAACTAGAAGTTGAGTTCCCAATGGTCAAATGTAATAGAGTCACCTTCTCCAGTTGCTTTCTGAAAAGAAATATAATGAGTCAGCCAAGTTCACCCAGTGAGTTGGTAGAGAAGCAAGATGAGAGCCAAGCACCAGTGATTCATGTTCTAGAAGAACTTTCTAGAATGTGTGAGAGGCTCTCAGGAGATGTCCACTGAATCTAAGGGAGTGGTTACTCCCCACAAGAACAGAAAGGGATGTTCAGAGAACATGCTGGAGGACAGGAGACTTTCCAGGGGACCTTGAATGGAGAGTGAGACTTGGCCAGGTCAAGAGGATGAGGAGAGTGTCCAGACATGAAGTGTCTCTAGTCCCAGGGAAGACTAGTAATTAAAATTCAGATCTAGGGAGAGAAAAGGTAGAGCAGGGGATAAATACAGAAAGATGGCTGAGAGCAAGATGGAAACAGACCTGAAATGCCAAGCTAGAGAGTCTGAACTGAAGTGTAAGAGCTAGCCCAACTTTCTCATTTGGCTGCTCAGAGGCATGCAGGCAGGGCCCAGCCTGGGAAGGCTCTGCCACTGTAGTTGGCCCTTTGAAAGTTCCCACAGCTTGTGCCTGTTTTTAATCAGGCCCTGATGTGCCGTGTTCACAGCAGATGCTATCAATTCACCCTTCTCCCCCAGTAGGCTTCCATGGCCAATAGGAAAGCCCCCAAGCCCCGATGCTGGAGTGAACTGGCAGGTAGTGTCTCTAAGTAAAACTGGCTCAGACATCCCCAACTCACAGGGCCTCTGAACATCAGAAAATCAGTCTCTCCCAGTAAAGGAAGGGTAGGGGACTTGGGCAGCCTAGAAGATGACCATAAGTAGCCAAAGCAAGCAGAGTCTCTGGGGACAAGCCCTCCTGTGACCTAGTCTGCCTTCTAGATGCTGTTCCACTAGCTTGCAAACTTCCTTTCCTAATTTTTAAACTGTTCACCTACTCCTAGAACACCCACATTTCTGTCCAGAGTTCCCTAGCTCCCTTTGTGTACTCCACAAAGGAGGGCACAACCTTGTATCGATATGTCCAGGTGTACAATCAGTTATTGCATATCGCCTGGGTGCCAAGTCTTATGCCAGAATGACCTCATGGGGTGACAAGCAATGGAAAGTGAGTCCCTGCTAGAATTGGGCTTTAGTGTCTGCAGCACCCCTACTCCAGAGCCATCACTTTTGGACTGCCAGAGCCAAAGTCTCAAGGACAAATGAGACTATGAACTGTGTCTCCAGCTTTGGAGCCTCCCCCGAGGTTTGTGCAAGCATCAATCAAACAACTGGAGAATGACTGAACTGAAAAGTCACTAACAACCCCCAGCACAGTGTCCCTCAGAGCTCAGCTGTCCTAATTGTAGTATCTGCTCCCAGAATCAAGAAACACGACTTAGAAACAAACACATGTGTTCCTTGGATATTTCCTCTAGGTTTTATGCAAGAAACTGCCTTGGTGTTAGTACCCTGCAAATGTGAAGAATGTTATCAGTTCAGCATGTGTGGTGTGCTTCACAGAGCTGCCGCACTTTGAATGAATTAATTACATTCTAGTAATTAAAAATTGCTAATAAGTTATTGAGCTGAGAAAGTCTGGCACTGCATTGATTTCACTCATAGAAACAAGTTACAGCCTCTAAGTATCCCACATTGTTTCCTGACGCCCTCTCCTTATCTTCAGCACCGCCTTCTGCTTCACTCTTTCTGTCAGCTCCAACCTGACTGCCTACACAGACAACACCCTCCCTCAGGGCCCCACCCACACCTCAGCTTCAGTGTGTCCAAAGTGAACTCCCCTTCTCCCAGCTCCTTCCACTCTGCGCCCTTCCTTAGCAGCTTCCTCAGACCTCAGCCTCACCAGCAAGAAATGGGGCTCTCATTGCTTCCTCCCTATCTATAGCTGATCATCCCCTTTAAAATCCTCCAAGTTTACTCCCATACCATTTCTGGATTCTATACCTCTTAACCACCACATGTGTTCATTCCGTTGTTATCTCTTACCTGGGCAACCCCTATGGCCTCCTAGCTGTTCTCCTAGCTCCTCGTCAAACTTCAAATGAGCTTCAAGAATGAGCTTTCTAAGATGTAACTTTGATTTAGGCACTCCCCTTGTATCCATTCATCCAGTAAATAAATATACCCATAAGAAGCTCTGGTAGTGATGTGGGTTATGAGTTGGGCTGCTAACCTCAAGGTCAGCAGTTTGAATCTCCCAGCCGCTCTGCTAGAGAAAGATGAGGCTTTCTGCTCCTGTAAAGATTTACAGCCTCAGAAATCCTATTCAGGATCACTATGAGTCAGAACCAATTCCATGGCTTTACCACCACCACCACCATAAGTCAGGTAGGATTCATGGTGTGGTGCTGTATGGTGAGCGCTGGACTACTAGCTAGAAAGTCAGCAGCTTCTCCATAAAAACCCTATACAGGGCTGCTATGAGTCGGAACTAACTCAACAGTACTGAACAACAACAGCATCAACATGAATCAGGTCAGATCCTTGGTGGTACAGTGGGTTAAGTATCAAACTATGGTTCAAACCTATCAGCTGCTCCATGGGAGAAAAATGAGGCTTTCTGCTCCCATTAGAATTTCCAGTCTCTGAAAGCCTATGGAACAGTTCTACCCCAACCTATGTTATTGTTTATTGCCGTGGAGTTGGTTCTGACTCATAGTGACCCTGAACAGGGTTTCCGAGGCTATAAATCTTTACAAGAGCAGAAAGCCTCATCTTTCTCCTGTGGAACAGTTGGTAGTTTCGAACTGCTGACCTTGCAGTTCGCAGCTCGATTCGTAAGCAGTATGCTACCAGAGCTCCTTACCCCGACCTATAGAGCTACTATAAGTCAGAATCAAGTCAGTGGTAATGGGATGAGGCAGGTAGAGGTAGTCCCCAACATACAATATACAAGAGTTATGATGAATCACACCCTCTTTTTTTTTCCCCACAACATACATACAACTACATACAATGCTGTAGCATGTGATTTTCTGATGCCATAATATGTAAGGTTGTCAACCACCAGTGACAGTGTCATTTATGAAGATACTGATGATAAAAGGCAATGAGATTAGGAGGGAAATTATTAATAAGGTATTCGACTTAAGTTAGAATGGACTTATGACAATCAGCAGAACGGAGCCCCATCCTAAGTCAGAGACTAGGTGTACTTATTCCAGGCACTGAGGGTACACAGCAAGAGCTTCTAAGGTGAGCAGTGACATTTGAACAAAGACTTTGAAAGAGATTGTTAGGAGGCTAGGGAGTGAGGCATTGGAATCTCTGGGAGAAGAGCATTCCAGGCAGAAGGACTAGCAAGGTGAGAACAGGTCTAGTGTACTTGGGGATCAATAGGGAAGACGGGCTCTCTGAAACAGAGGGAGTAGCAGGGGAGAGGAGGCGAACAGGAAGTCAAAGGCCCAGGGGAGCAGATCACCCATGTCCAGCCCTAATGGGCCATTGGAGTCCTTCTAATTATCCCATCGCATCCACAGAGACAAAGCCTTGAGAGGGCCTCCCACTATATCACCCCCCCCAGGAAGCTTGTGTAGGCTGTGCACAGGCTGGAATCGGTCATCTGTCCAGGAGCTCATAAACAAGCCTCTCTACATTCATTCTTCACCAGAGGCAATGCTGCAGGGCCCGGGGGATTCCCTGTGTGAGCCAACCTGACCAAGGTGCATCAGAACTTCTACCAAGAGCAGGCTGAAATGACATATCAAAGGAGATGTTCGCATTTCTGTGTTGGGGCGGAGAGGAGTGGGGGTCATAGACAGTGTAAAGGGAATGTGAGGGAAGGGACAAAAGGGGACAAAGGCTTCTGTACCCACTGAGGAAGGCCCTCGTGGAGGGCAGGGGAGCCCTTGACTCAGTCAGGCTGACGCGCACTATTTCAGTGGAGCCCACGCCCAGCATGTGTGAGGCTTCAAATGATCACCAGGAGTCTGACGTTTAATTACTAGAGCGAGAAGAAGTTGATTTGGGACTTCTTTAAGGTTCTCCCCTATTGTGCCTTCAATTAAGATCAAGGCCCCCATGTAGCAGTCGCTAAATGACACCACATATTGAATCTCTGTGCTCAAGCAGTTTATCTAATTCTCTGTGTGACAAGCTCAGCTGCTGTCAGACCAGCCGCAACTCAAATATGTTGATTCTGCCTGAGAGTATTTTCTGTTTACTAACAGACTCAAGTGAAGGACTGCCATGCTCTTTTGTAAATGGGGACTCCTTTCAGGTCACTCTGAGACACCAAAAGTGTCTGAGAGGATCAGCAGGTACAGAGTTTGAGCAGAGGCCTGGGATCATCCTGTCCTTGGTTCCCCACCCTACACCCCCTCACCACATCCCAGCCCTTGCCATTAGTAGGAGTGCCCAGTCTTTCTGCCTGCTTTTCTGGATAAGGAGGCAGTAGCCCAATTTGGACGATCAGAACACTGTGCCAAATTAAGTAAAAGCCATCAGGAGCTTCTGGGAGCAGACCCATCCAATGCCCAGGAAGAGAGCTGGTAATGGCTCATCTCCATCACCAGGATGTCTTCATGGTTAACTCTGGCCCACAGAGTAGGCTCATGACCACACCCACCAAGCCACAGGGCTGTAGATTTGAGTTCTCAGCCCGGAGAACCAAGCTGAGACCTAGTCCTACAGCAGTATCCTGGGGCCCCAGCTCCTTAATGTGTGTGGATTTGTACCACAGGGGAGGCAGGACCAGAACTGAGTATTGCCATAGCTAATGAGGGAAGACAGAGCTTTGTAATAGCTACCAGGTTTGGATAATCCTGCTCAAGAGTGCTATACAGATACAGGCCTTGCCCTCTACTTCTCAACCTGGTTGTGTTCACTTCTGCTTTGATGCATTTTTGATCATTCATTACTGAAGGTAATCAGAGAGAAAAGTTTCTTCAAAAAGCTTCTCTAAACGAGAAGAATAAAGTCACTTTGCTTGCAAGTAATTAAAATAAGGAAATACCATGAACTCTGTGCACCTATCACAAGCATGGAGGCCTCATTTATGCATTGCTCTTTATAGCTGACCTGAGAGCGACCTCTGGTTACTTGTTTTCCTTGTTGTTGTTGTTAGCTGCTCATGGTGATGCCACACACATGGAATAAACACTGCCTGGTCCTCTACCACCCCTATGACTGTGATCCATAGGGTTGTTTCAGAATTCTACAACTGAGCCTTGTTGTTATGTGCTATATCAAGCTAGTTTTGACTCATAGCGACCCTGTATAGGATTTTGTTGTAACGGCTGTTGAGTTTGAATCTCTAACTTTTCTAACCACTGACTAGTTAGAAATCCAATGCTTAACCTAAAGCACCACACCACTACCTAATGTTGTTGTTAGGTGCCTTTGAATCAGTACCGACTCAGCGACCTTATGCACAGCAGAATGAAACAGAAACACTGCCCGATCCTGGGCCAGCCTCACCATTGTTGCCACACATGAGTCCATTGATGCTGTCACTTGGCCAATCCATCTCATTGGGGGTCTTCCACTTTTTCTCTGACCCTCCACCTTACCAAACATGATATCCTTCTCCAGAGACTGGTCCCTCCTGATAATATGTCCGAAGTATGAGA
>NW_006408733.1:1678896-1679460 GCF_000296735.1 Chrysochloris asiatica
TAAATTTGAATAATAGTGATATTAACTGGGCTTCCCTGTAGACGCATGGATATTATCCTATCACAGACAGCATTTTACCTCATGATTGATCATGATAGGAAACATTTATTACCTTTTACACTGCTTCTTTTTTGGTCCACCTCCCACCACATTCAGTTGACTCATGTGTGAGGTAAGGTTCTCAATATTGGTTCCCAGGGGGCCAGCAAGTACCTCAGTGAGATTCTGGCAGCATGGCTAGGCTGGTTCTGCCAACTCTAACATCCACATGTCTCTCCTTTTCCTTCTTACCATTGCCCTCACCCTCTCCTTTCCTCTCGTTTTCCCTCTCTGGTGCTAGTTGTGCTATGATCCATGTTTCCAAGGAAATAAAATGGACCCAATATTTTTGTATAGTGAGTTGAAAACTTTCCTGAGCATCCAGTTATGTGAAGCTTGTGCTGTGTACTGAATCTGTAGGGGCCCTCACAGTTGATATTTTAAACTCCCCCCAATCCATGCCTATAGTGTCCTGCCCAGTGTTTTCAGGAACCCTGAAATAGAGACACCAGAGGATGGGACCCT
>NW_006408733.1:1683000-1700943 GCF_000296735.1 Chrysochloris asiatica
TCTGGCGTGAACCTCTACAGTTCCCTATCAACGTACTGTTGTAGCCATTTCTGAAATATCTTTAGTTAAAATTTACTTGCATGTGATATTAATGATATTATCCTATGATTTCTGCTTTCCATTGGGTTACCTCTCTTTGGAATGGGCATAAATACTGATCTCTTCCAACAGTTGGCCAAGTAGCTGTCTTCCAGATTTCTTGGCATACATAAGTAATTACCTCCAGTGTGGCATCAGTTTGTTGAAAGATTTCCATTTATATTCCATCAATTAATGGACCCCTGTTTCTGTCAACTGCCTTCAGTGCACCTTTGACTTCTTCCTTCAGGATCATTGGCTCTTGATCATGTGCTACCTCTAATGAGGATTGAACATCATTTCTTTTTGATACAGTGACTCTGAGTATTCCTTCCATCTACATTTGAGGCTTCTGCATCATTCAATATTTTGCCCAAAGAATCCTTCAGTATTGCAACTCGAGGCTTGAATTTTTTACTCTGTTCTTTCAACTTGAGAAGTGTTAAGCATGTTCTATGATTTTGGTTTTCTAACTCCAGAGCCTTACACATTTCATTATAATATTTGACTTTGTTTTCTCATTCTGCCCTTTGAAATTTTCTATTCAGCTCTTTTACCTCCTCATTTCTTCCATTTGCTTTTAGCATCTCTATGCTGGAGAGCAGGTTTCAGAGTCTCTTCTGACATTTATTTTGGACTTTTTTTTCTTCTTTGTCTTCTTAATGACCTTTTTCTTTCTTCCTGTATGATGTTCTTGGTGTCATCCCACAACTCTTCTGATTTTCGGTCATTAGTGTCTAATGCATCAAATCTGTTCTTGAGATAAGCCCTAAGTTCTTGTGGTATATGTTAAAGGTCATATTTTGACTCATGTGAACTTGTTTTAATTTCCTTCAGCTTCATCAAAACTTACATATGAGCAATGCTTGGTCTGTTTCACGGTCTGCTTCTGGCCTGATTTTTCTGATGATATGGAGCTTTCCCATGATCTGTTCCCCACGGATGTAATCAATTGGATTTCTGTGTATTCCATATGGTAAGGTCCATGTGTATAGTCATCTTTGATGTTGTTAAAAAAAAAAAGGGTATTTGCAAGGAATTAGTCATTGGTCTTGCAAAATTCTATTATAAGATCTCCAGCATTATTTTTTTGTTTTGTTTTGTTTTAATGTTTTATTGTGAATTATGTGATAGTTTACATGGAAGCCATTAGTTTAACATTCATCCTATTGTATATCATTTCATTGCCATGGTTACAATCCCCTCCATGCATCATCAACCAACCAAAGGGTATGCACTATAAGCCTGCCCCCCAGTCGTCAGCAAACAGCCCCCCTCCCTCTCTGTGTCTAAAGTCCCCATCTGCTCCATCTCTCCATGTCATCGTCTCTGCCTCTATCTCAGGCATCATTGCTTCTCTGGGTATGGCCCTGCTCTCCGCTCTTCTCCCTTGATGGTCCCAGGGACCTCCACTCCTAGACTGAAAAGTTAATCACTCCCCTCCTTGCTACAAAATGTCTACCTTTACATTTCCAACCCTCATAGTCAGTCCTGATAACAATTATTTACTATTGTATCACAAAAGACCTATCCACATTTCATTTCATCAGACTCATCTAGACAAGATGAAAACTATTCAGTGGGGACTCTTTCTTTCCCCCCATACTCTTAAACTAAACTTCCTCTTGAAACCTTGTAAGCCAGTCACTTCTTGCCTTTGTAGCTCCCCCATTTTGGATTGCCAATGTCCAAGTTACCCATCCCTGTCTACTCTGTGTATGGAGGGGGTGGGAATGATCCTTGCTGTAAAGATTTGTTCCCTCTTTTGAACTACTGCATCCATAGATGTAGGGCAAGTTCATCAAATTGTATCAGATTACTCTTTTTTTCTTCTTCTCTCTTCTAGTTGAACTGTGATCATCCAGTCATTGAAGCCAGGTCAAGTGGGTATTATCTGCAAGTGTGGGTGTTCTTGTGCATATGCCCTCTCTTTTTATCAGCTGGACACTTCACTTTCCGCTCTAGTCCTCTGTGGCTATGTCATTGACTCTGGGCCCAAGAGTCTCCAGGTCTTGCCACACTCCAGAATTGTTTTTATCACCAAGGCCATTTTTTTCCAATACCCGATCTTCCTCTTTGTTTCCAAACAGTAATTATCAATACATCTTGATTGCATGTTTGATCAATTTCACACTGAAGAAATTAGTAGAATGCCTCAATTCCATTTTTACTGGCTTTAGTGATCAATGTATAAATTTGAGTAATAGTGGTATTAACTGGTCTTCCTTGTAGGCCAGTGGATATTATCCTATTATAGACAGCATTTACTTCAAGATAGGTCTTGAAATGTTCTTTTTGATGATGAATGTGACCCCATTCCTCTTCAATTTTTCATTCCAGACATAATAAACCATGTGATTGTCAGATTCAAAATGGCCAATAGCAGTCCATTTCAGCTCACTAATGCCTAGTGTATTTTAGCTCACTTTTGCCTAGGGTATCGATGTTTATATGTTCCATTTCATTCTTGACAACTTCCAATTTTCCTAGATTCATACTTTGCACATTACATGTTCCAATTATTATTGGATGCTTACAGCTGTGTCTCATCATTTTGAGTCGTGCCCCTTTAGCAAATGAAGGTCCCCAATGACTTTATTCAATTCACATCATCCCAGGCAATCTTTATTTTTAGGATGCAGCTCTTTCCCAATTATATTTTGAGTGCCTTCCAACTTGAGGGGCTCATCTTCTGGCACTGTATCTGACAATATTCTTGTGTTCTTCATCATGGTTCACTAGTTAATATTCTGGTGCTATGTGATAGTGTTTCACTGCTATTCATAAGGCTTTTGCTGGCTTAACAATCAGAAGTAGTCGACCTCTCTTCCAAGTCTATCTTAGTCTGGAAGCTTAGCTAAAGTCTGTCCACCATGGGTGACTTTGCTGGCATTCCAAAGGGTGGGATAGGATCTGCTGATTAGAGCGTGAAGGTCAGGAGAGAGGGACTGAGGAGGTGGTCTTTGCAAAGTTGCAGAATGGGAAATACCCCAGAGCAAGGAGAGGTTCAAAAGGGGATGCTGGGAAGGATAAGGGAGACATTGCCTTAACTAGAGAATTAACATATTAGCTCTCTATTCCACCAGGTCCAGATTAGCTCAACCATTGATACACCAGTGCTAGTGAAAGGGAAGTTCAAAGCTTCTATTCGATGGTGATGTTTCATAGCTGTATTCATAGATTAAGTCAAAATTTAAGTCTCAGGTATCTCACCAGGGTTGTGGTGAGTGTAAACAGGGGTGACACCTGAAAAAGATCTGTCTGAGCAACAATTAGAGAAGTGTCGGCTTCTCTAATAGAAGGAAGACAACATCCCACTCAAGATGCAGAGAAAGAGAGCATGCTTTTGGAAAAAAATATGAGAAACAGGAGCACATTTTAGACAGCAACTGTGTTTTGCTCTCAATTCACCAAAACATGAACTCTGAAATGAGATAAAAAATGGGATTATAAATTGGTTGAGCCACAGTCAAAAATAAAATGGAAGCTGGAGGATATAAAGAATGTAGTGTGTCGGTTTTGCCAACTGTGAAGTTAGAGGGAGCACAGGTCATACAAAGCAGCCCTCATTTCTGACACCAGCTACAAATCTGGAAGTCCTCTTCAATAATTCACTAAAATGACTATCAGAACTCACTGGAAACTGGTATACTCATGGTTATGGTTTCTTTCAGGGAAAGGACACATGTTAGAATCACCCAAGAGAAAACACACTTAGGGCGAGTCTGGCAGGTTCTAAATACAGAACTTCCACTCTTCCTCTCTCTAGAGTCAGGACAGTGTTATTCTCTGGTATCAAGGGAGACCATATACTCAGAAAGTTGCTAACCTGGGAAGCTCACCATGGTCGCCTCAGTTTCAAAGTTTTTGGTGGGCATGACTGACTACCCACATGACTAATCTCAGCCTCTAGCCCCTCTGGAGGTCAACTGAGACCACACGACTCCAAGCCCCATCCAAAATCACATATGTTGATGGTTGGTCATAGTAAAGAAAGACACCAGAGCCAATCAAAGAGAGAGTCAAAGAAAAATTCCTCTGACCTGAATGATTCATAAAATAAATCAAAATAAACTGCTAAAATTTTAGCATTCAAGAAAAAAAAAAGTGTTTTTAATGTATTTGAAAGAGTCTAAGCAGAGGGGGCAAAAATCTGGTTTCCAATAAAAGAAAAAACAAAGCCTCTTTCCTTAGACTTTTCTGTAACATTCAAGAGCTAGAAGGTAATAAAGAATATCTAGAGTTTTGAAAGGATATGATTGTGACCTCAAAATTCTACTGTCATCAAGTGATCATCCATATGGGGAAATGAAAGAAAGTGTTCTCTGATATGCACATGCTCAGATAATATAGCATGTACTCTTGGCTGGAAAACACACACACACAAAGAGGAGCCTCAGCAATCCAGAGAAAAATCAGAGAATTTGAGAAAGAGGAAGTTGTAATACCTAAGGCACAGAGGTGATCAGAGGGACTCCGTAAGTGAGATGCTGTCTAAATAATTGTTTTAAGTATGGTGTAGTTGTTGTTGAGTGCCATTGAAACGGTTCTGACCCACAGTGATCCTATATAGGGTTTCCAAGAAGCAGTGGGTAGGTTTGAACTGCCAACCTTGTGTTTCACTATCCAGTGCTGATCCTACAGAGCCAAACCAGAAGTCCATATTAACTATTGTTGCTATTGTTGTTGTTGTTAAGTACCATTGACTTGGTTCCGATCCATAGTGACCCTGTACAGGGTTTCTGAGGAGCAGCTGGTGAGCTTGAATTGCCAACCTTGTAGTTCAAACTGACCTTGCAGTCAAGTGCATTAGCCCACAGTGCCACACCAAGACCAAAAATTGCAAAAGGAGAATGATGGAGTTAAGTACAGTTCAAATCCTTAACTGACTTGTGGGAGCATCAACAGGTCTTGTGCAATTCTTGATAAGTCAATTAAAAAGAAGGCAACGTTCCTTGGTTCTATCCTTACTACCTAGTATCTACCTGATGCTGGCCCCAAAAAAGTGTCTCCAAGTGTTTGCAGACACACCTGAGAGACTTCTCTTCTGCCCTTTCTGGTGTGACTGCCATTGACTAACAGGATCTACTTGGGTGGGGCCATCATGCCTTCATCACAGCAGCTATTGTGTACTCCAAGAGGCGTGTCTGGGCTGTGGCTGAAGTAGCAGCAGTGTGTCCTCCTTAAGCAATGGTGCCTTTGTCACTGGACAAGTCAGAAGACCTGAACTTTTATTCTAATATTCCATTCAAAACTAGGTAATTAATCAATACATAAGGAATACATGGAGTCCTGGTGTGGCGCTGTGGATTAATGCGCCAGACTGCAAAGCCATTTGAATTGCAAGATCGGTGGTTCAAGCTCACCAGCTGCTCCTCGAAAAGCCTATGCAGGGTAGATATGGGTCAGAATCGACTCGACGGCACTTCACAACAACAACAACAAGCTCTGTTGCCAAAAAAAGGCCAAGAGGTTAAACCACCTGGCCTGAAACAGCCAAGGTCCACTGTGGATGAAGTCATGGATGGTATAAACAGAAGGAACCGTTAGGGGCGGGGTCTACATGATGGGGATCTCTGCTAGCTGCCCCACCTACTGCAGGAGCTCTATGCATCCATATCCCAGCTGTCCTTCCACCAAAAGGTAAAGAGTGATCAAATCACTCTCCCAGAGGCCCTGAGTCACTAATTGACAGCACGAGGCTTGGAACCTGCCTGTGGTCTTTTCACTGTGCTCCAGTGGTCACTATAGCAATTAGGAGGGACTTCGCTAGAGGAGGAAGCCAGGACCTGCACTTCGACAGGTGGGTGGGACTTGAATAACCAGCAGCAGGTGAAATTCTGCACCCTGCAAAGTGCTTAGACTCCATTGCTCTCTTCTCCACCATGATTTGGCAATTGTGATTTAACACACTGCATGTGTTTATAAATTGACCTGATGTGGATAGGATGAAGTACTGAACCACAAGGTCAGTTTGAATGGCAATATTGACAGTTCAAACTCACCAGTCACTCCTCCAAAACCCTATGAGTAGGAACCAACTGGATGGCACTTAACAACAACAATGGGAAATGGGCAGGATTTAATTTGAATTGTCCGTGGACATCAAGTTGTGTTGTATCCAGTGACTTCCATGAAGTAAATGGTAATCACACACATCCCGTCTTTAAACCTAAGCAACCATCTCTGTGTGGCTGTGGAATTTGGCCCACATAAAGAGCATGGCACAAAGGAACCCACTATAGGCCAAATGAATCCCCGAATGGCAGGCTTCATTCACAGAGGATGAAACATCCATATTTCTCAATAGTTTCTTCCTGCTTTTCCACCCCAGCCTCTGTTCCTTCTCACCAGGGTCCCCAGCCTCACCCCATGCCATGTTTTAGTAGCATGAAATCTTGTTCCCATGCTAGGTTTGGCTCAATAAACACTCTTCTTACAGTTATTAAGGAACAAACTTACATTTTAAAAAGTTTTGTGGCTTTTTGGGCAAACAGTTGTGGGTACTGGAAAAGCAAATGAAAAATGGGACCTATGGAAGAGGACGGTAAGGTCCACTGCTGAGAAATGAGGTTTCTCTCTTGTTACAAACACCACAGAAGTCCCACACACTGTTTTAGAGAAACAGACTGTGTGAAGCAGTTTGCACACTCCAGTGTGCCTGTCTCAAGGGCTGGGAAGGAAATCACTCATAGCAAAGACAACCCCGGGTTCCCTAAGGGGTAACTCCACAGTGACTTAGCTGTCATCAAACTTTACAACCAGTTGTTGTGATTTTATATGTCTCCCCTTTTTAACAGACTAGAGGAGTCCCTGGATTGTTCAAGCTACTAGAATGCTCAACTCCTGACCAAAAGGTTGGAGGTGTGAGTCCAACCAGAGGTACCTGGGAGCACGGCCCAATGATCTACTTGGAAAGTGTCAGCCATTAAAAACTGTTTAGGGCAGAGTTCTACTCTGACACATGTGTGGCTCCTGTCAGTCAGAGTCAGCTCAGTGGTGACTGGTTTTTAAGTGACCAGAGATTGAAAGAACTTTAAAAGTCCATGTAATATGTCAAGTTCAATGCTGGATACTTCAGACACTTTATGTCATCTAATCCTGCAGCAAGGAGCTCTGGTAGCGTAGTGGTTATGAGTCGGGCTGCTAACCTCAAGGTCAGCACTTCAAAACTCCCAGCCGTTCTGCAGGAGAAAGATGAAGCTTTCTGCTCCCATAAAGACTTACAGCCTCAGAAACCCTATGCAGGGTCTCTATGAGTTGGAACCGACTCCACGGCACATAACCACCACCACCACTAATCCTGCAGCAGCCCATCAGGATAGAACTGTTATTGTCCGTACTTGGCAGGTAAGAAAACTGAGGCTCAGACATGCTTAATAAGTTGACCATGACCAACTAGCTAAGGAGGGGGGAGGGCAACAATTCAAATGTAAGTCTACCTGGTTATTTACATTGTAAAAGTTACCTTTGCTCCTGCTTGTCACATCTCTTATGTGTATAGTTATTTTTATTATTTAAAAAAAGAAACTTGACTTGGAAATCATCTGATTTCCAAAGCAGTCAATGCTTGCTACCACATTGGCCAACTTTAAGGGTGTTCAGTGTGGTGGCTCCACATGATAAGTACTGGACTGTGGACCACAAGGTTAGTGGTTCAAGCCCACCAGCTGCTCCACACAAGAAAAAGGAGGCTTTCTGTTCCCTCACAGATTTAAAGCCTTTGAAACCCTCTGTGGGTCTCTATGAGTCAGAACCGACTCAACAGCACTTACCACCACCACTAACAACAATTTTTCTGAAGGCTTTTCATACATTTAACTCAAGATCACTATATTGTACCCAGTTCTTACCTCAACAGCAACAACAAAAACAACAAAACAAAAGTCAGACTCATTGCTTTCCAGTCGATCTGAACTCCTACTCAACCTACATAGGGCTCCTGAAACTGTAAATCTTTATAGAAGCAGAAAATCTCATCTTACTCCTGCAGAGCAGATGGTGGGTTTGAACCACTGACCATGCGGTTAGCAGTTCAGCATCATGGTGATATTTCTTGAAAACCTTTGCTCCTTTGTTGTCTTTGCTCCTCCCTTCTCTCATGCCACACCTTCTGCATGTAATGACTTTCATAATTAAAAAGCGAAGAGACCTTTACACCCATTAGTCTGTCCCTAAGTCTGGACAGACCGATGGTTCATAAATATGTGTGGCTCACCTCAAAAGAGTCAAGGGATACAGTGGGCTGGGGCCAAAGTTCCAATCCAGCTTGCTGCGGTAGATTCAACCTCCTGATGTGGCCCCTGGTTTGGATTCTGGGGATACTAGGAGACTATAAAGCTGGCCTGGAGAAGGGGTTCAATATGGTGTGATCCAGGAGAGAACTTCTCCAGACAACTTCATGAACAGCACAGTATACTCTGAACTTCTTTCCAACCACTTTTTCACATTCCTGGGACAAATAAAATAGTAGCCCCTGCCCTCAGCATTACACGAATCAAGCTTCTCTCTTGCATTTCAGGACTCAGTAGCAAACTTTGGAATTCTTACATCTGGACCATTCCATGACAGGGGACTCTGAAAGGAGTATAGCCTGCCCCCTGCCATTAGAGAGCTCCAAGTAGAGACTCACATAAACAGCCAGGTATAAACCAGGGTGGTGAGTGCCACCAGAGAGCATGCCCAGGCTGTCACCAAGGAAATCAGGGAAGCCTCCATCTGGAAGGTGTCACCTGGGCTAAGTATTAAATGATGAGCAGAAATGGGTCAAAAGCAAAAACAAGGTAAAGGGCCTTCTTAGGTCAAAGGTGAAGGTATGAAACTAGTATGGGAAACTACACACCATCTACTGTCCCCACAGTTATGAAGTTCAAAGGAGAAGGCACTGGGAACTGAGGCTGGAGAGGGTCTTGGCTAGTTTGTGCTGCCTAGGCTTTATCCCAAAGACAATGGGAGGCTGCATTCAGGAGCTTTAAACAGCCTGCCTGGTGTGTAGAAAGATCACTCTATGTCGTTGTGGAATGTGGCTTGGGACAGAGCAGGAGAAAGTTAGCAGGACATGAGATGGATTCAATACCTAGGAAGAAGATGACAGAATAGTGGCCAGATATATGGCCTGGACAGACATGGGTGCCTTCAAGCAGTGGGAACTCGTAGATCGTGCCCTCATGAAATATCTAGGGGAGGGGCTCATCTATAGATCTGGCCTCTCTAAACTTTGGCCATTCCTGATTGAAAAAGCTTCCAAACTCACCCAGGGAATGTTTTCACTGCCTTCTTCTGGCTCTTAGCTCTTCCTTGTCTGACCAGAAATATAGGCCATCTTGGTATAGGATTGCAGGAGGTCCTTCAACAGTTAAGACTCAAACATCCCATCTAGGCCAGACCCTGAACATCCCTGAGGACATGTTGACACTGCTGGGAGTGTGTATCGTTGTCACTTCATTACTCAGAGAGGTAGACACTGCTTGGATATTGGAGTCTGGGCAGGCTCAGCTATGGCTCTGGGCTGCAGATGGAGCATCAGTGTGTTGGGGTTATTATGCCTGTCTTCCCTGCACTGCATCACTTCAGCACCCAGGAGTTCCATACAAGGGTCAACGGTGGCATTTGACCCCGAAAATCCTCATGCTCCACCCCCTCACCAGTCTTAGGTGTACTTTCTGCCAATGACTGTTTTCCCAGTAAAACTCCCTTTTCTTTTATAATCTTAATAGTGTAAACAATAATTATCTGAAATTATACTTAAAAACTCAAATGAAATAAGATCATACTTGGGAAGATAAAAAGAAAAGGAGAATGAAGGAATCAATGTTTCTACAAACCAAGATTTAGAACCAGTTCTTCCCAGTTCGGTCATGACTGAAGAGGTAAAACTTGGACAGACCAGAATTGCAAAACGTGGGTGTCTGAAATAATAACCAGACCAGGTAAGTTACAGGACCAACACCCTTCTAGAAACGTAATCTCCCCCTTATAAAACAAAGGCAGCATTCGTGTTGCATAACAACCAATTCTTTTGCCTAGCACAGTCAGAAACAGCATTGCCCCCACTCCAAGGAAGCAGCTGACTGCACTGCTTTGAATGTCTCTCCCCATTCCATTGCCGTCAAGTCAATTCTGACTCATAGTGATTCTATACAACTGAGTAGACTGCTCCTTAGGGTTTCTGAGATTGTATATCTTTATGGAAGTAGATTGCTTCATCTTTCTCCTGGTGGGTTCAAATCAGCAACCTTGTGGCTAGCAGCCCAGTGCTTAATCCACTACACCACCAGGGTTTCTTCACTCTCCACAGTCCTGGCAATGATCCAATCTCCTGAAAGGAGTCACTATGCCTCTTGCAAGTCTCTCATTCCAGGGCTTCAATCTGTAATCTTTCCCATTCCAGTTATTGTTCCAGACACCCAAGTTTTGCAAATTCCACTCCGTCCTGGTTTTGCTTTATCAGCCATGACTGAACCGGTTCAAAGTGATTTGAAACCCTGCTCCAAACACAAGAAAGGTATGAAAATGGAAAGAGAGAGCTGGTGATCATCAAGGCTGCTGATTAGATCTGGTGTGCCTCCTTTCCAAGGATACCTGTGTCTGGGAGCTGCATACCCCATGCTGGCAAGCTGCCACATTCAAAGAAACAGGAATCAAAGAATTTAACCAGAAGCCTCAGTGGTTGGGGAGCCTGGGGGAGATGGGAGCATGTGCATGTCTCCCTGGCCAGGTAAGGAAGGCTGCAGCGGTGCCTCTTCCTAAGACAGCGGCCAATTAACAGAGCAAATGTTTGACGTTTTCCTTTCTAGTGACTAGATGTCTAGTCGTCTCTCACAGCCCTGGGGCTCGTGGATCAGACAGGCAAGTACATGACTTAAGTTAATTGGAGAAAAACCCCTTCCAGGAACGTGGACTGACTCCTCATTTGATAGGAATGGGTTTATTTTTGACCATATCTTTGCCTAACCCTAGAAAAGTTGTGTCATTCAAATAGGACCATGCTCCCGCCATTCATAAAGACTTTACGTTTGGGGACTTCTGGTTCTGACACTCTTAGGACTAAAGGCCGAGGATGGGCCTCTGAGGAGCCAGGAGAAAGAGTCCGTTTGAGCAGGAGAGGGCTGTGCCAGTCAAACCTGGCCTATGAAAGTGGCTTTCCAGCCCAAAGCAGGGTCAGGGCAATGCTGCCTGTGTCTGGGCTCAGGGACTGATCAGGAGGGACTGCAAGTTGTAGATCCCAGAGGAAGCCAGACAGGAACCCAAGAACCTGGGGCACATTTGAAGGTCAGGTAGGGTGGTAGGGGGTGGACTGCAGTTGGTCAGATGAACCAAGATGGAGAAGCTCATTTCTGCGTGGACCAGGGAGTGAGGCAGCAGTGAACCTGGAGCAGGTACACATGGCTAAAGGAGAAAACCAGGCTCAGAGGGACAGAACCCGACTGAATGTCCACTGGGCTTCTACCCCATCCCATTCTCTCCTTCCACCCCTGCATCCCTGTCCCTCCACTCTTTCCTTCCTCCTCTTCCTCCTTTCTCCTCTTTTACCTTCTCCATTCCACGTTCCCTCTCCACTCTCACCCCATGTTTATTGTTGTTGGGGTTGTTAAGTGCCATCGAGTCAGTTCCTACACATAGCAACCATGTATAATGTCCCTAAGGAGTGGCTGCTGGGTTTGAGCTGCCATCTTTGTGGTTCACAGTCCCACACTTATCCTATAGTACCTTAAGCAAGCCCATACATATCCCAAACAAGTATCTGAAAAACAAAAAATTCTCAGGTAACTGGGAGTATTTACTGAAAGCCAAAAGCTACTAGTTTTGATTTGTAACCACTAGTTGTACTCATCCTGGTGTGGCACTGGACCACAGGGTCGATTTAAACTGCATGGTGATGGTTCAAACCCACCAGCCACTCCTCAGAAACCCTATGAGTCCCTATGAGTCAGGATCGACTTGCCAACACTTACCAACAACAACAGTTGCACTAGCGGAGCCTAGACACTGTCTAACATAGCTCCGTATCCATGTTCCCCCGGGTATCACAACCCCAGGGGAACAGTGAGCGGAAATGCCTCCCCGCATCTCATGACTGTGGAAAGGCTGTCAGTGCCATGTAAGCTAGCAACTTTGACTTTTGTTGGAGGAAGCTCTAGCTCTAATTTCTCAAACAATCACAATTGTTTCCCAAACAGTTATTTGCTACAAACAAGTGACTAATTCCAGAAACAGATGAGTTACTTCTCAGTATACTTGCTTCCAGTTTAAAGAAGGAGGAGGAAGGAATGGTGTAACCTAACGGTCAGGTCATTGCAAATAGATGGAAATTCTGACCCCGTTGTAGAAATAAAGACACCGAGACTTCATGAGGTATGTTAGGTTATCCTACCATAACAAACAGCTGCAAAATCTCAGCTGCTTTACGAAGTAAAAGGTGTTTTTTATTGTTATTGTTTGTGTGTGCATGATTTGTTTTGTTTTGGTTTGGTTTTTGGTCTCACTCACACTACACATCCAAAATGGATCAACAGGGGGCTCAGTTTACCATAGTCATGTGAACCCTCACCAGCATGAGCATTTGCAATCACCAAGGATGGGGAAGGGGATATTCGAATGAGTACCTACAGCTCTGGCTTTTAGAGCCAGGAATTGATGTATGTTCACTACTTGTTGTTAAGCACCGCCAAGTTGGTTCCCACTCATAACAACCTTGTATAGGCTTTCTAGGCTTTCTGAGGAGCAGCTGGTGGATTTGAAACACTGACCTTGTGGTTCAAACCAACACTGCAGTCAAGTGCTTACCCTACCACGCCATGTTTAAGTTTGTCAAAGTAAGCCACAACTAACTTCAAGAGAAGTCATGCATAACTCACCTTGGAGGACACAGACCCTGCTTCCAGCATTCTATAGCACCCCAGCCAGGATACGTAACTGGGAGTAGGAACTAAGTGTTTCAAAGAGCTGTTGAACATAGAACCCAGGGACATCCCCACTACTGTCTATAATGTGTTGAGTCAGGTAGTGGCACACACTACAACATCAGCTCTGCCACTTCCAAGCTGTGTGACTATAAGCATGTTAATTAACTTCTCTGGGTATCAACGTCCCTATAAAATGGGGCTGGTTATAATGCCAACCTTATGAGTGACTAGTAAATATTAGGCATTAGTACCACATTTGTTAACTTTATGCTCCCAGTCCTGATTTATTCCAAATGTAATTTCTAGGTGCCCAGTGAAGTCCACTAGTAGACCAGATGGCTATAGTTAAGAAACTGAAAGGTAGGAGGTGGTTAGGTGCAGATAGCTAGGGCATAGCAATGAATCCCAGAAGGTGTGACCCTCAGATGGTCTGTTAGCTCCTGATTGGACAGCATAGCTGTCAGAAGAAGAAGAGAGCCTTGAGTGGTGGCACCATGGGGTAGTAAAAGAGAACAAGGTCACTGGCAGTACTGTGCATGCCTGGGGTTGTTTCCTAGGGTTTCCACTCACACTTAGTTAAAATCAGATGTGTGGCCACATACATGAATGCATATGTACACCTCCATCAGAACACATTCACAGATGGGAGGGCCGCTGCTATTATTAAGTGCTGTCCAGTCAGTTCTGTATAGAGTTTCTGAGAAGTAACTGGTGGGTTTGAACTGCCAACCTTGTGGTTAACAGTCCAGTGTTTACCCTATAGCACCACACCAGGACTCCATTTAGGAAAGCAAGTAAGTTAAATTCTGTGTCAGGTTCAGATCCGTCTCCAGTGCTGGGGAGGCTGTAGATTCTGAAAACAAAACTCACAGAGTAGTGGGTTTAAGGCTAACGCTTCTTTCTGGGTATTTCAGAGGAAAATGCTCTCCTTACAGAGACGTAGTTATGTCTAAGGTTGCTTTTTTTGCCCACCAGGAAAAAAAAGCTCACCACCTGTTTTTTGTTGTTTTGTGGGGGGTTTTTTTGTTTGTTTGTTTGTTTTTGGAGTCCTGGTGTGGCGCTGTGGGTTAAGACGCCAGACTGCAAAGCCATTTGAACTGCAAGGTCAGTGGTTCAAGCTCACCAACTGCTCCTTGGAAACCCTATGCAGGGTCACTATGGGTGGCACTTAGCAACAACAACCTGTTTTTTACCTTAACAGGAATGATGCTACCATAGTAAAAAGCTGCTCTTATAAGGTTCATGTTGGAGCAACTTGAAACTTTTAACACAACAGAGGCAATAGCATTAATTATACACAAATTGCTTCCTAATGATCAAACTTTATATCCCTGAAACCTCCAAATGTTTCTAAGAGGAGCCACAAAATCTATGTTTTATGGACGGTACTAAAAGTTCCCACATTGTTTTTCATGTTTTCTGTGTTGAGCCAGGATCTGAATCTAGTTTTAGCAAACCCCCACATGCAGAGGCCTGAATTTCCCTGTGTTCCTCAGCACAATAGTACAGGCATACCTGCTTTCCTGTGCTTCGCATTACTGTGCTTTGCAGATGCTGTGGTGTTTTTTTATAGATTGCAGGTTTGTAGCTACCCTGAGTCAAGCAAGTCAATCAGTACCATTTTTCCCATAGCGTGTGCTCACTTCGGGTCTCTATGTCACATTTTGGTAATTCTCACAATATTCGCAACCTTTTCGTAATGCTATTGTACACCTGATAGACTGCCGAAACCCGCTGTCCTTGAGTTGATTCTGACTCTTAGTGGCCCTGTAGCACAGAGAAGACTGCGTCATAGAGTTTCCAAGGTTGTCAGTCTTTCTGGAAGCAGACTGCCACATCTTTCTCCCTCAGAGTGGCTGGTGGGTTCAACTAGATAGTTTAACCCAAAGCACCAGCAAGGCGCTATAAAGGACTACGTTGTTGTTGTTGTTGTTATGTGCCGTGGAGTCGGTTCCGACTCATAGCGACCCTGCACAGGGTTTCCGAGGCTGTTAACCTTTACGGGAGCAGAATGCCTCATCTTTCTCCCGCGGAACCACTGGTAGTTTCGAACTGCTGACCTTGCGGTTCACAGCCCGATTCGTAACCACTACGCGTATAGCGTAAATAGAACTTTGATATGCATTGTGAAACCAGAAAATTCATGTGACTCGCTTTACTGCAGTACTCACATTATTGCAGTGGTCTGGAGCCTTGTTGTTGTTGTTAAGTGCCTAAGTGCCGTCAAGTCGATTCAGACCCATAGCGACCCTGTATAGGGTTTCTGAGGAGCAGCTGGTGAGCTTGAACCACCAACCTTGCAGTTCAAACGGCTTTGCATTAACCCACAGCGCCACACTTAGCCTGCAGTAACTCCGAGATATGTCTGTAATCGGTTAATCGGGAGATTGTAAGTAACTTCATCTCCTTGGTGAACTATAGGAACTAGGTCTGCCTTGCTCACTGCCATATCCCCAAGCCTGACACAGAGTCTGGCACTGAGTATACATGTAATAAACACTCAAGGAAGGCAGGGAAGAAAGTAGGAATGATAAGGAAGGAGACAGAAACAATCATGGTTTTCACCCAGGTCAGAATGAAACAGGGGTGGTTCCATGATAAAATTCCCACCTTTCATGAGGAAGACCAAGCTCAGTACCTGGCCAATGAGTGCACCTCAGCCCAGCCACCACCGATGTATCATTGGTGGTTGTGTGCTGCGATGATGCAACCGGTCTCAGCAGACTTTTCAGACTAAGAGTACTAAGAACGTTCTGGTGATCTGCTTCCAAACTCAGTCCATGAAAGAAAGCCCTGCGGCTCACAATGATCCGATTTATAACTGGATATGGAATGGCACAAGGCTAGGCAGCATGGGGTATTTAACAGTAGCAACAGTAGAACAGAAAATGGTTGGAGATTGTAAAGCTGAGAGGGAACTGGGAAAACCTGCTGCGATGCATACCCTAGTGTCAGCTGCCACAGATTGTGCAGGAGTCCAAGTCTTCCTTCTGTGTGCCACAGAAACACTCTGACTCCGTGCCTGCTGCCACCTGTGTGCTCTTCCTCCCAGGCCCCAGCTCAGTGGTGTCTGATGACCCCCGCTGTAGTGTTGATTTACAGGGCACATTCGTCGGATTGAAAGAGAAATCTAAAAGCAGAGCCTTTTTATCTTTGATTATGAAATATATCATACCAACAGAAGGAAGTTAACTCGTTGCTGTTACATTGATTCTGACTCATAGCAACCCTCTACAACAGAGTAGAACTGCCCCATAGGGTTTCCAAGGTTGTTATCTTTATGAAAGCAGACTGCCTTACTGTTCTATCTTCAGAGAGGCTGACGGATTAGAATTCTCAACCTTTTGGCTAGCAGTAGAGCTCTTTAACCACCACACCACCAGGGCTTCTTAACAGAAGGGAATACAAAATGTGTATATGTATTTATTTAAAAGGAGAGTCATCAAGATAACCATAATGTGCCAGGAGTTAGGTTGTTTAGAGTCCCTTCCTCCTTCATCTGTCTTTCCCAATGAACATCCTCCCCTGCCCTGGAGGTCGTCACTGTCCTTTTGATTTTTGTGATAATTATGTTGTGACTTTCTAGTTCCTGATAAAACAGTCTCACTTAACTATGTGTCTAAGCAAGAGTTCTTTGTTCCTATTTTTGAACTTGATACAAATAGACGTTTGTTCTAGATGCTGTTTTGTGACTTGCTTCTCTCACTTAACAACCTATGTGTGAGATATCTGTGTTGCGTGCAGCGGTAGCTTGTTCATTTTTGTTGCTGAATATCTCTATGAATATTGTACAATTTATTCATTCTACTGGTGACAGCATTTGGCTTCGTTCCTATTTGAGGCTATTACAAGAGATGATACTAGAAGCATTCTCATCTATGTGTACTGGGGCATACATGCAAATTGTCTCTAGTATATATCCTGAGGCATGTGTGCTGCTTTAGCCTTACTAGATATTGCATATTGTTTTCTAAAATTCTTAACAAGTTTACTCTGAAAACATCAGCGTATAAGAGTTCCCACACTTCACACCCTTACTAACTCTTGTGACTGGTGAGCATTTTTAAGTTTTGCTAGTCTTATGCATATGAAATGGACTTTCACTGTGATTTTAATTGGGAGGAGGAAGGGTGACCCAGCCCCCTTATCTGCACTTGTCTGGAATTGAACTCCTGCATCAAAAAAGCTAAGATGAGAAATGCTACCAGGGAAAGCTCATAGACCTTGCCTGGGAACTATGGGGAGAGTAAGCTCTGACTTCTTGGCCAGCAGAACCCATAGTAGAGTTTCCATTACACTGAGGTGAGAAGACAGGAACAAGCAGATTATGGCTCTAGTGAGACTCTCACTGTTTTTATTGAGATTTAGTAGATTTTGTAAATAAATGTTTGGATGCTCTTAGAACAATTTCTAGGAACTTTAAATGGTTGGATATTTGGGGGTTTGTTTTGTTTTGTTTTGATCAGTTTACCAGTTAGGATATTTCTCTAGGGACTGGATCCACAAAACTACTCACACAGCTATTCCAGAAATGGAATCCTATGTTTTTATCTTTAAATCAACCTGGATTTTTTATGAATAAAGTATAGGCCTACGTTCCTCCCCACCCCACCCCCCCATAGATCTCAAATTGCATTGTTGTTGTTAAGTGCCATAGGGTCAGTTCTAACTCAGAGCAACCCTGTATAGGGTTTCCAAGGCTATAAATCTTTGCAGAAGTATGAAGACTCATCTTTCTCCTATGAAGTAGCGGGTGGGCTCATACCACTGACTTTGTGGTTCACACTCTAGTGGTTATCCTCTATAGCCACCACACTCCCCAAATTGTATTGTTGTTGCTAAGTGCCTTGGAGTCAGTTTTTACTCCTAGCAACTCTGTACAGGGATTCTAAGCCTTTCGATCTTTTTTTTTTTTTTTTCAATATTTATTGTGAATCATGTGATAGTTTACATGGGAGAA